>NW_026267132.1:2446194-2448629 GCF_000697945.3 Frankliniella occidentalis | reverse complement strand
TCCTCCTCCCCCCTTTCCCCACGCCCTCGCGGTAAGGCGGCGGCGGCGTATCTCTACAGGAAGAATGGCTTTCTCTCCACCTAGATTAGGAGCTAGAAGAGGGTACACTCAGAAGGAGTGAAGAGACAGACACAGAGAGACGGTGGTGGTGGCGCCGCCTGCCTCGCCTTCAGGTACGACTCGCGGTGGAAACCGGGGAGGTAACCGAGGTGGAACCCACCTGAATATGCACCACCGGCTGCTAATCGGGTCCCTCTAACACTCACCTGCGGCAGACAGCTCTGCTCCTCCTCCTCCGCCGCCGCTGCGGGCCGATCTCGCGGCAGTAGTTAGTTATACACCATCTGTCTGGACCGACAGTTTTGGGCTACTTTCGCGCCGCCCTCTTTGCCGCTCGCTCATTACCCGCTCATTAGTCTGTTGTTGTAATCTCATTACACAACAGGAGGATGCGTGCACGTCACAAAGAGGCGGATTATGTTTTGTACGCGAACACAATGTCAACGACAACGCTTTCGCGCTCACGCCAGGCGCCCCCGCGAGCCCCGTGCGGCCCGCGCCGGCGACGTTTGGAGAAGGGTCGTCTAGGCAGATATAGAGTGACAGACAGAGAGAGATAGAGAGGAGAGGTGCACGAAGAGAGCGAGAGTGCGAGCGAGAGAGCGAGAGAGAGCGAGAGAGCGAGAGAGAGCGAGAGATAGGGGGAGGGTCGGACGCGTGCCAATTAGCGAGATGACACCGGCGGGGCTTCGCGGGGCTCGCAAGTCACCGAGGCTGAGCAGAAAGACAAATGAGGGTCGGTCGGGCATTCGCAGTCGGTCTAGTGTCTCTAGCGCCCGTGGCGAGCCGAGCAGAGCGGAGCACAGCGGCCGCGAGCTCAGCCGGGCCGGTCCGGGGAGCATGGGGCCCCCTCCAATGGCCGCAGGGCAGAACAATCGCATGGCGCGAGCAAAGCGCTTGCTTATCTTTACTGTTTCAGCGTCCCCGTCGTCAGACCCCCCCCCCCTCCCCCCGTCTCTCGGGCCCGACCCTTCCCGCCGCCCTCCGACTCCTACCCCCTACCCTCCCGCCGACGCCAGCAGGAACATATTCACTACCTGCCAGCCATGCAACCCCCTCTCGCCCCTTTTTACAGCAGGTAGTACTGTACCCTTTCTGCTGTTTGTCGCTTAAAGTCAAGCTGTCTTTTCTAAAGGCGCGGGGAACTAGCTCTTTTCACTCCCAGTTCGGAACTACAAACACAAGACTTGTTAATATTATCCTTGCGGGGGGCTTGGGGGACAGAGTGGGGGGAGGGGTGGCTGTGCGGCAATGGGAGCAGCTCGGCGCAGCGGGAAAGGGGTAGGGACCGGGATGAGAGCGAGCGCGGGGCGGGGCTGCGGTGGTCTCTGCGGTGGCTGACATGCGTTTGCATTTCAAAGACGGAAGGGAATATTACAGTTTAAAATCCATTGCACAGGCCGGGCTGGATGGGGCTGGCTAGCGAGTAGAGGAGAGGAGGGGGACAGAAGGGGGTATACGGGCAGGGTGGAGAAGAGTTCAAAGGGATGGAGAGGAAATGAAAAGGAGGAGAAAGAGCAGGTAGTGACGTCCGCTCGCTCAGCAGCGCGCCTTTGATCGACAATCATCCGCCGTCCCGCTATCGCCCCGCTATTATCATTTGTGTGAGGCGCGCCCTTGGCCTGCAGTAAAAGAGAGAAAGAGAGAGAGAGGGGGGGAGGGGGGCAAATATGAGGACGAGGCCGGGCGAGTTAGGAGCGTACCTGGCGGCCACGGCCTTGGAACACGTACAGATGGCACCTCGGGGACGGAGCCACCGCGAGGCACCTGCCCCGCCCCGCCACCGCCCCAACCCGGCCCTGCCACGCCACGTCCGGGACGCATACCGGAGGATTGTCTCCCAAAGCCACTCTAATGACACGCTACAGGACATGGCGTGCGCCCGCGGGACCGTCTGCGGCCGGGGCGCCGTCTGCTGTCGTCAGTCAGGCATACCGCCAGGAAACAAAAGGTGCCCGAGGCATTTGTGATGAGAGCTCGGGTGAAGCCAAGGCGCATGCTTCAAACAGCTGTCTACCTGTACTGTATGTGACAATAGAAGATAAGCTAGAGAAATTTTCAGGGTAGCAGCGTAGGGGGTCACTCCTGGTGAACACCTTCAGTTGTTGTCGGCTAACTCATGTCGACAAAAACTAGAAAGTCACCTTTTCATTCATCACGTGTTTGTAACAAAGATGACAAACTTGCCAGCTTTTCAACTTTTTCGTTTGTTTTGAAAACTAGGCGGCATGTGTCACATGTCATGTCATCAGTTTAGAGTGCCCATTCTAGTCGCGGCGCATTTTTCTGTAAACGCAGACACGCCAGAGGCGACACAGGGCGCTCGCGGATATCCAGCCAGTCTGCGGAAAGCCCCCCACCCCCCTCTCTCCCTC
>NW_026267132.1:2441627-2445046 GCF_000697945.3 Frankliniella occidentalis | reverse complement strand
GCCCCCGCCACGCCCCGCCAAGCCCCAGCAGCCGGGTGGTCTGGTGCGCCTGAGAGTTAGTTGTCTGTCTATGTGTCATTCCCAGGGTGATATGCGCCCGGGGCGCGCGGCTGGCATCGCAAGGATTAACACATTCCTTGCGGCATGACCACCATGTGGTCATGCTCCATGTTAAATCATAGGGACCAAAAATGAGCCGCAAGATAAGGAGGCAGTGCGAGGCAATGGCAATAACAGGCCTCGCTCCGCTGCCAGGGCCTGGGGGTTTGGAGTGGACCCCACGAACAAAGAAGTAAAATTTCGCTTTCTTATTTCACTGATAAACTAAGTGTTCAACTGCTCAACACTTGTAAGTGTGCAACTACAAGCTGAATACTTGCAAGTGTGCAACTCCGTAGTCGTACACTTCCAAGTGTTAAACTCGGTAGATGTGCACTTGCAAGTGTGCAACTCCTCGGTTGCACACTTCCTTAGATTGGACGCTTACTGTGTTGCAAGTGTTCAACCGAGGAGTTGCACACTTGCAAGTGCACACCTACCGAGTTGCACACTTGCAAGTATTTAACTTGCAGTTGCACACTTGCAAGTATTGAACTTAAGTTGCACACTTAGAAGTGTTGAGCAGTTGAACACTTCGTTTATCAGTGTTCACACCGACCACTGGGCGAAAAGTTCGATGAATTAAAACCGTTAACGCTTATTTACAATCAATGATTGTTAATTTCGGAGAACCATCTCTTTGATCGTCGATTAGAAGTATCAAACAAAAGAATATTGCAACTTCCCAATTTGAAATCGAACCTTTACAACATTTCACATGGAAACTTTTCCCGAAGAAATTTTTCACAGTAATTGACTACCGTAGCTTACTTTTTCGTAATTTATAAATTATTTTAATTTCCCACCAAGGTTCACAAGTCCGGCCGAAAGTAATCTTAACAAAACGTTACCGTATGGCCGTCACATATTTGCGTCATTTCATTATGCTTCCCCCGCTTCTGCTGCAGTTGTGTTTAACTTTAGCTGGCGGTAGTTGTAAGCCGCGTGAACCGTTCGACTTGTTGGAAAACGACTTCACGGCTACATGAATTATTAACAAGTAAGAAAGTGCAGTAACAGTATGCCCGCGACAGTGCACCGCCTACTACAGCCTCCTCCGCACGCTACTCTACCAAGCCTCCAAGTCCTTCCCGTAAGCCCGGCCCGCGTACCGAGACGTATCGCACACTGGGCGCAAACACTGTCCCAATGAATAATATTTACCTGGCGGCGTATGGAGAGAAGAGGAGAGCGAGAGGGAGAGAGGGAGGAGCGAGAGGGAGAGAGAGAGGAGCGACAGAGAGAGGGAGTGAGCAGCACCTATCGTCACGCCTATTGAAACCGGCTGGAACCCAAACAACCCGTCGCGCCGGTATTCGCTCCCTAGAAGACGGATCGGGACCCGTTGTCACCCGGGGAGGGTCGAGAAGGGGGAAGGGGGGGCGTGCCATCTCCAATATATGTAATTATTTGCCGAATCGGGCCTAAAAGCTTTGTCACGTTAGCGGGTAGGGGCTCCCACCGCACCCGCCACGCACCGCTACGCACCGCCTCCCTCTCCCTCCCCCCCGTTCTCACCGGGACCAGCTGTTGGGGAGCGGAGGAGGCCAGAGCAAGCCTGTACCGGAGGCCGGGGACACCGTGGGAAGGTGGAACACTGGCGGAGTCACTACAAGACCGCCTCGAGCACTGCCGCCCCGCCCCGCCCCACCCGCCGCACCCCGCACTCACACACACGAGCACACCGAGCTCACACACTCTAACGGCCCGCCTCAAAGGGGACAGCACCAGACGGAAGTAAAGAGAACTGCCAAATGAACAAACAGGCAGGGTGAGCAGCCGAGACTCTGGAGCAGCATGACGGTACTCCCATCGGACAGCAACGTCACGGTGGCACGGACTCTGAGCCCGCAGTAAAAGAAAATTAATGGGGCCAGAAACGCTTACGTAATAAACAAATACTTCCCTTACTGTGGCTACACTGATAAACAACGTATTCAACCCTATAACATTTTAAATAAGTGTTCATCGATGTGTTTAGCTTCCTTCAACTGGACACGGTCTCTCTCTATCTAATGTGTGGAGTTGAGAGAGGAGTTCAACAGTTTTAAGGCAACAAGTAGCAGTTAAATTCACTGAAGTGTTGGGTTGAGCACTTTCTTGAACACTGTGAAAAGTGCGTCGAAACGTTGTGACGCGCACGTCGCAATAGTTCCGACCGTGGCCGTTGCATATGCGGAAAGGGGGATTCTCGCAAATAGCGGCAAGCAGCGACTGCCGCAGAGGGTCCGTGAACTCAAGGAGAGGGCAGCGCAAAGAGGAGCAGAGGGGCGATCTGGGCGCGCGGGGTGGGGCGGGGTGAGGCGGGACGGGGTGGCGCGGGGTGAGGACGGTGGGGTGGGGCGGGGAGAGAGATTGCCACGCCGAGGTGAATGAGATAAAGATCAAAGTGGAACGACCACAGACTGGCAGCAGCAGCAGCAGCAGCAGCCTCATCCTCCTGGGCCTCCCCCCCTCCCCTCCCCCGCTGCTCCCCAGAAGGCATTAGGGGTCGTCAAGAGGATCGCGCGGGGAGAAAAGAAAACAGTACTTCGTCGTCCTGGAGTGGAACCCGCGGGGACCGCCGCGCCGCCCGTCGCCGTCCATTCGGGTGATCGCCCCGGGGCGAAATAACGACCTTCCAAAGAGGCGCTGCTGGTGCTGCTGGGGCGGGAGGTGAACCAGCGCGCGCGTTAGCGGGGGTAGAGCAGGGGTCTACCCCCCCCCCCCTCATCCCCCCCCGCTCCCCCCAATCCACTCCAAATTAGGCGTCACGATGCGCGTTACTCCAAGCCCTAATTAGCCACACTGAGCCGCCACGCCGCGCCCAGCAGCAGCGGGCCGGCAGCAGCAGCAGCAGCGGGCCGGCAGCAGCGGCAGCAGCAGCAGCGGCGGCGGCGGCGGCGGTGACGGCGGCGGCGCGAAGTGCCCGCTCCCAGTAACCCCTTTACCGGCCTACACGCCGGCAAAACAACCCCCACAGCACCCACGAAAACGGCCGTGGCCAGGGAAGAGCAGCGCAGGGCGATAGCGAGCGCGGGGAGTATAGAGCAAAGGGGATGGGACCAGCGGGCGGGCGCGCGTATGCAAGTGGATGGACGTTTTGCCACGGCCCCCGCTAGAAGTGCTGATTCCTGCCCCACAGCCCACTTAAGCCCAGAGGCCAGGCTGGCGCTGGGCCCGGCTGGGCCTGATAGAATTGGTAACCCTTAGGCCCCTCGTCTCCCGCCCCGCCCCACACGGTCACCCTAGGCGTGCCGGGCCGTGCGGGGGCTGCTGGTAATTTACCCCGCATTAGGGGCGCACAGCCGCCGTCCTCTGCCCCGCCCGCCCCACCCCCC
>NW_026267132.1:2439312-2440256 GCF_000697945.3 Frankliniella occidentalis | reverse complement strand
AGGGGAGAACCCGAGGCCCACCCGAGGGCAAACTGAGGGCAAACCGAGAACCGAGGGGGGGTGGGGGTAGGGGAGAGGGGAAGCACTAGCCGGCCGCTACTACTACTACTGGCTGGAGTAATTCCGAGTAGCCGGGTATACAAGTGGGGGAGGGGCCGGCCCGCCGCCCCTGCGCCGCCCTTGCGCCGCCCCCGGGGCCTCCACCTGCTGCCGCAACCCGCCGCCGCCGCCCGCCTCCGTACCACGGGCAACCGCCACAGGCGCGCCCGCTAAAACCAACACAGCCACGGCAACCACTAATATTTCCTCCGAGGTCCTAAAACAGGTTGCTTTCGGCTTGTATAAGCCATGATGGAACAAAAACACAACAGTGGCTTGAACGTGCGGCCGCGCGATAGCTGATGGGAAAGACTTTCTTTCATGTCTTTCACTGCGAAGACGTCGTGTCCTTTCCAGATTTCGAGTGTCAATACGGCGTGGTGAGGGCGGGGCATTGCTTCCCAAGGTAACTCCTCGACCACCCACGCTTCGAAATCTTACACCGGATTTTCTTTTGGCTGCTTGGCTTCAGCCGGAGACAAAGTGGCGCCCTATCGGTACCTCGGACGGGAGGGCGACAATGAGAATGACGCCGACGAGGAGCAGGCCAATAACAGTGGACGAGTGTGACGGTGCTGAGCTAGGACACACACTAAACCCTTATTTTTATTTATTCATTTTATTGTGCATAGACATGCAGAATGTCATAAAGCCATAAGTATGCAAAAGTTTTATGGATAATTATATACAAATTCAAATCGTGCATAATATTATGGCTGTATAAAATTCTGCATGCTTATGCGCACTACACAATGCTTAAGTAAGGATTTAATGCGCACGAAGGAGAAGAAGCGTATGGACCGCGACAGAGCCGCGACTCAGACAGTGGCCGGGAAGGGGGTGGG
>NW_026267132.1:2437388-2437887 GCF_000697945.3 Frankliniella occidentalis | reverse complement strand
GGGGTGGGGGAGGACAACTTGAGGTACCCCTTGGTAATACTTTCCGCCGATGCTACAGAGCGCACACCAACTTTCTGCTCCGAATAACAAAGAGAGACGAGAGAAACGGAACCAACTTTATATACAATTCGTATTTTTATTTTTTATTTTTTTGAGAAAAAATAATAATGTCAAACTAAAATAATCAAACAAATACCAAATGCCGTTAAAGCAACGTTAATTTAGTCGGAGAACAAGCTGCGAAACTCTGTCGGTCGAGCGTTATTAATGCCACGAACTGCCATCGGCATCGGGTTCAGTCGGATGCGGCCGGGTCCAGCCGCCGCCGGCCCCCTGTACCTGAATGACGCGGGGCCTAATGTATGGATGACCAACACACATGCTGCCGTAACTTGCACTCAGAGCTGGGTAGGGGTTGGGGGAGATACGGTTGGGGAGGGGCCATGCATCACGACGGAAATAACAACACATATGTGGCGTGGCGGTGCTGCCCCCCCCC
>NW_026267132.1:2428997-2429368 GCF_000697945.3 Frankliniella occidentalis | reverse complement strand
CCCGCGTCCCGCCCCCGCGCCGCCGCCCCAGCCCCGCAACACGCGGAACCACACACCACACACCGACACGTCCAAACGCGCCCCATCGCCGCACCCGCACATCCTGACGCAAGTCCGCTCACTGCGGCTTATTGGCTGAGGCGGTTCTTACAGGTAAGGAGCCCGAAGGTTGGCCTGTCTGCCGCGAGGGCAACCATACCCGAGGGCCTTCGGGTATAGGGTACTCCGGGGCTCGACTAGACCGGAAGGAGAAGAACAAAAATCGTCGGGCCGGTTGGGCGCGGGGAGGAGCGGGGCAGGGTTGGGGGCAGTACCCCGCTCCTCCCCGCGCCCGACCGGCCCGACGATTTTTGTTCTTCTCCTTCCGGTCT
>NW_026267132.1:2426807-2428817 GCF_000697945.3 Frankliniella occidentalis | reverse complement strand
CTTCCCCCCTCCCCACGCACACACTCAACCCGGCCCAGGGCTTGTGCCCGCCGCGCCCCGCCCCCGCGCCATTCATATGCAAGTCGATTTTGGCGTGTCAAGGGCTGGAAAAGGGATGCAATTTTCTCCGGGGCCGTACGTGCCGGTACGCACCGGTACGTGCTGGCACGTGCCCCGCGGTATGTGCCGGTACGTTACCCGCGCGCCACGGGCGGCGCACCGTATATATACGACTTGAGGGGATATTTGACTCTGCCGCAGAGGGAGCGGGAAAGGAAGAGAACCTAGGGCGCAATTCTCATTCATTCATTCATTACTCAGTTTATCAATGTTCCAATTACTTCGGGCAAATTAAAAGTTTAGACGCTTTCAGGCGGACACCACACAAAGCCCACCCACGCATGACGGTTGGTGCCAGGCATCAGTAACTTTTAGCCCTTTGCGAAAGCAGGCGCCCGTGTCACGCTTTTGTTGTTATTGATGTGTTGCCAGCGGGGGGCCTCCTCATTCACACTGTGCGGCCAATCGCACGCGCTCCCAAAACTTTTTGTTCCCCCGTGCCGCACAACAATGTGTTCTAAATGTAAAGGGGGGGAGGGTGGGCAGGTCACACCCGCTCGTGCGTTGGTAAGACGGAGAGCGTGCGGCGAGGGGAAAATGGGGAGGAGGGGGAGGCGCCCAGGGGCTAGGGCACGCTAAAGTTGGCCACCCGGCCAAACAATCGCCGTATATCCAATCCAGAGCCGCCGCCGCCCCCCTTTTCTCCCTGCAGCGGCGGCTGCTGCAGCGGGGCCACTACTACTACCCCGCCAGGCGAGTGCGGCGCGCCGCGGCGCTGCCAACCTGTTATCATAAAATTTGAGGCTGCGAGAAAAAGCAACCCCCTTCCCCCCTCTTCCCCCTCGCCTGGAGCAGCCCGCGGACCAGGAGGTCGCTCGCACTGGATGAGGCGGGGGTGGGTGTGGGTATCCACAGGTGCGGAGTGGGGCTTGGGGCTCCCTGGCAGAGATTCCGCACCGGGGACACCTTCCCCCGCTGGTGGTGGAGGGTTCGTAACTGACTCAGACCCGCAACAGAAGTTCTGGGGGAGACACTCGGTGACTGCTAGGGATTTAAAGGCTGGTAATATTACCGGTAAGATTCGGTAAAATACCCGTAAGTTACGGTAACTTACCAAGCCACAAAACGCTGGTAATTTTCGGTAAGATTCGCAAAACCCCTTCTAATAGAAAAGAGGATCAGCTAAACGCGAGCCACATATTTTTCGGTCATTCCCGGCAAAATATTCGTCATTTTTCTGGTTTTAATGCCCAAAACAACTTTTTTTTTTGCACTGAGGCGGTTAATTGAGCACTGTAAAGTGTAAATGCTCGGGTCAGATATCTTGCTCATATAAGCGTGAGATCAGTGCCACAAAAACTACCGCTCTCCTGTCCTCAGAACGAGATTATTTTTCCCACTCTGTTTAAGTCATAATTTAAAATCCTCCCTTGAAAAGAGTGAGTAGGTCTCCTCACTAAAAAGGGGGGTGGGGTTAAAGGGTTAAATGGTTCTTGACTTGACAATCAGATTAAAAACCACCCTTCTATTTTCACCATGTAATCAAAATTTGTCCCAGTCTGTTTTTACATATGGGTTATAAGTCCAAATCTGGAGTTTTCGTCAGATTGGGTCCAGACATGTCAAAGGCACACCAGGGAAGCCCCAAAACTAAGGATAAAATTAAATTACGTGGACGGTCTAAAAAATGTCGGGACCCGCTTGGATGATCTCTATTCACGGATCTTTCACTCAAAGCATTAATTTTCATGACGTTTTCTTTTGTATGTTACACTGTTTCACACTTAATCTACCGAATAGACACGCGTTTACTACGGGTTATTACATGTATTTTAAGTTTTTAACGCATATTACTCCAAAAACGGCAACTTCGGTGAATATTACCAATATTACCTATAAATACGCGTAACTTACGTAACTTACGGTAACTTACCGTACGATTGAAAGAGA
>NW_026267132.1:2418807-2423642 GCF_000697945.3 Frankliniella occidentalis | reverse complement strand
GGGGCAGGGTTGGGGGCAGTACCCCGCTCCTCCCCGCGCCCGACCGGCCCGACGATTTTTGTTCTTCTCCTTCCGGTCTAGCCGAGCCCCGGAGTACCCTATTCGTGTGATCCAGCATCAGGAAACACAACCCCTAGGGTATGGACATTCTACAGAATGTCCTGTACCGGGTGTAACTGTGATTACGCAGCAGTGTTGCGGGATTGCATACTCAATATGGCCGCAGGGGCCATGGCCCCTTACGGGTATAAAGAGTGGGCAAACCCGCAACACTGCTGCGTATTCACAGTTACATACACTATAGGAAAAATCACGTGACCACGAACTGACAGTTATGCGTTCAAGGCATAGGTATCCTGGATTTTCAGACATAGAGGTAGGGGTAGAGGGTGTCGCTCTTTTTTCCTCTACTTTATTGCACTAGAATTTAAATACCCATCATGTGCGTCTTATTGGTGCGTATGAGGGAGAGGGATGGGGTGATGACTTTCCTTTACCGACGGATACGCGTCCGAAGGCGAAGGCCCAAGCCAAGACACTTCGCCCACTTTTCTTACTTTAGTGAGGAGTGAGGGTAGTCGAAATGCTGCTGGAGGTGGATTACGTATTGCTCACCTCTTTCTGGCGGCCATATCAAGGAGCCAGAGGTTGGGCAGAAGGCAGAAGGCAGAGGAGGTGTTAATTTGGCAACAATTTTGAGAGAGTAGTAAAAAAAAAAAAAAGAACTTGGGTAAACAGCTCCTCGCCGCTCACTGGCACCCCATCTTTTCATTACCACGCCGTCCATGGTGGTTTATTGTTCCAGCAGAAGTAAATTTTAAAAGCGGCCTGGGGGGCTCAAAGTTGGCCAAAGCGTCCGGCGAGCACTGCCTCACCCCGCCCCGCTTCGTCCCAACCCTGCATAATAACAAAAGCTGGCCAGTCTGAGGGGGGGAGAGGGGAGGGGGCGACGAGGAGGGGAGGGGGAGGGGCGCACACAGCAGCTAGGACATTCCCCGACATTCCCAGGCCGGCTAACAACGCCTCGAGGCGTGAAAACAAAGCGCCGGCTCACTCGGTATTAAAGAACAGTATTATTGGTATCCTTCGGCAGCGGCGCATAATATAACTTCCACCGTCGTTGCAATTTCACTCTTTAAAAACCACTTCGGTGAGACCGTTTGGTACCGATAGGGGGATCGCGTACACGGAAAATGATTTTTCACGAACGCCACGCAGTCTTTGGCCCGCTTTGATCACACATTAGGATGGCCTCGTCGACGTCGTCGGGACGCTCGCTCGCGGGAAGTAAAAATCGGCGATTTCTAAAAGTTATTAGAACTATCTCTGGCAAAACTTCACATTCCTATAATCTTGATCCCATCCTACGCGCGCCTTTGAACGATTATCGTCAAAGTAACCGCATCAATTTCAGAGACATTTGTTATAAGCAAAAGAGTTAAATCATATTTCAATGTCTTGATCTTATTGATTTGCACTTAAGAAGCTTACCTTGCATTTAAATTTCATCTTAGCTGATGTTGCTATGTTAGGTTAGAGAACCAACATGTTGCCGAGAAGAGGTTAAAATCGACATGAACTTCCGTTTAAAAGTATCTGTAGTGTACATTTTACACTCGGACGACGCAAACTGGCGCTCTAGAAATCAGCATTACTTGACACTTCTCAATACTTCAGAACATCGTGGGCGTTGGGCGTCCGTGTTGACAAGTGTTGACGGTACGTCTATCGACTGCTGTGCTGACTGCATGTGCGGCCGGTCACTCACTAGTGTTGCGACCTTCCTATAGAGGTCGCTCGACCTCGTCGCGGTCGAGGTTTGAACACTGACGGCTATAAAGTCAACCATCTCTGGTGTGTTCAGTGTTCACTGGTCACAATCATAGTCAGGATCAAGCCTGCTGCATATGGTGAGGGCATACACCGCGAATCGCCAACAAATGATCTAATCATGTTTGACGTATTGCCGTCCTGGTTGGCGTCTTTTGGATTCTGGGAGTACAACAAGGATCAGAGGTCGTACCTTATGGTGGCCTTCTGCTCGAAGACATCCCCCGGCATGGCAGTGCCTCCCGACTTGACTTGACTTGAGGTGAAAGGTGAGGTGCAGGAGGAAACAGCCCCCCCCCCCACACACACACACACACACAGACCGGGGCTTTTCCTCCGCCTCCCAAGTTCTCCGCCTTGATGGCCTCGTTGCCGAGCACAACAAGGCGGCGGGGGTTGGAGCTGCCGCAAAACTTTCGTCGTCACTTTGGGGGCGCGCGCGCGGAGCCAAGCGCACACCGCGGCTTGTGAAGCCGAGCCAGCCAAAGCTCACCTGGGCGCCGCAGCCAGCGCGCGCCCGCCCGGGCGGACGGGGTTAGGCTGCTCCGACTGCAGGCAGGAGGCTGGGGGCGGCGGGGGCGGCGGGGGCGGGCGATAAACGGAAATGGGGGCTCTGTAATCACTGCGAGTAATGTCTCGTTAACGCGCGCGAAAGGCCCTGTCAGACCGACTCAAGGCCCTCAGACACGGCCAAGTATGCCAGAAATTCGCGGCGCGGCAGAGCAAAGTCCTCTCTCCTCCTCCTCCTCCTCCTCCTGCTCCTCCTCCTCCTGCTCCTCCTCCTCCTTCTAGAAGGAAGGCTCGGCGTCGTTGGGTGTGGGTGCTGGCCCCCGGGCCCCCCCGCCAAGCCCGTCCCGGCTCGCCCCGCCTCTCGCCCGCTGGGCAGGCAACCCAACCAGCAGGAGTGTGGCGCTGGGAGCCGTGCCGGTGGCGCCGGGCGGCGCACAGAGCCGGTGCCGCTCCAGCGAGCAGACCAGCACCGGAGAACAGCATTCGGCGTCTGGTGCGCCAACAGCTCGGCTTATCAGCCAGGATACACACCGGCCACACCCGACCGCCTTCTGGGGGCGTCCCGGCATAGCTCTGGCGGCCGTTAAAACGTTATAGGACATGGGGGAGAAAACTGACGAAAAATCGAGGGTTGTGCAGTCTTCCGCAGTCCCATGGGGGCAGGAGAGTGGAATGACGGACCCTTACATGCTGCCCAACCGTTAACTAGTTCACGACTGATCTAACATCGCCCAGGGGTCACCGGGGAGCCCTGTAGTCACGCTCAATAGCGAGGAATCGATCCAAAACCTGGAATACGAAAGGGATCTATCGCGGGGGATTAAAACATTCCACCGGCTAATCCATGTCAGTGTCAGACGCTTAAAAACGCGCCGGTGCCCGGACTGTGCGGCGTGTTACGAGTGGCGGTCTGGTGGCCTTCCCTGCAGGCCCGCAAGACGGAAAAAAACGACTTGTAAGAGGGGGGGCGTTTCAAAATGAGGTGTCCAGCACCGGTCGCTGCGCGGCGTTTGACTCGTGCCTATCTCGCGATACATCTACGTTAGGGGTAGGGGTGTGCCCCCCCTTTTTTTCCTCCCCGATTTATGTGATTCACGTAGCGACATATTACTGGAGAAAATATTTTTTAGTTATATGAGTTGATTATTTCTGTATTTCTTGAGGGATAAAATACTAAATTCGGGGTCCAAAAGTGAGAGTGAACTGTAAGAGTGAACTTTTGTTCCATACAAATATTCCCTCGCAGTTTTCACTCCAGTTTTAATGTTTTCGTCCTGCAGAGAGTAGAGGTCTAGGAAAACATAAAAATGTCCAACTACAACTAGACCGGCCCAAGAGCCGTTGCGAAGAGTTTTTCTGAAAGATTCGGAAAGGTTTTGGTTCTGATTAGGGGGGGAAAGCGCCTGGTAGGTAGGCACTAGTCTGTAGCCGTGCGCGGCGGGTGGCCTACCCCGAGGCCCGCGGGGGTCCCCCATCCCTTCCCTGCCGCGGCCCGCGCCGCCGTGGTCGTGTAATCGTGTGAGTCCACTCGCGGGCACAATTAATCGGTTACCGATTGATTCCACACTTTCGATTTTGCCCCGCGCTCCGCTTTCGACACAGCGACGCGCGCGCGGGCGGTGGTGGTCCTAATGTCCGGCTCCGTCAGAAGTTTGTTTTGCGCGGTATGGCCCGCTCCGCGCCCCACCTCCGCCGTCGTCCCCCTCCCTCTTCTTTACCGATTGTTTTTTGACCATATCCCCTTCCTTTTTTCCGCTCAGATAGGTATGGATGGATTCCAGTTGCGTATTTTCCCAGCAGATATGTGTAAGGTATGAAGTTGAGAATCAAAACTCGTCTCCAACCCCAGACACGTGCAACTTCACCGTGTCACACCTTTGCACAACCCTGGAAATTCATAGAGCAACAAGTTAATTAAATACCGGGAACCTGAGTTGATAAAAGCTTCCGCTTTACACAAGGGAGAGGTTCTAGATATGACGAGAAAAAATGAGAGTTTCCTGTTAATTTTTTTCCCGCCATTAAATCAGGAACAACTCCCCTGACCCGCTGACGTCCGGATTGGTGAAATGGTCGTTGATGAATCATGGTCGGCGTGGTGCAAGCGGCGGGGCTGTCCCCAGGGCGCACCCATGCACGCCGAGCTACAGTCGGCGAAGCCAAAGCTGAGCGTGGTGGGACCCGCCGCCACGCTCAAAAAATGGTTTCCAGGGTTTGAGGAAATTCCATTCAAATATTGTTTCTATCAGTTCAAAGGAAACTTTCAGAGGACAGCTCCTATAGTTTGTCGGATATAAATCCGAGACGTTTCGAGGAATACGATAGAATCAGTTCATTTTCAATTATGGGATTTCCCCGAATCAAAGAAACCGTTTTCCCGAGAGCAGGCTCGACGGCCGGCCAAGCTTGGCTGGACCCGACCACCAATGTGGGTCGGAAGTTCTGTCCTCCCCCCGCCGCCACCGGCCGCGGCCGCCCCATCCCCGCTCCAGTTG
>NW_026267132.1:2403392-2418727 GCF_000697945.3 Frankliniella occidentalis | reverse complement strand
CCTACCCGCCCCCACTCCAGAGGCGCCCTGCGGGTCCTCCCGCTCCCACCCGCGGCCGGGGACCGGGGCCGGGTCCCTTTCTGCGCCGATATAAAACGACCCGGCCCTGCCGCTGCACTTTGTTCAGTGGATACCAACGCAAGAGTCACCATGGCACCCCTGGTAAGTAGAGTGAGTGGCCGCAGCGCCGACCACAGCCGGCCGGTGCCCGGTGGTCCCCGTCTAGTGCGTGCTCCGGGACCTACGGCAGTGAGTGAGCCGCGGGAAATATTCGTATGGCCAAAACGGATTTCGTGAGATGAAATTTTCAAGGAAGTAACCCTTCTGTCAGTAATATCAAAAGTGTACCGCACTAGATTAAACAGCCTAACAGAGGTTGGGAATGAACTATCAGGACTTCCCTTCGACGAAATCGAGTCTGTCGGCACTGACTAGCTGACCTGATGGGAATCAAGCAAGTACGAGTCACTTTCCCCCAAAGTCCGCCTGCTCATTGCTGCAGCCAAGCTGGTGTCTGCCTACGATACTGCTGTCTCATGCTCCAGCTTTTTCCCGATACAATTTTTTTCTGTATCAATCCCTCCCGGTTTCACTAAACGGAGCGCGCGGTGCGGCGGAGCGCGGCGCGCACGGACTTGTGTCCCCCCGTGCTCACTGCTCACTCATTGCGTCACCTCCACCTCCGTCCCGTGCACCTTCTTGGTGAGCCTCGCGGCCTCCCCGCGCTGCTCGCCGCCATGACCTCCACCCTGCTGCAGTCCCGCCTGCTGCTGCTCGCGCTGTTCGCCGCCTCCGCCCTGGCCATGCCGCGGCCACTCCGGGTTCACCCGGTCGACGAGGACGAGGGCGCGGCCGCCGAGATGGGCGATGGCGACGACGGCGACGACGCGAGCGCCGAGGCCGACTCGTCCGCCACCCGGCCCGTCGCCATCCTGGAGCACCGGCAGGAGTTGCAGGACGACGGCACCTTCAACTACGCCTTCTCCGCCGACAACGGCCTCACGCAGAACGAGGTAAAGACGGCGCCCCCGATGGGCTACTGGCTTGTGCTCCTCGCGTGTGCCCTGTCGTCCTGTCTCTCCTTTTCTTGATCTGCTCACACCTGTCTTCGTTTTCCGAGCGCAGGCCTTCCACCCCGACGGCTCCAGGACGGGCTCCTACTCCTACGTGGACCCTAAGGGCGAAACGATCCTGGTCAAGTACCGAGCCGACCGCTTCGGTTTCCACGTCCTGGACGGCTCGTCCATCCCGAGCACGCCGCCACACATGGTCAACACCCCCAACGCCGCCCCGAGCGCACCCCGGGCGTCTCAGCAGGCCTCGTCAGACTATGTGAGCACCTTGCCCCTGCGGCTCACGAAGGCGAAGGGTCCCCGCCCGGCGGGTCCCCGCCCGCGCCCGCTGCACCTGCAGTAACGCCCACATGCCCACCCCGCGAGGCTCCGCCAAGGACTGATCAAGAATGTACTCAGTGACACTGTTGCAGGGACACGATGAGGGAGTGCAGGCCGTCCTCGACCCCAACTACTTCAGCTTCCCGAGCAGCGGCCTCAGTCCGGGCATGGGCCACGGCCTCGGCAACCTCAAGACGGCGGCCTCGGCCTCGTCCAAGAGCGGCAAGCTGAACAAGGGGGGTAAGGGGGCCAAGGCGGGCGTGAAGGGGAACTTGAAGGCGACCGGTAAGGCGTCGGGCGCGCGGGCGCGTAGCAGCGCGAGCAGCAGCATGCACTACCTGCAGCGCGAGGCGCGACAGGCGTTCGTCAGCGACCTGGACGGCGACATGTTGGACGTGGACGGCGATGGACAGGAGTCCCGCATGGCCTTTAGGGCGGTGCGGGCGCCCCCCGGCATGGTGGCGTCGTCCAGCAACGACGTCGACGCCAATGCCGAGGGCATGACGGCGGCAGACGAGGGCAACTACGACCACCACGCGCTCAAGTACGACGACGGCAGCTACGAGCCGCACGCCATGAAGTACGACGACGGCAGCTACGAACCTCACGCGGCAAAGTACGACGACGGCAGTTACGAACCTCACGCGGCAAAGTACGACGACGGCAGCTATGAACCTCACGCGGCAAAGTACGACGACGGCAGCTACGTCAAGCACATTGGCAATTATGACGACGGTAGTTATGAACCACACGCTGCCAAGTACGACGACGGCAGCTACGAGAAGTACGCTAAGATGTACGGAGACGGCAGTTACCAGCACGGCGAACACGACAAGGGTGCGGAGGCGGGGGACGGGGAGGGGGACGGAGAGGGGCATCACTAACTGTAGGGAAGACGAAGACCACGTCCGGGACCACCACCACCACGACTCGCTCCCCGCTAGCTGAGGGCGTCGCAACACATTATAAGGGCTCCAATTGGAAGGCTGAAAAAATATCGGCGCGAATTCCAAGGAACCGAGATTGGGCCGCAGTCGCTGGTCACCTTGATGGCGATATGATGGAGTGGCACAGACCCGACAAAGATAAGTTACATCTTTCTCGTGCTCACGGATTCCCCGGTTTGTTTGGATGTCCTTGTTGTTCCTTCGCTCTGTCCAACACATTGCTCATAATTGGTTAATTATTAAGGAAACATTTCTGGAGAACTGTCACTGACGCCTTCAGCCATTGAAAAATATGTAAAAAAGTATGACTATGGATTGACTATGTAGATATTGATTTAAATAAAAGCAAAATATTTTTCTATATTACGAAACAAGAGTACTCTTTATCAGTAAAAACTTAAGACTTGTTGTATTAATAGACACTGTTTAATCTCATGGTAACAACAATTAACAACTGGGCATATACAGCTCTTGATTTATCATGATTAATTAGATTTACAAGAACCACAAGTGACAAAGCATCTGCACACATACAGGTGAACATGCTATGTGACATTCCTGAAGACACAAACATCCTATATAACTGTCTGTACAACAAAAGATCACAAAAGTACAGTAACTGTTTACATGTTGAAGGTATGAGAGTAAAATTTTTGAATAGTCATGCATTACACACAGCAAACAATTTCCATGGTTCAGTATTAACAATTCTAAAATAATCAATATGCAAACTAAGAAAAAAGAACAGAACTGACTGTGATAATAAAGTAATAATTCATTTAGACACTGGTAACCTAAAGCTAAATAACTCATGCTTAACTAGTTCTGTCTTTTTATCCTTTTATTTTCAAGTCCCCCCCTCCCCCTCCCCCCTTTTTCAAATATCCAGCCATTATCATATATCACATCACAAAGTGGGATAAGAAACACAGACTTCATATCTTTGTGCAAAGGTGTGCATTCACAAGTAAATTCTGCACATGCATGAAACCAATTATTAAAGCAATCATTTCATAAGAACACATGCCGGCCTGTTACTTTTGAAAAAAGAAAAACATTGTGTAAACAGAAGTTTTAAGAAACAGATCATAAAAATCACAATTGTAAAAATAATTTTCCAAATAGAAAAATAATGACACATTGCAAAGCACTCCACACAAGTGAGCAAATTACATCCATACATACAAACATACATACAAACATACATGGGTAGGCGTCCTCCCATAGAACACAAGAGTATGAAGCCTATATTCCATCCTACCAGTAAAGTTTTTATCTGCCCTGGAGAGTCACGTCCCTTGACTCAAAATTCAAACCCTACATGCTTTAACTGTGTATGCGACTAGATTAAAAATAGACAATGCCTGGTTGATTGTATCTGGGGCAACTAAGTCTGCTTGGATGTTGGAGCCGACCTAGAAGAACGAAGCTTGAGATCAAACACCAAACTTGGAGAAGTTCGGTCAACAAATTACCATATTAACAAAAACTCACAGTAGTCATGTACCAAGGAGCATCAGTTTGTTAAGAAGATAGTTCAGTCGATCTTTAGGGTCCGGACTTTCATTTGCTACACTTGAGAGGACTGGTCCACCACCAAAAAACACTTCCCATGTTTCTGGTGGATGAGGGTGAGGAGCATTATTAAGCTTTCTCTTCTCATCCTCACCCCTTCTCCTTTTCTCCTCTCTTGCTGCAGCCTCTGCAGCCTCTGCAGCCTCTGCAGCTTTCCTAGCTTCTGCTTCAGCTTCCTCCTTGACACGGCGCTCAGCAAACTTGACAGTTGCCATATGCAGTTTACTTAGATAATCAGGGAAGCCTATGCAAATGTTAAATAATAGTTTAGTATGCTAAAATGAAAAACTTTTTCACATGAGAATAAATGAGGTACACAAACAAATGCAAAGGAAATAAGTCAAGCAACAAATATCTAAGGAAATTTGCACAAAATTTACCTGTAGCGGTTGCCCATGAAGCAAAAGCTGATGGAAATACAAGTCCGGGGTTGTCGAAGTATGTCATACTAAACTCCAAACCAGGCTAAAAAACAATAAAAAATAAAAGACCGAGTAAGAGATGACTGTACTGTGTGTCTTAAATAGGTATCAGTGGGCTTCTTAGTGTACTGTCTTTCTTATAAAATACCTTGTCTAAATCAGACGTCGGTTTGATGACAATAATGGACCAGTATTCAGTAACTCTTTGCTTGCCCGGCTTTACAGGTGCTGATTGATGCTCTGTATTTTGATTTACAAACACAACAACTTTTTGTTCTTCATCTATTATGTAACGTCTTTTGTATACATAATCTCTATTGGACATCATTCTCTGAAAACAATAAAAATAATCACATTTTTGATCCAGATTGAATGTTATGCTTGAGTACACACCAACAATACTTACAGGCCACTGCATTTCCCAATATACAACTTCACTGTTGGTTTGGGGATCTCTTTCCAAAACGTCAAGGACAACTGCAGAAGAATCCCACTCCCTCCTAAATTCTGTATCTATATGCACAGCTAAGAAGTCATGGGCTGTTATATCATCATATGCGCCATACACTGTAAAACACAACACAACCAAAATATTAACAATCATTAAGAATTTGGGGCTATTTAGAAGTTACAAGACAATTAATTCTACCTTTATACTCAAAGAGACCCTCCCCTCTATGATTGGGCACTTCTCTTCTCCAAACCATTAGGTCTCCTTGATGAATAAAAAGCTCCCATGGATCTTCAACTAGAAACAAACAAAACCATGAAAAAGTCATGCAAAAACGGAAAACGGAGGAGGAAAATCTTTAAGTGCTACATAGACAAAATTAATTTTACCTCTGTCATTGTGGTAATGTGAAGGGCATGACAGCAAAGGAGACTTTTTACCAGTAGGCTTGCAAGGTGGTGAGGAGTTTTGACAAGTGTGATCACGCAAACATGCAACAGCTTCTAATTCATTTGAGAACCTGAAATAAATGAAATGCAAATAGCAAAACATAGTCATCAATCCAAACAATAATTGGAGGAGATAATATTACCTCAGGAGATATTCATCAGGAATTCTTTCATCTTTCCAGCAGAAGAAAGGCATAACACTTGCTGACAAAACGAGGTTGTGAGAGCGATGCAAGAGAGACACTCTTAGTCTCAGAAGAAAACGAGAAAATATTCGACTAATGATCTCTCGAAGAAAGGCTCCTCCACACAATTGAAAGTAAAAAACGCCAGCCTGTTGAGCTCGGCGGATACGAAGTGCCATAACATATTCAACCTGGGACAAAAATGATCCGACAAGTTCAGTTAATGCAGAAAAAAGAGAAAATAAATAGAAATAACCTCCACAAGTCTAACCTGTCTCGCACATGCACGACTGATTCCTGCAGTGTGCTTCTGAATTCCTTTCCGAAGGCGGCCAAAGAGATTATCATGAAATCTGGCCTGAGAGCGAAAAAGCCGTGTTTGGAAGGAGCACTCGCGTACCGCGATTGGGAGCCGGCTATGGCCATAGATTGCCAGACCTTGCACAAATCCGCGGTGACCGACAAGAAAAAGTCTCCCACAATTCATTTTGAACGAACGTTTTCACAGATTTATGGCAAGACTCAAGACGGCTCCACTTCAAATTCTATTGCTTAGTATTTTGAAAAGTTGTGCCGCGTTCTAAGAGCGGCATAACTTAAAGTTGTCTCACTTTTCAGGCGAAGCATTTCATTCATTCAACATTATCAGCTGCGTTCTGCTTTCTGTTCTGCTATCAGGTTTGTGATTGTAAATCCCAGTACTCTTATGCGTGGTATGAGGCATTCAGCATAGACGTTGTGGAGTTAGTGAAAATTTCTCATCTATGACATGTACCTAGAGGATGTGAGGGCGGGCTATTTGAACCGAAATCATGGTGGGCCACACGTTGCAAGCACTTTTACGTATCATTCCTGCGCAAATCGGCGCAAATCTTGCAGCAGCTCCAAGTCTTTTATCGTTAAACAAAATTGGACTGACCACACAAAAAGAATTGTGATATCAAATGCTATTATATATAATGTGAAATCCCTTTTCTTTTCCAAATACATTTTGAATGGGAGAAAAAGAAAAGGAATCTGTGGGGGGGAAGGGTGAAGGGGGTGAAGGGGGGCGAGGGAATCCACCACAAATCCCTAAACTAAATGGACAAAAATAATTGAGGCTATCTGGAAAGCCAGGGCTTACTTGCGCCCCTGACCCTTCGTTCTCTCGCTCCTTGCTTTTGTTGTGCGTCTGAACTGAACAGGTTAGGGAGTATCCGGTGAAATCCAGTTTGAGCTCGATGACCACTCCGTGAGGAGCAAGGCAGCGACCGGCTGCAGTTCGCCATTTTGCCAATTGCCACGAACAGCCACAGACATCTCATCGAGATTTTTGTGGTAGTTTGTCTAGCAATTTGGAACTTTTAGAATTTTGTAGATTGTTCACGAGAGGAACTCGCCATGTCTTCCAACGAAGAAACGTCGTCAGATCGTAATGTAGAAATATGGAAAATCAAGAAGCTGATCAAAAGTTTGGAAATGGCTAGAGGGTGAGTCATGTGTCTCCTTAAATACATGTTTTTATGTCTTTGATGGCCATATATTTTTATCTTATTCTGATAATTTAAGAAATTTCTATTCAGGTTAATTGTGTGCTAGTGTCCGTCTTTGCATTAAGTTTCCGAGTATGTTGCTATGATCACTTTGTGATTTTTAGGTTAGCCCTTCATGGTCAAATCACGTTTCCGTGTTAAGCAATGTTCTTTACCTGTCTGAGCATATTTAACGTGCATTTCGTTTTTATTTGGCCATGTGTGCGGCACCCGTTAATTTTTCATTCGGTTAGACTCCTATAGCACTTCGCACCTGTGTTGCTTTTCACATACTCCATATGGTTTGCTCTAAATTACTGGTTACTACCAGTTTTTAGCTATCTCAATGCCAAGCACCGTACTTTCCTTTGAGTTCCCTGTTGACTGCTGTCTTATAAGTCACTATGCATAAGTGACCTTTTTCACATCCTGTCCTAAAGCTGACAGGTCAAGTAAATGCAACAATTGGAGCAATTGTAACATTACTAGCACTCTCACCTCATTGCTCTTTACTTTTACTATGCGTTGTTTCCACATTTGTTTCCTTCTGTAATTCCCCTCTTTTATCCTTTTTTTCTTTATTTTTAGGAATGGAACCAGTATGATTTCCCTCATCATTCCTCCTAAAGATCAGATTTCACGGGTCAGTAAAATGTTGGCTGATGAATTTGGAACTGCTTCAAATATTAAATCGCGAGTGAACAGGTTATCTGTCCTTGGAGCCATTACATCAGTACAACACAGACTGAAACTATACACTAAGGGTAAATATCTATAAATATATGTACTATTGCTTTCATCGTCCCATAGCTATGTCCAATTGAGCCTCTAACTTTGTTGTTGTTTTTCAGTGCCCCCTAATGGCTTAGTTATTTATTGTGGAACTATTGTCACCGATGAAGGAAAGGAAAAGAAAGTTAATATTGATTTTGAGCCATTTAAGCCAATTAACACTTCTTTATATCTTTGCGACAACAAGGTACAGCTTTTCTAATTTCTTTACTTTGGACCTACAGTAAGAATTATTTGTCTGCCCTAGAACAATTTTTTTCTATGGTTTCTATTTTTTTTTTCAGTTTCACACAGAAGCCCTTACAGCACTTCTGGCTGACGACAATAAATTTGGATTTATTGTCATGGATGGTAATGGAGCTTTGTTTGGTACACTTCAGGGGAATACAAGAGAAGTCTTACACAAATTTACAGTTGATCTTCCTAAAAAGCACGGTCAGTATTTCATTTTCTCTTTAGTATCAACCAACTTGGACATGCCTCCATTTTTTAAATATTTTTTTGACCTTATATGTTTTTAGGCAGAGGAGGTCAGTCAGCTTTGCGTTTTGCCCGTTTAAGAATGGAAAAGCGACACAACTATGTCAGGAAAGTGGCAGAAGTTGCTACACAACTTTTCATCACTAATGATAAGCCTAATATTGCTGGCCTTATTCTTGCTGGTAGTGCCGACTTCAAGACAGAACTCAGTCAGTCTGACATGTTTGATCCTGTAAGTCTGATTTCTTATGACATTCACTTTTACGTTATTTCCTCTTACAAATAACTCAACTACCTTATACTTATGCTGTTTTGTTTTGGTTTCAATGTACTTAGAAAGCTGTAAAGTCATTTTTATAATTATTTTTCCTTTTTGTTTTTTTGTAGCGGTTGCAGTCCAAGGTTATTAAATTGGTTGATGTTTCATACGGTGGTGAAAATGGTTTTAATCAAGCAATTGAACTGGCTGCCGAGTCATTGCAAAATGTTAAATTTATTCAGGAGAAGAAACTCATAGGTAGCTATGTTGACAGATTATATCTTTGTTGTCTTTTATTATTTCCTCCTGTCTTGCTTGCTTGCATGTGTTATATGTCTTCCGTACTCATTGACCCTCAGGACGTTACTTTGACGAAATCAGCCAAGACACAGGAAAGTATTGCTTTGGTGTTGATGACACACTGAAAGCTCTTGAACTTGGATCTGTTGAGACCCTTATTTGTTGGGAAAATCTTGACATTCAACGCTATGTTCTGAAGAATCACTCTACCTCAGAAGAAAAGGTTCTTCATCTTACACCTGAGCAAGAAAAAGATAAATCTCACTTTACTGACAAAGATGTGAGTTACTGTTATTATGTTGCTCTCTGCTGCAATCATACTTTGCTCATGTCATCTACACTCCTCGCACTTTCTCTCCACCAAGTAAATTTATTGTTTCTATTTCAGAGTGGAGTTGAATTGGAGTTAGTAGAGTGCCAACCACTTTTGGAGTGGCTCGCAAACAACTACAAGACCTTTGGTGCTACGCTGGAGATTATCACTGACAAATCGCAGGAGGGTTCACAATATGTGAGAGGCTTCGGAGGCATTGGAGGTCAGTATTTTCTAGTAACTGATAATCATATGAAATTGTGCCTCATGAGCTTTTACAGATCCACCGTTCTGTATTTTGCTTTCTTCAGCTTGTGCATTTAACAGAGTTGAAAATGTTCAAAGTAACCTGTAATATATTCAGTACTTTCCTGTTTGAAATCCTTTACATATACTGGTGTCTACCACATAACGTAAAGTGCTTTCAGCATGGTTACATCTCTTTATACATAGTCAGAATTTTACTTGCTATTTCAATAGGCATTTTTCTCATACACTCTGCCTTTTAAAGTGTTTTGATCATTTGATTAAATATTGGACATATTAACATATTTAGCATATGTTATTTCCCTGAGGACATTTTACTTCTGTGTGCTGTTAAATGGTTTGCATGATGGGTCAAATGTCATCAGTGTTCCATCCCTTGAAATTTTATGTCTCTTGGAATTTGGTTGTCCTTGCATGTCTCTTCTGGGATACATTTTGAATCAATCTGCACTATCAAAGAGAAATTCTTCTGGTTATTTCATTGGGTTGGTGACATACTTTGTTGTTTAAGAAAACATAGGCTAAGCTGTGCTTGTGTGTTTGTAATCCAATTCAGGAATTCTTCGCTACAAAGTAGACTTCCAAAGTCTGCAGGCAGATGAACCTCTGGAGGACGTTGACTTAGATGATTACTAATCTAAGTCACAACGCATCTATTCTCAAAATGAATTTTAACATCATCAGGTAGAAATGTCTGTCACATCTGTGTGGCACTTGTGTAGCTTGGTGTTTTTAGACATTTAGTTGTCTAGCTCATTGACGCAAATAGAATGACTATTCTTCTGATCAGCACTGTTTAGTTTTCAGTATTGGTACACAAAATTGTTTTGTTTTCAGTTTTATGCAGTTCGTTAAGTTTGCAGCTGTTTTATTTTTATTTCATATAAGATTATTGGTGAATTGGTCGTCGTTTTCAGTTGCTGTTCTTTCCTTTCTCTCTCTCTCTGTCTCTCCCTCTCATATTTGGCAGAACACTCAAGTTTCAACAATTATCTGCTGTTGTTTAGCTTTTGGTTAAGTGTGTTCAGTTGTGGGATCATTTTGATTTTGCTTTCAACTCAATTGATTCCCAATGCAGGACATTGTAGGTGAAGATGATGTTCAATTTTCTTGGAACTGCTTCATCTATAGTTTCATAATCAATATTCCTCGCTGAATTTCTGAAGTATAAAATCTAAAGATAAAGAGAACTCTTAAGATAGCCATTTCCTCGTTACTGAGTGGACCCTAACGTTTTATTCTAAAGTTTGCCTAACTACTCTAGTTTGAGATAGCATGAGCATGAATTCTTAGCTGGTGAACTAATTTTGCATGGCTTTTCTGGCCCTTACGTACAGTATTTTGCAAATGAATTTTTTGTACAGGTTTTGAAACCAACTGAAAGTTTATGGAGCATGCTTTCTTAAGAAATGAAAACATACTTATAAGCACCTGCACCATTTCCAATGTTCTGATACTTTTTCCTTTGCTTGTAAATTTGAAACTATATTGCCTTCGTATCAAAGAATTTTGCTCTGTCATGCATGGAAATTGATTTTTTGTTATCATTGTGAGCCTACCTTTTACCTTTGGAAATGTACTACAAGTGTCTCTTTCAGATGCATCTACTGATGTTGCACCTAAATCTTAGCTTTATTATAACTATAGGTCCAAGTTTTAAGTTATTATTTCATAATTACCCAACTCTGACATACTGAATGATAGAAAGAAACCTCAAATCAATTTTGACTTATTTTACACATTTTTCCATACCTGAAATTCTTTGCATCATGTCCCCAATTTTGGTCCTTATTTCCAGGTTAAATGTAATGATTTATTATATTGAATGCACCAGTGTAATTAATGTTTTTGGGGTTACAGGATTGCTCCGTTACAAGGTGGATTTCCAGAGCCTTCAATGTGATGACCTAGACTTCGGTGACTATTATGATGTTGAAGATTATTAAATCAACTCATGATCATCCTTGTGTTTTTATGAACTGATAGTCAAACAAGGAACATCGCTCATTGTCCAATGAGAGGCTTTGTTTTTCGCATTTGGAAATAGAGCTGGAGTGCTGTTGCATTTTTCAAGTGAAAGCCTGATGCCAGGGATGTTTCTCTCATCTATATCATCTTTTGCACATGACAAGTGATATTTCTACTGAGTCTAATAAAATAAACTATGAGGCAAATAAGTGACCCAGTATTGTTATCACACTTTTTCCACTTGCTTGGCGTGGGGCTTTTTTTCTTTTTCTGTGGCATCCGTCCTGCCTGGTGCGGTCTAGCACATTGTGTGTGATATCTTTTTTCTCTAAATCAATCATCCTCTGATCATCACAGCATTATGGTTCTAACAAGACTGAAATCTCTGCCCATGCCGTCATGCACAATCAATTGTCACATCAGTTTTCCAATGAAGGTACATTTGATTACAATCTCACTGAACTTTAAACCTATGAAATCAAAGTTGTGTTGACTGTTTTGATTTTTGGGGGTATGATATTTACCAGCTATCCCACAGGGGAATTATACATGTTACTTCACAATTTATGATGGTGTTTGTGTACGGAAAAGTGCTGTAGAAATCAGCGTAGTGATTTTTATGGCTCAATTTGGACCAAAGAATGGGTCAAAATATTCATTAACTACAGCATTCAGTATAAATATCAGTCTACCAGCTGTGCCAAAGTAATCAGTAGAAGAGATTTTAGTAAAATTAATCAACCATTTTCAGTTGACTCCTCTTTCCGAACTATTTTTTCATTTGGAACTTGTCGATAATATACTTGTCTTGGAGGAAACAAGCTTCATATGCCAATTAGAATTTGTTGCCATGTCAATTTCCCTTCAGTTTCCTTGAAGTTGATCTGGGCATATTCGATGTGTGATGTATAATCATCTTGCTTTTTATTTATCTGCGTGACACTATTCATTTCATGCAAGTATATGTTGGTGTGGGTGCATTTCTGGACACACCCATTTTATCTGATGAGCACCTCTCTAGTTTCAATTAGAGCAAGTAGTTAGTGCCTATTAGTGATTTTTCCTATTAGTCACGTTCTTTTCTGAAAATTGTCTGTTATATTTCTTATGGTAACGTTTTTATACAGTGAATGTAGTGGAATAATCATTGCTCAAAACTTAAAATATTTTCCCTTCTGCTATTTAAAGTTTTTGTTGCCTGGTTTCCTCCTAGCTACGATTAAATAGTGTACTTCAGCTGGGATCATTGATAGGACTGTAGAAATATTCTAGTGCCAGTCTTATGTCTAAGTTTTGGATGAATGCTATTATTTTATTTTTAACTATTTTGAGCATATCTTAAGTGCAGGCATGTATCTGTCAAAAAAATATGAAATATTTTCCTTTTTGACTGATGTTTGTCTTATTGGAATGTCAAACATTGAATGAATGTAAATTTTTTGTGTATTGTAATGTAAGACAGTGTGTGAGGTAAAGCTTTTTCTATTTAATTGCATTGCATTCTTGGTATGCATTGTTAAATGTTTTTTCATCTTGCCTTCAAAGCAATGTCAGAAGATCTTAAGTATGAATGAGAAGTTTGTATATATGTATTTTAGCTTTGTTTACAAATGGTGGACTTTTAGAAACCCTATGATGGAGAATTTTAGAGCCCTGAGCTGTGCAATCTTATATCCTGCACCAAGCGGCTTTCCTTTTAAGACTGGTGTAGCCATATATCTTTCACAGCAATTATTGGACCAATGGGAAAGCAGAAAGTCAAAAGTGTTTTCATATTATTTTAAATTGGGGCTCAAATATTGATTTTTGTTATTAAGGAGAGTATCATTTTTAATAAGAGCACAAATATCTTGAAAACAGTGTCAGAATTCCATTCGAAGCAAACTTCAAAGGGTCTTAGTAAAAAATAAATCTCCTTGAGATATTCTGAATTAACAGTATTACTTTTTTTGCAATCTCAAGTATTTTGAATGACATTTCACGAAATTTTATCTAATGGAGTAGTCTTTTGGACCAGATTTCATAGACACACAGCTCCGGGCTGGGTTACATAAATTTTGCTCGAGAGGCAAAAATACAAATAAAGAAGGCAACCTATTTAATAATGGTAGCACCTTCATATTTTGTAATGTAAAATTGTCTGTACCCTGTTTTATCACACTGATAAGGAGCTCTAAAGCTTTGCTGTGTGTGTGATTCATTGAATACTAATGGATTTTGTGATCTGTTTCCTGCTATCAGGCAATATTTTCAAATTGTCGTGGGGTTCTATAAAGTTAATGATGGTAATATTGATCATGAGTACTTCATGTTGCAACTATAATTGTTTTTATTAAAACTACTCAATTTATAGAAAACAATTTATTTTGTCACTTATCCATGTTCATCTTTCTAAACCAGAGATCGCCCAAATGCATATTCTGATTATCAGACAATATGGGACATGCAAACATTGGTTTAGCTACTTCAACCAACACTGCCAACACACACTTTGGATAGGAATTGAACCAATAATTTGTTAGTTTATTGTTTTCAAAAGTATTAATGGAAAAGACTTGAACTTTTTCTATTAAAATACGTAGACATCCCTCAGCTTCCTGGGGCAGTATATTTCTTATTTCAAGGGCTTTAATGATTGGTCCCATCACATATACAGGTTCTGAGTTGACGTTAGAGCCGTTAGAGTGAAGCAAAGCACAGCTCTTAGCCTTCCTTCCTTACCTTCAAAATGTTGACAAATTTATTTTTATATATATCTTACTCATAATTATTATTGTTTGTTAAGTAATGCTACATTGCAAGTAGGGTTTAGCCGTGAACTGCCTGTGGGGGCTGTGGTTGGGCGGGAAGCACTGGTGCCGTGGGGGGATCGCTGCTGAGCCCTGGCGACCCCTGCTTCGAGTTGTCCCACGAATTGTGTCTCTGATGACTCCTATCGCGGTAAGATTCGGCGATGTTGGTCATACTGTAACAAACAATTCCATCTCGTAAACACAAGGGTTAACTAACGCGATACCCGCGTGGCCACCCCACGTTGCCCTTTAGTTTACCTCTTTCCTATCCTCCTCTTATCCAGCTCCTTCTGGATCGAGTCTGGAAGCCGGTGTGGAGGCTTCGCGGAATGCCTTCCTTCGAGAATCTCCGCCTGGGTAGAAAAGAAAAGAGACGAAGTTTGTAAGCCTCCTTTTCCTTATTCGAGGGAAGTCCCTCTCCAGCGAGCGCACCTTAAACTTGGGCCCGGTGAGCGCGGTGGTGCTTCCCCCCGGGCTGCCCACGCTCCCGTTGAGCGGGTGCACCCACACGTTGGTGGAGCTGGCCATGAGGTCGTGGCCCATGGTGGCCCCCAGCGGGCCCATGTCGGACCCCGCCAGGGACATGTTGAGCAAGTCTCCGGAGAACGTCGGGCGGGCGGGTATGATTGGCGACCGGCAACACACTCTGCCGAAGGACGGGGAAACCGTTTTAGATAGCCACATAACGATCGACAATCAGAGAACGCCGTGTCGTGCCGTTGGACTCACGAGTTGACGTCCTCCAGCTTCTTGAGGAGGCGCTCGTTCTCCCTGCAGACCAGGTCCTGGTCGCGCATGAGCACCTCGCGCGTGCTGAACAGGTCCGAGTTCTCGCGCCGCAGTGCCTCGTTCTCTTGCATGTAGTGCTGCACCAGCCCCGCCAGCTCGTTGGCCTCCAGCTCGGCCAGCCGCTCCAGGTCCACGGCCGGCGGTGGCGATCCTGCCAGAGCGACGCGCAGCGGGTTAAAATACGTCAACATAGTGCGCCCGTACACGTCACGGCCACGACCGCGCGGCCCTCGTCTCACCGATGGCCCGGGGAGCGCCGGGGTCGCCGCCGACGAGGTGCTCGCCGTTGAGGCGCAGCGCGCCCCGCAGGTGGTCGTTCTCGCTCTGGAGCGCCGCCACCTCCCTCTTGAGGCTCAGGATGAGCGCCTCCCGGGGATCCTGGAAACAAACAGGAGAGTGACGGAGTGGGGCCGGTGGGGGTTGAGCGGGAGAGGAGGG
>NW_026267132.1:2392665-2397407 GCF_000697945.3 Frankliniella occidentalis | reverse complement strand
GGAGGGGATGGGGAGGGGAGGGGGAAATCGGCGAATGAGGTGGATGCGAGGCGGCTATTCGTATCATATCATTATCATCCACTCTAATCGAAATTCGGTCCGAAAGGAAATTATTTCTCGTGCGGGAGAGCGACGAACAAGGGCGGTCTCGTGTGCGGGATTTCGCGACCCTGGCCTTTGGTGGGGCTGGACTGGGCTGGGGCCTGGGGAGGGCAAGGACGCGGCGCAGAACGAGGCGCGTAGCTACCAATTTGCCTGCCGGCTCGGCGGCCTCCTCAAGGGCAAGGAGTATTTGCTGAGGGGGTGGTTATTGAGAAGATTGGAGAATTTCGAAAGAGTCTATAAATAACTGCGACAACGCAGTCGCAGTCGATGTGGCTCTCGCGGGGCCAGGCTGGTTGGCTGGCTGGCGCGGCGTCGCTCGGCGGCGAGCGCCCGGTGGGTAGGCAATCGTGGAGCAGCTATGTCGGCGGCAGAGCTGCGTTGCCTATCCACAGGCGCCCCTTGCTGCGAGCTCGCTCGCCCCCCGCGCTGGAGGAGAGCGCCTGGCTGGTTGATAGGGAGGCGTTGGTGGCGTTGGTAGACGGTCGGGGAGCAGCAGCAGCTCTGAGTCGGCGGCAGAGCTGTGTTACCTGAGCGTCTTTAGCATCAAGCTTTCAAATGGAATTTGGCAAAGTATCGCTAAAAAAACGGGTCATATTTCAGAATCTCCATTAAGAGCGCGGATCATGTAGTGATACCCTGAAACATGAATCAAACAAGACGAGGAATCCTCTCGCCCAGCTCCTCCTCCCTCCTCCGCGGCGCACCCCCGATGACGGCGACAACGTCTATCGACCCATATCGTTTGTGATCGAGTGCGATAGTTATCCCCCGTGCTGCATCGCATCACAACAACGAGAGGCTTGTCGTTACGTTACGCAACCTCGCCCCCCTCCGGCCAGCCGGCACGTCACTCCCGTCACGCCAAGTCGCCTCATCCTGACATTGACACGCGGCCGGCCGCGCGACGTCACCTCAATCAATGCCGGTTCGACCTCCGCCCCCTCCCCCTCCCACTCTCTCTCTTACCCCTATCTGAATTATAATGCGACCCCCTCTCCCTTTACCCCCTGTGTCAACTGACCCCTCACAACCTCCACCACCACCCCCTGTACATAACACTCCACAAAAGGGCACACGCCTGCTGGGCGTCACCGCTCTTTTGCACTTAACAGGCCGGCCGCTGTTTACCGAGCTCTTTCGCACCTTTTAACAAGCCTCGTTTGCGGTTAAGAAAAAAAAGAAGAAACAAAAAAGTATATTTACAGTTTAAGAAAAAAAACAGCATTGGTCTGTCCATCAGTCTGTTCCCCTTTTGAGAAGGTCCAAATTCGCATTAAAATCTAATGACGAAATAACGTCACCAGAAGTGGCGCCCAAAAGAGTTGAGCGTGTTTTATTCAGCATCACAAAAATAAACTTGGGCCCCTTAGCTCCCGAGGAAGCGTGTGTTGTTTACGTCGTTGTGGCCGGTCCCGACCGCCGCCTCGCCTGCCTCACATGCACGAAGTGCCTCCGCGCGCTCGGTAACATTGACCTTTGAGAATACGTCCAACGCGCGTCCGAAGCCATGCACGGGACGAAAAGAGTTGCTTGGAGGGTGGGGGGCTGTTGACGAGTTGATGCGACCGGCTTTGGCTGTTTACCATGGGGTCGCGGCGCAAATACTGTTAGGGGAATGCTTGTTTGTTTCCTCATCGGCAAAATGGATGAAGGCGCGTCCAGAAAAACAAAATACAAGAGAGTATTTGCATTCGTATTATGTGACTTAAAACGATTGAATAGGTCAAAATTTAAAACAAACACCTAGTTTCAAAGCAAGTTGCATTTGTATCCTTTATTACATCCCCTATTTACGGCGCAGCCGCGTGGAGGTCATGTGGCCAGAAGACCATAGGGGGAGGAGGGGGAGGAGAGGGGGGGTCGATAGTCTAACGGCGTTTGATGAGCTGTCGCCGTAATGGCGACGACATATTAATCAGGGAGAGAGGGTGTCCTTCGCGTTGCGCGCTCAGCATGGCTCGGCGCGTATGACCCAGTATGACCATGGCACGGGCGTGGGCGTGGGCCGGCGTGGGCACGGCTAGCTGTGATATGCTTTTCCCCGAGACACCAATTCTTGACGCCCCCCCCCCCCCCTAAATTCGAATGAAATATGGTAGATAGGGAGCGGGGTGGGTTGGCGGACATTGATATATAGATAAAGCCAACAACACTAGAGCCGTACATTCGAAAAAGAGGAATTACATTTATTTACTCGTGACCTTTGACCTACACACAAGTATGTTGACTGATGGGACACGTTTTGCTTTGGGGGTGGAAAATAGACGGCACGTGTGGCAGTGCAGCACCACTGCCCCGCGCAATGTAGTGGAAAGGGCAGGAAAAGGGAGAAGTATAGTTTGAATAACAGAGTACAAATTGACAAGAAAAGGACTTGCAGGATGACAGAAATTCCTCCCTCCATTGTTTGCATCGCCTACGCCGGCGTGCGCTTCTACTAGCTCGGGGCCCTTAAGCGGCCTAAAGAGACGCCACTGGTGCAGCGACACTTGCGAAAAGGAGCATTTTCCAGCGTTACCTCGAGAAAACCTACAGCGAACAGCAATCGCAGGGGACCTTGATAGCTGGCACGCAGGTCGCCAGACGTCCAGCCCCGTTTGTTTACCACCCCCAAAACAAATAAATAATAACGCCTCGATCCGCAACGCTGCTGAATAAGCTGGATGTCGGGACGCAGTGGGCCCGCCGGCTGGGACTGCTGGGACTTCCCCCTGAGCCGCGCGCGAACGCGCATTTGCATAATACTTTCCGGGTAGTACCGCGGCGCGGCGGGGAAGGCCGTGCCCTTTTTGTGCGGAGGCGAGGGTGGGCATCGATACTTTGGAGGCGGGTCACACTCGGCACGCATCCCCATACTCACTCGCTGCCGCTGGTCGGCACCCTGGTCCTGGGTGCGGGCGGCACCACGGGCGGTGACGGCCGCCCGCGCACCCCCATCCCACTGCCCACCACGCCGAGGCCCTCGATGCCGTCGTGCTGGTCATCCTTGCCGCTGACACTGCTGCTGCTGCTGCCACCGCCGCCGCCGGGGGAGGAAGACTTGTTGGCCTTGGTGGTGCGGTTGGGACTGCGGCGCGCCGCCGGACTCATGCCGTGCCGGCCTTGGCCTCCGACTCGCCGTGGCCTCGGCTCCTGGGCCAAGGCCTCGCCTCCGGAAGGTGAGGTGCCCGACGGACACCGGCTGCCGCCTCTTCAGACTCCGGGGCCTCCCGGTGGGCCCCCGCGGGGTCGAGCCACAACCTCATCGGCGGGACCGCTCCGGCCTCGCCGATGGCCAGGAGCGCCAGGGCCAGAGAGCACCACGACGTCGTCCGCCGGGCCGCCGGGGCGCATCGCGCGAGCGTCACGATCGCGCCGTGCGTGGTTGTCGTGGGCTGTCGACACCGGCCGTCGCCGTCGTCTCGTACACGTCCGCGTCGAAGTCGCGACGATACGGTCAGCGCTATGACCGCTATGACGCCGCTCAGTGCCAACCGCGGGACCGGGCGTCGCCCTGACCGGACATCGACTGGCGGCTGGACTTGCGCTGGGCCCTGGGGTGCCCGCAGGGGCCTCTGGAGGAGTGGCGGGGCGGGGCGGAGCGGAGCGACACGCGCCGCAGGGGTAGCTCGGCTCGATCGAAGCGCGCTCTGCAGGTGGCTCTGAGTCGGTCCGCACTTGGACAGCTAGACTGGACTAGACTGGACAGCCCGGACAGCCAGAACAATGGCAGCAATTCGCGCATAGCCTCCCCCCCCCCGCCCCTCCCTTTTCATACTATCCACCCCTTTCGCGCGGCCGCTCACGTTGTCGAAACTGAGCGCGCGATATGTGTTTGGAGTAAGGGAAGCTCGGTGTATGGGCGCGCCATCAGCAGCGGGGCGCCGACGACGCTTAACGTCGCTAGAAGCGTGCAAGGCCACTTTGACGACAGTTTTGTCAGCGGCGACCCCCCCCCCCCCCCCTCCCCATTTGAATCACCCAAAGCACAAGCAATGGCCTCAGCAGAACACGAAAGGCCGCCGCGGTGCGAACATTCCTGCACGCCACGCACCCAGAGTGCAGAGCGGTCGCGTGAGTTCCGGACAGCAGAACAAGCCCGGTTCCACGGGTTCACCCGGGCCGCGGGCCGCGGGCCGCGAGAGTGCCTGCACCCTCCTTGATGGCTGCCCCCCCACCCCCTCCCCCGCTTGTTTCCACCCTCACTCGCCACGCTCGGCCACCTGCCCGGTTCTCCGCTGTCAGGTCAATGACCTCGTCACCTCCTCCCCGCCACCACCTCACTTTTTATTTTACATGTTTTAATATCATTGAGGGAAGAATCCGGGTAACAGAAATTCAATTAGGAATCAAATATATATGCCTTTATTTTTAAGTACATACATTGTAAATTTTTTTTCAGAAAATAATCATCACATAACAGACCTGAATCTAACAATGTCTTCATTCTACAGTACTAAGAAGAATAAGGCACCTACACATACACAAGAACAGGAACGCATCACTATTGAGGTAACCACAATGGATATCAGAAAGTCATCAACACAATTACATTCCAGTTAAGAGCCATCAGCAAAAGCCTAATTAGATAAAGCACATGGAAAGATATAGTTCTCTTCTGTTGTCACCATTGAACTTTTTTCAAAAAAGGATTGGGG
>NW_026267132.1:2374232-2392615 GCF_000697945.3 Frankliniella occidentalis | reverse complement strand
TATTTTGTATATTTAGGAATGACTCTAGTAAGGTACTTGAATCTAATTTTACAGCCACTTCTACTCACTTCATTCACAGCCATAAATCATAACCGCGCGGACCGCGGGCCGTGAGGCTCTACCTTGGGGGGGGAAGCAAACATTCACGCAAAATACTGCTCCTCTAAGGATAATATTAAACATCTACATCTGGAATAGAGCTGACTTCAACCAAAGTCAAACAGATTTTGTGCGATACTGAAAAATTAAAGCTACAGAGAGCACTCAGGCTTACACAATAATAGATGGATATTTTAATAAGGATATTAATGAGTAATACTGATTAAAAACGAATAGAAAGCATTTGTGTAAGAGTGGGACATCACCTATGTCTTGGCTTATCAGAGCCTCACATGCAGTGAAAGACTTTGAGCATAGAGCTGACAATTACATTTTACTGGTCATAAAATATAATAATAAAGAAAGACGAACCAAACTAAATTGAAACACAACAAACATAAGAGGAAGCCTGAAAATGCACACAAGTTCCACCTAGCACTAACTGGATCACAAATTTATATAACTATATATGGATTCCACAAGGTAACAATCATTTAATTGATAAGATAAGTATCAACCGAGTAATCACACAATAACTTTGGTTTGTGTATTACTTAAAAAAATATTGAAAATTGTTCTACAAATCAAAATTAAAAGGTTTAATGTATAAAACTCTTAATAGTTTATGTTGAGCATTTTTCTCAGCAAACAGCTCCTGCAAATTGGTTTAGGTGTGTAACAATGCAAAGGAACATGATTTTGTCTTTCTAGCTAAAAACATAACATTGTACTACTACGTAAACTAGAAATACAGTACACATATATACACTCATTTTGGGTCAAGGTTTAGGAAACAATACATAATATCTGTACTAACAAGTCTTGAAACAGTTTGATTCGACTATTCCATTTATGTAATCCTCAAACAGTAGCAGTTCAGAAAAAAATGAGCATTTTACAGGGAAAAAGTTTTTAACAAGCATACAATACGACCTTATTGTCACTGATTACTGGTGGAGGAGCATTCTACTTTGTTTAAAATATCAAAAAAACAGAGCCACATATAAATTTAGGGCTGAGTTAAACTTTGAGAGAGCAGTAGATGTTGAGGTTGTTGTTTACAATACTATTAAATGATTGAAACTACTCTACAATTGACGTTTAGTTATTAGTTAGTGAGAAAATCAAAGGATGCATATTTCTTGGTATTGCTGTACCGGATGCATTTTGGGAACAAACAGAAGACAGGTGCGTAAAATGTTTCTGTATCAGTATGCATACTTTGGTTTACAAAGCAGTAAAATACAGAAGTAGAAAAAAATGTATCTGAAGATCATTAGTAGGTGCAGACCATACACCTTAATTTCAAGTAGAATAGCAGATGGTGCAAAGAAAGAAAAGTAATTTCTCAATTTAGAAAAAAATTGTGCTAGCAAGAAGTGTTATAATAGAGAAGGATGTAAAATATAAAATACCAGATTTGATGCCTAGCTTGCAATAACCCGCAAGACCAATTGACCGAAAGACTGTCACTATTGGTTTGATTTACATAGATAGAATTTAACAATACACAACCAATAATTATTACAATTTCAACATTGAATCAAAGCATACTAAAAGTATACAAGTGCACACATTAAAAGGACCATATTTCAACAGTCTTAGCTTCCAAATATTTAAGAAGAAGCCTGAGAAATGCCTCAGCTACAAAACCTAGATCACAATCAAATCACATAAGTATTCAACTGCAATGAACTAGAACATTCACTCCAAAAGGTTCACTCCCTCCCTCCTTTAAAGTACACATCCAGTATCACATCAATCCAACATAATTCAACAATAGCAACATGTAATGTCAAGTTATAAAATTACACAGAAATTCACACTTAAAAAGATTCACAACACTGACTACAAATCAGATCATGTTTAGAAAGACAATGATTCATAGTTTAAGTACCTACATTAATGTACTAAATAACAGTTACCATACTTATTGAATGTCCATTAGATACCGAAATATTCCCAATGAATGTATTAAAAAATCAAACAACAACACATTTTGAGCATTGATAACCAAGGTTCATAAAGAGTAATTCAAATTAAAAACAAGAGAAAGCTTGAAATTAAAGAGAGGTCTGGAGACTACCACAAATAAACACTTAAGTAAAAAGTACAGAAGCCAAAATACAGCTTGGTTTTAATCAGATGCGTATGAATAATTTCACAGAGTCAGGTAAATAGCTAAAAAGTAATAGAATTTTCAAAAACTACCTATTTTCTTGATATTAGAAAATCACAAGTAACTAGTGTTCCTTTCACATCCTTTTCAAAAATAAGTCAACACAACAATGAGCCAGGCTAATAATGAAAGCCTTTACAGAAACTTGTGTGCTCCATAAGGAACATGAGTTGCTATTGCAAAAGCATGGCAGAAACTGTTACCATTGTGACTCGGAAGCCTTAGAAACTATGCAGGTATGCCTGATTACAATTTGGTGAAACAGAAAGCAGACTTATTACCTTAAAAAATAAAATGTATTTTGTATATTTAGGAATGACTCTAGTAAGGTACTTGAATCTAATTTTACAGCCACTTCTACTCACTTCATTCACAGCCATAAATCATAACCGATAAGAGAAGTAGAATTGAGGCACTACCTTGATTAGGAACTAAGTTAAAAAGCCAACTTAAATTGTAAGCAATTATAAAATATGTCTTCTCTTAAGCTAAAATGAATCCAATGAAACTACATAACACAAAAGTCAGCTGTGAAAGAGAAACAAATGTCACATCCAGTTTTAACAAATTTCCTGAAAAATATAGTGGTGCTAGAAAGGAAATATTGAGTGGTCCCACTCATATTGTCCTGATCACACCATAAAGGACCATATTCCTCTATTTGTGCTACTTCATTCATGAGTGCATAGCACTTAAAAATTATTTCCTCTTTCTCTGTTTTACACAGAAGTCTCTGGGTTTTTCCAATCGCCATCTCCCTTATTGCTGTCCAGAGCAACTTCGTCTGATTTAAAATTATCAACGTTATCAAGAGCGTCTTGCCTGCCTAAATGATTTGGAGATGAACGATGTGAGCTCCGACCAATATCATTGAAAGAGTCTCCCCCGGCATATCCACTCCATGCTTTATTTTCTCCAATGGTGACACTTCCATGGGTATCTAAAACTTGAGTGAGAGACATAGCAGATCCTGATTTACTCCTTACACCTTCTCCAGCCATACCTAATACAATTATGGGGGACATAGGAGTGCTTGGGGAAACCTCACTGCTACCTGATGCACTTCCAGTATCACCAAACGCTCCATTAGCAAAATCATTTTTCCCTGAATGGCTTCTGACAGGCGAATTAAGTTCCGAAACAAGGGGAGTATTTTCATCATCACTGTCAAGATCTCGTTTGGAATCTATTGAAAGTACCACATCTTGTCCAGCTCTAGGAACAGAGCGTAAGATCTTTTCTTTGAGCCTGTTTAATTTTTCTAAGCTTGAAGAGGGAGACACTGATCGTGCTAGCATTTCTTCTCGACTTTTCTTTCGAGATCTTCGTGCCATATTGACGTTGTTTCTACCAATTGATGGTCGCCTTTCTATTCGCTCATCTGCAGAGAGCGATCTCACAGTAGCAAGTGGTGGAGCCGCTGATGGAGGGTTCAGGTGCTCATCTACTATCAGTGATGAGGGTCTTCTTTGAGATGTAAGCAGAGGCGAATTCGAATTTGATGCCCTTAATACTAAGGAGCCCTGTGAACCAGTCCTCTGGTTTATTAAGCCAGTGTGGTTATTAATGACTGCAGGTTGAATGGGAGAAGGCTTATTGATCAAATCAGCAGCTGAGGAGTTCTTCCTCAATGTTGGATTAGGGGCTTCACAAAAGCTCGTTATACTTAAACTGTCTAAGTTTGCTTCATGACTGGACCCAAGTGCAATTGCTTGCCAATGGAATGGATGTAAGGGTGACGACTGCAGCATTACAACATCAGTCTCTTCACGATCCATAAGGCTACTGCATTGACTCACACTCCTGACACGGTGGCCAAAACCAAAATCTGTACAAAAATATGAAAAAATGATTAGAGAAGAGAACAAAGACACACATACAAAAAAGATAAAGAGTGATATTTTTTGAAATCAATAAATTCAACATGTGGTTATCTAGCGGAACGCAAGAAATTTATGAAGTCAGTTCATATGTTAATACATATCTTCTACCACATGAGATTTCGAAGATCATAAATATTCAATATTGACAGACAAACAGTATGTACAGTCTTATCCAAATGCGGACGAAATTTTAAAAATTACATACAAAAACAAAAGCGAGTACAAATAGAATTTGCATAAAACGCAAGCTGCTGCAGCAACAAAGCAAGGAGAAGTAGAAGTTTGAGGATAGGTAAACTAAAATACCAATAGCATGCTCAGTTACTTTTCGATTGCTATTGCTAATTAATTTATATTGAAAAAAAGATAGATACTGCAAGCCAAGCCCCTTTAAGCATTGGCCGCAGGCTAGAAATGAGGCAATGCCACGCTAAATAAAGCATGGAAATTGAAGGAACTGTAAAACTAAGTAAAACTAACTACTGTACTGATACTACTGATAGACTATTGAAGGAAATTTCATTATACTTACAAGGTGGAAGAGTGGGGCTTACTCCATGTGCTTCAGAAAAGCAGCATGCGCCAAAACTATGTACAGCCAACAGCTAACAACACAATTTACATGCACACAAGTGAAGGTCTCTATTGCCATAGGGGGCAAATTTAAAGTGTTAGTGTTTGGAAAATCTATTAAAATTATAGAAAAGTGCTTCCAGACACACTTCAAAAGGGAATGTCATAAGAAATATAGGAGAAAGGTTTCCAGTCAGATAAGAGGTGCTAGAGTAATCACAATCAAGGCATTGAGTTTTCTTGTCAAAAACTGGGGATGTCCTTTTGAAGGAATCATGATCTTCTAGGTCTTTACAACCAAAGACTCGTGAAGAATAAAAATGATAAGCTACGATACAGCACAGTTGAAAATTTTATAATGACTCAAACCAAGATGGATTTAATATAACATTTGTTAACAAAATCCCCAATGGGTATAATACCTCATTTTTGCTTTTGATATACATTGAGATACATTCTGTTCCCTGAAGAGGTTAACATGCATGTCTCAAATGGAGTCATTCACTTCATAAAGGGTAAAAAGTCATTCAATTAATAAGCAGCAAATATTGGTAAACAAATGTTTTGACAATTTTAGAAAAATCAGTGGTACTGTGCACTCTAATTGGACATTCATACACTTTGAGTTTAGTTCTACCTACCCTTTCAGAATGTCTCAAATTCTTTAGGGAACCTCACAGAAAATTTTCCGTGTGTTTACATACGCGCCCAGTTTTGCATCTGAAGAACCCGTCCAAACAAGAAAATAAAAATCAATTATCAGCAATTTTCACTCCTTTATATGAGAGTTTTCTTGAGGAGATCATTAGTCTGAGTTATTCCCCCCTCTATGATGGTGTCCACACAAATTTATCATTGCCTTTTTGCAATGAACTGAAAGCAGGCAACCCCAACAGAAGCAAACAGTGTCAAGAAGCTTCTCACAGGAAAAATGTGTCTTTCATTTTTAAAACTAAAATTGTTTATTGAAGAATTGTGAAAAATGAATCTCAGAAAACATGTACAGTTTCCTGCCTCTGAACACATTGGCAAAATGGACAGTAATACAATTACAGATAATAGTCACTGATTTGTCTAGATTACTTCAATGTATAAGAAATGTATAGAACTAAAATATTGTCCACATATACAGAAAAATAAAATAAAATAGCTCTAAAATACAGGCTGATAAAAAGCCATAAATATGAAAGCAGCACTGGTAAGTTATTCTTGAACGTTATCTATTCAACTGATATTTACACAATGCAAAGCAGGTCCGTTTAAAATGAATGAATGGAAGTTAAAAGCACATATAAGACCTACTAGGGGAAGTATTCAATATTTTTCCACCTACTAACACAGATTTGAACCATAGATGAAAAGATAGTTTGACACACAATGATTCTCTACAGTACTAATGATCACACAATAATTACTATCATTATCTTTGTTTGTTTTGAATTGAGATTCATAGAGGAACAACTTCTCACCTCATCCACAGTGGCATTATGTTTCTGTATAAGCCACACTATACAATATGCATATGGCGATGAATATACTACATATTGGCATGCTAGCCTTGCCTTTCCAGCAATGTAATTCCTCAATGCTATCAATTCATAAACAAATCAACATGTAGATAAGCTGTCCAACAGCTCTATTGAAAAGAAGAAAACGAAAAAAGAAACAAAGAATGTATAAAATATGGTAAAAGACAGGCATAGAGAAGAAGAGAATAGCTAGAAAATTTGATTGATTTTTTTCTTTTAACAGCTCATGCAAAGTAATATATGTACAGCATACCAAGTGAAAATTACCAGATAGATTATTAGCAAAGATTTCAATATATTTATTTGAAAGCAGGATTAGGCAGTGTAATACACAATGCTGGATACATTGCGCAACATTCATTCTTTCCCCCAGCCTTTTCGATTATCTTAATATAAAAACTTTCTTATAACAGTACTTGCTAAGAAAATGTGCAGGGAATAGTTAAAAAAATGTTAGAACTGTTATGGTATGAATTCTTGCTACCCATTATAATTGAACCATTCTTCAAAGCAGTCCTGTATGCTTTGTAATTCTAAGTACCAATCGCTTTGGAAATCACACCATCACACCATACACTGTAACGACTTACAGCTCTCAGATCAACTGCAGATCCCCATAACCAAGGATTCCAATTCTTTGAAACCCTCGTTGCAACCAATCTTAAACACTAACAGTCGAAAAGATTAACTTTCATCCACTTTTACACTACTTAGTACAAATTTTATCACAGAATGTTTTACAATAATGGCATTAGCAAAAGCAGATAAAAAAACAATGCTTTCTCAATTTTTAAAGCCAATATCATGTTAAGAAAAACTACATGTATTTATGATAAAAGTCTTTCAAACTATCACAAAGTTATCAATTAAATTTTTGTATCTGGTGATAACTGATCACCAACAGGTGACTCTACTTCCAATGAAGATGTACTCACTTCATGGGATGAAAGTAAATCAGACCCTGAATAAGCAGTGGGATCCAAGTACACATCTAAGGAAGCAGTTTGTCTTGTGTTGCCGTGAGAGTCGTGCAGAGCATCGCGGAAGGATGGGTATGCCGACTGGGACTCACCTGGATCCTGAGGGGCATTGCTGACCACACTGAGTCTTCTTTTTGTTTCAACGGATTCATCCAAGACATCCTCACAGGCCTCCTCATTAAGAGTTTGAAGAGCACCACAGATCATTTGCTCTTCAAGGGTCACCTGAAAATATGTGTGAATGACATTAATGGTTCACTCTTCTATGGATAGAGGAGTTACTCATTCAATATTAATTATATAGAATTGAAAGGAAATGGATACAGTGACTGTCAGACAATGAAAACATTACAGTGACTATCTTATTACACAAACGTTTATTAGGCTGTAAAACATGCAAAGTTAATTTTAAAAGATGACTGAACTAAATGAACTATATGAACAGGAGTATGGAAATGCTTTCCAATGGATTTAAAGCATATGGAAAAACAGCTGCATTGTTTAAAAAGCTCATCATATTTAGCAAAGGAATAAATAATGGGTGCTCTTTTTCCAAACAAGAAAGTGGTATTTGCAAACAAGAGTAAATTCAATGCAGATTAAGAACAGATATATAAATAAAATATAGATAGATTTGTAGTGTAAAACTGCTAATAATAATGCAATGTAAGGCACAGTAATGCACTTGCTTTGAAAGCTAGTGAGTACTTTGCATTTCTGTTGCAGGTGCTGATGTGAAGAGTTCCTAGAGGCCTAGAGTTGCAGCTTGTGCAATCTCACCTGATACTGCTTTCCACAACCATAAATTGATGCCATAAGAAAAGCAAAAATGATTTACTTCACAGAGAAGATTTTCGTTTAAGTAAAATCAGAACACAAATTAGGAAATTGGGTATCTAGCATGTGTCACAAACTTTATAACAATCTGCAGATTGCTCTAGGGTAGGAATAAATACTGGGGTAAAATGGGGAAGATACTGTCCATCCAGTCCAAAATTTTGAAGCAAAAGGAGGAGGAAGGCAAATGTCACACCAGAGAGGTGAGGTATAGCTACAAAATAATGTGTATACCCAAGGAATTTTAAAAACAGAACAACATAATCTTACTTGTTTTTCCATGATACTGGGCTTTGAGCGCAGAGCCATTCCATCCTTGTCAGAAGGAGCCATCTTCGAAGCAGATGCTGCGGCAACACAGAACAAAAATATCCAACAACCACAACCAACAACTACAAGCATTTAACACAGCTTCTCTATTATTTATAATACATTAAAAGGCATTTTCATCATTAATATTGCAAAGCATTTGAGCCCATAGCTATGATGACAGCGAGATGGGTTACAAAAACTATGGATCACTTCATAACAGAACTAAGCCTCCACAAGTTTTCCTTTGAGACTGGCAGTGGACTGTTATTAACGAAAGAGTTATGAATGATATAATCTTACGTGGAGGATCACTTGTTATCATATGATAGCACACTCTAGCTAAGTAAAAATGAACAATTAAGATATTCAGTTAGTATCATGCTTCCTATAATAGTGGTAAAGCATGTGATTACAGCAAAATGACTACAGATTATAGATCTGTAGTCTCTTTTATAGAAATCAAAATCCCCACAAACCCATTTGCTTACTTAGCTCAAAGAATGCCCATTAAGACATGTATACATTTAAACAAAACTGTCTCCCTAAACAAAATGTACACCAATGTAGTGGAGAATGTTACTTACGTCTCCTCTCTCGCTCTCTTTCCTGTGGAGGGGCAGTGGCCTGAATACTAGGTACAGTGAACCGCACATTCTTATTGGGATTAGTCTCATCTACTTGACTGAAAGTGGTGAGTTCACGCTCCCTCAGAGCCACAGCAAGCATTCTAAAAAGCTCCCAATCTCCAAAACTCATTTTCAACACCTGCAAAAAAAAGATATTGATATTATTGAAGAGTTTGAATTACATACATAGTACTGTGGTTACGTAAAAACATTTAATATTGAATTACTTTTTTGAGTTCATCAAAATCACAGTGGAGTAAAACTCTTCCATTTATATTGTGTTCCCTGATAATACTGGTATATCTAGCCACTTGAGATGAATTTATATCAGGAATTTTAGAAAACATTTGACAGACACCATCTACTGAGAGTTCAGATAATTTCATATCAGCAACTTCGGCCTGCAAAGCAGAGAATTAAGATAAATGACAAGAAAAACTTAACTTAGTTTTGTTTTTGATCAACACAAATCACTTACAGTAAGAGTGATTGATGGCAAGCGTTGCTGCTGCTGCTGCTGCTGTTGCTGATACATAGGAGATGATAAGGCAGACATGAGCGAGACATCTTGCATGCCCATCCAATTATTACCTCCCCATCCCATAAAGGAGTGAGGTGAATGGTACATCTGACTTGGTGTACCCTGAATGGTTGAACTGCGCAAAAGTGGGCGCTGAAACAAAAGGAAGAAAGTAAATTAACATGGAAAAAAAGCTTACACGGTGAGTGCCAAAGCATGATCACCTTGGGTGCATTGAGCATTGAGCCATGCAGGTGTTAAGGTATAGGTTGGATACTGACTTAAACACAAATTTCATTGATTTGTATGACTAGAGAATAAAACCGAAATATGTGAAGCAGGTATTATACATTTCAGAGGAGTTATTATTTTAAGATTTTACAGTTCCGAAAAATTAGTTGTGCAGTAAGCCAGTAGAAAACGCATGATTATGTAATTGTAAAACAGATTAAAAAAATGTGTATTGTGAAAATAAAGCAACATTCTCTCACAGTCCCAATAAGTAGTCAAGTTAAAATATAGCTATGGGCTGTTCACAAGAGCAAAATGTACACAGCTGTCAAGCTATACACATTCACATTATGTACCCAAGACAAAATAAATTATCGCACATATACATGTAAAGCTGTAACTTTAGAACTGTGATGCAATAACACACTTATTGCTGATGACCATGGAGATCATACATTTTGTTAGAAATATTTGAGCAAAGAAAACTTTTGAAAGACTTCACAAGCAATTAAAAACTCCAGACGAGTACTCACAAAATACAGATTAATAAGATCATCCTGAAATCAGAGCAAAACAGGAGATTTGCAAGTGGCATTCTTAAATGTTGTGAGTTTAGAAAATGACCACCAGGATGCAAACGTCTCCTTTACAGTCGTCCATTCCTCGCAATATGTTTAAACAATTTTAAACTGTCTGCTATTCTAAGCAAATTTAACACCCTCCTTTGAAGAGGGACAATTTGTTTTCTCAGAAGAACAAGCATATCAAGGTGTGTGGCACACATGTTTACTAAAAGAGTACACTGTTCTGAATACAGAAGCGAAGACAAAATTGAAACTAAGGCAATTCTAAGGTACTCTGCAATTTTTTTTATGGTGAAGCATGTAAAGAGTTTAATATTATACATTTGATTTAAGCCAAGGGTTAGCCCTTTTAAAGAAAGTAATGAATTTTGCAGATCTAAAATTGAAAAAATAGTTGGGTCCCTGTAAACAAGTAAACTGATTCTCCTCACATTTTCACATTCTTGAGTTATCGTTTTGCTCACAGTTTTCAAAAGTAAGTTAATATCAGTAACCAGTCTATTAATTTCTTTAGCTTTAAGAATACAATGCCTTAAAGAGTTCATGGACTTCTGAATGATTTTTTCCGCAAGACCCATACATCTTGAACCCTGACGCAAAAGGGCTTCTGCTTGGTGTAAGGAGGAACTTGTGTCTTGAGAGAGCAAGGTATATTGCTGCACCAAATGTTTCACCCTCTGCTGTCGCCGGAATGCCAATTGCTTACGCAGGGTCACTTTTTTCTGCTATCCACCAAGGAATATTGGTGTCTACACTAAAACTGTGACAGGAAAAGCAGGAAATGTGCAATATTTACCTTTTTTGTAGAGCTTGGAGTTTTATTCTGACCATTCCAAGATGCATTGTGAGGCAGTAATAAAGACTGTTGATTTGGTAGAGGGTTTGCAACATTTTGTGGGAACATCATCAACCCTGCAGACTCTTCAGCACTTTGTTGTTCCTCTGTAGACAAAGTAAGCCATTCAAGATAAATAAATACTCAGTTCACAATGGGTGATCACACAAGAAACTCCTAGTATTACCCTTGATAACTTTCTTCAGGTATGGATCCAAATTTATGGTAAAAGGAAGAAATACTTTCAGATCACTAACAAGAAGGTTGTTACGATGAAATGTGAGAAATATATCAAACTTCTTTTCATCTCGATCCAAGTCTAAGAGAGGCACAACGTCTTTTGACATTGGAATTTGAGGACGAACTCTGCATAAACAAAGAGTGTGTATTACAGGAATGCAAAAAAGAAACAATAGACATGCACATGTATCAAAATAACTTTTATGTTACTGAAATATGATTTTGATTTTCCTTCTTACTTATCATATAAGGTTTTGAGAGAAGTATTGTCGTCTAAGCTCTCATCCATCATTTCATAGTACAATATAATCCATGAGGTGCGAAATGGCCATTGCTCAGTAATATTAACCCAATTTGCAAGATGGTACCAATTGAAGTCAATTTGAAATGCTTTCAATAAACGACCTTAGAAAACAGAACACAGTTAATCTGGCATCTAGCACAGAGCAGAACAAAGAACTTAATAAAGGAAATATAAGGTATTACCAGTGATATAGACAACATTCATTAGTCGCCTCATACTACGAGGTGTAACATCACTAAAATAATCGTCTGTCAAAAGCATTTTTGTGAGGTCATGTGCTCCACCAATTCGATTCAAATTACTTCCAAGACTGCTAGCTACACTTTCACTTAATTTCAACTTTCGAGAGCCCTTTTTGGGCACAGTTTTAAGGCGTTCTGTGCTACTCATACCCGACTCTGTGGATAGCCTTCTCGAAGTCTGGAATAAACAGAATAATCACTGACAAATTCAGAAGAGTGTAAATGGCAATATATACTCTGGCAACAACTTACTTGACTATGAGCTGGGTAACCTAAGTAACCATCATCACTGGACTCAAAACCTGGTTGAGACTTTCGATGATGCATTGCTGCGTTTTGAGCAACTTTCACATTTCGTAAGCCTGAGTTCTGAAGATAAAATGGTAGGTGGACCATATTGCGCAGATAGTCATGTCCACCAATATTTGATTCAGTAAAAAGACGCCTGCTGCTTAGTTCCACTGCCTAAAATCATAAAACACAAAAAATTTAGCAGTTTCCTTCACATTTCAGCTCTCAATGGAGCTCACTGGGAGTTTAAGATATTCCTATATTGTCAAAAAAGCAAAGAAACAGCTAAAATTTGAAGAGGACTGAAACTCAGAACAAGGAGTGGGGAGTATAAGCATGTTTAAATTAGAGATTGTCTCAACCTAACATGCTCAAATGTATAAACTCTTTAAAAAAAAATAACAAAAGTATAAATAACGATAGAAGCTGCTGACTTTTTCAATGACAAACTAGATAGGACAGCAAAACACAACAAAGAGAATAAGAGGTGTGTGTAAGGGTCAAGTCAATGTTATTCAATTAAATTTGTAACAGATTAGATAAATGAAAAAGTATAAAAGAGAGTACAACTAGATATGACTTATTTTATAGCAAGCAATAGAGAAAAATGGAAGACATAATGGGTCTCTAGGTTAGAATAGCTATGTACCCTAATTGTCATGCTAAAGCTAATTTTCATCCCTTAAAACGATACAGGAATACAGTAATTTTTTAGTCTCATAAAGATTAATATGATGGAGATTGTAAAAATACAAATCACTTGATGTGTGTAAAGCCATAGTGTAAAAGCTTAACAAAAGGTGAATCTATCAACAAAATATTACAATACCATAATGATTCTCTACCAGCACTACATTGTCAAATATAGATCAAAACATTTTAAAAGCAGACATTATGTACAATAATTTGCATGTTTGCATACAGATGTAAGCTTATGAAAGTCAACAGAGAGGGATTCAAAAACCAAATGAGAAGAAACAAAATTTTGACTCACACTGACCTCCTCGCTTGCCACCTTGACAGATTTGCAGTAGGAAGAAACTTACTGATTAGAGAACAATAGAAATCTTACCCACCCAGTACTTAAGTCTCATGTCATGATGTGCCAGATTTAAAAGACAGATAAGACAAAGTCCCCTTCAGCCCACTAGATAAAGGAACTGATGTGTACTTGTATGAATAAAGGAAACTAGGTACATGGACCCTACTAATGAAGCAGAATAAAACTGCATTTTACAGTCATAGGAAGAGTAGAAGAAATAGAAAAGCATGAAGGTCAATGTATCATTAAGGTTTGATGATATTTCGAGAAATATTCCCCCAACAATGAGCAACAAAAAAGCCAATAAAGAAATGCAGTGTAACATTAATTGTCTGAATGACATTATAGCTCCACTACCTCTTGCATTATCCTTCAAAAATAATCATAAAATGGTAATTTGCAGGCGCAAAGACTACTTGAGCCAGTAAATATTCTACCATGTTATCCCAGCTTGACATTAAAAAATTAAAGCACAAAAGGCTCATGTGTGTGCAGTGGAAGAGTTTTCATGTCAGATTTCAACTTCTGGAGAGATTTCTCAGAGTTGATAGGCAGGAAGCATCTGAACATTGCATCTAAATTAACTGTTGCAGCCCCCAAAAATATTAAGTTGATCCTGAATTATGTACCAGCTTGAAAAGGATCAAAGGAAACATCACTCCAAACCAGATTCATCACAAATGCCTGAACTAATAGCCTGCCTATTGCAAGGAAAGTCATAAGTGCCCTTGCGGTTTGCAATGTGGTGGCCTTAACTTAAAACTAAAAATTAGAGGAATAATACTTGAAATATCTTGCACCTTGTTGGAACAGCATCAGCATCATGATACGATATACGAGAATGCCAGAAGTGACATACCAAGTGCATTATCCTTACCTTAGACACAACATGAGGGTCAATGGCAAGAATTACAATATACGGAGAGTTTGCATCTGAGAAGAGGAGATGAACTGCATCTAGCACAAGAACAACTTTATCCTGCTCACAAGCATCCAGACCATCTACTACTATCACCAGACGACTTTGTTGTTGGCAAAATCCATCCAGACATTTAATCTGTGACAAAAACAACACACACACCATTTCAGAATATCCATTTGAATTTATATTATTATTTGGATCAATGAAAAAATGCAATATTATTTTACCATTTCTGTCATAAAAGTAACCTCTTGGCGTACAGCTTGCAGGAAGCCTTCCGATCGCAGTGTTTCAACTCTTGTAATAGTCCGCTGAAGTTGTCGCCGCTGAGAGAATATTAACGATCCGAACATTCTGCCCCAAGTATAAAAGTTGGAAACAATGGCCATAACTACAACTAAACCAATGGTATACAAAATCACTTCCGCCATTGTCTTATCAATACTTGAGTCACTAGATTAAAAAAAAAAGACCGTAAATATTAAAAAAAATAGCAAATACTTCACATGTGGGTTGGTAAAAAAAAATGATTAACTTACTGCTTAAGATAAAGAGTAAGAACTATAGTTCCCACAAAAGCAGAAAGGAACATTACTTCACAAATCACAATGTAAGGAACACAACACAACTTCCTCAATCTCCAAGAGGATGAACTTTTATCTGAAATAAAGACAAATATTAATGCAAGGGAGTCCAACTTCTTAACAGCAAGCAGGTTTAAAGGTCTTACTTATTTTAGGTCGGAAAGCACGGTACAAACGGGTTGGTAAACCTCCAAAATCCTTTTCTATTGCATCATACAAAGATCCCAGCATTTGAACAACAGAACTTTCTCCTCCAGTAGTAGAGCTCATTCGAGTTTGATCAGTAAAGTAAAATCTGAAAGAAATTAGTCAAGTTTTTGGCATGAAGATTTATAACAGTGCATTAAGAGAAAATGCTATGTAAACCAACCTGATGGGATGAGCAGCCAGCACATCATCACTATGAATTCCAGGAGGATGGCAAAACATAATTTGAAGAACCAACCTCAATGTGTCTACTTTCTTGGTGAAGTAAAGATGTGCTAAGTATGTCCATTTCCAATCATACCTAAAATTCAAAATGTATCTTTTAGTTCCGGAGCCAGTCACACAATCAAATGAAATGTAATGAAAATACATACCGCTTTCCACTGTACCACACTAAGATAGCAAGGCAGTAGGAGACAATAAAAACGGCTAAGCCAAGCGAAAGGCCTACAATCCAACTTAAAGATATAAGTCCAAAGACTAGACCAATTAACAATGAAACATGGAAAACCACAAGGAATAAAATCCATGTGAACTGAAAAACAGGGTCTACCCATTGCCGTGCAAAATTCTGCATCTCCTCTGAAAAAAAAAAACAATTTGATGAATATTTATGTGCATTTCAGAAGTTAACTTAGAGACAGATGAGTATTCATACCTCTCAGCTTATTTAGAAGAAACGATTTGCCACTACCCCATTTGGCATACAGTCCTACAGTAATAGGCATGGAAAGAGAAGGTTCACTGAGAATATCAGCTAATGCACTACTGTACAAATCATAACCAAGCATATTTTCATTGTCTTCATTTGTATTAAGTCGGCCTGATTAGAAGAAACAGAAGTATTCAAACATTAATATAAAAAATGGAACAAATCAAGAACCATTAGTTAGCAAAATGAACTTACGAGCACCAAATATTTGTCCTAATATTGTTTTATCATGGCTCATATCAATGTTGTATGGTGTTTCTCCTGCTCTATTTGGGCGATATAGTAATTGAGAATGTTTGGGGTTGCGAAGAAGAACTTCCACAACAGCTTTAGAGCGGGCACGCATTGCAATGTGCAGTGCAGTGTCTCCACGCTTATCAGCAGCATTCACTTTCGCCTTTTTGTCGAGTAGTAACTGAACTGCTTCAGAATTCCTGGAGCGGACAGCTCTGAGCAAAGCAGTATCCCCATCCTGCAGAAGACAACCTTGTATATATTATCTGATGTCGATCAAATGAACTTAAACTTCATTTCGGATAGAATGTTATAAAATAAAATACCTTAGTTTGAACTTCTAAATCTGGATTTGAATTCAACAGCAGTTTTAAAATAGGAATGTGGCCTTTCTCTACAGCAGTATATGTGGCAGTCTTTTTCTCCTGAAAAGCAATAGACAATCTTATGAAGAAGAGTTCACGAACTGGGGTGAATAAGACAACATTAAAAAGGATTACAAACCTTTCCTGGAATGTCAACATCAGCATATTTCTTTAATAAGGCCTCCACAACACTGCGGTGACCTCCTTTGACTGCATGTATGAGTGTCGTGTCCCCCATTCGGTCCTGTAAAAGTAACAAACAACCATTTCAAAATTAACTCTTGTCATAAATAACCAATTTTAGAGCGTAAAAGTGTACAGACCTGAATATTAATGTAAGCACCATAATTTAAAAGTGCTTGAGCTATTTCAAGGAAACCCTCCTTGCAAGCAATAGTTAAAGCAGTGTGTCCATCTTTATCTAGAGCATTCACATTTGGTTTGTGTTCCAAAAGTAGGTTTACTATTTCTAAATGATTTCCCATTGTGGCAACCAGCAGTGCTGTCCATGAATACATGCCAGCAGTATCCACATTAGCACTAGCATTAAGTACAGCTCTCACAATAGAGACATCACCCTTCCGACATGCCCACACAAGAGCTGTAGTACCATACTGAAAAAGTAATATTCATATTTTAGGAATATAACTAATTTTAACATGGTTATCCAGTAGGAAATTTGAGAATAAATTCAAACCTTATCACCAAAATTGATTTTGGCTCCCGCTTGTATGAGTTTTAAAGCTATCTCCGTATGGCCTCGTCCAGCAGCCCATATAAGGGATGGTATGTGAAAATTTCCACATGCATTAATATCAGCCCCACGCTCCAACAATACATCCACCACATCTTCCTTCCCCTTATAGGATGCCCACATAAGGGCAGTCCAGCCTCCCTAAGAAGGAAAGAAATAAAAATGATTCAAAGCACTTAGATATATATCTACATAGATTTATTACATACAATGAGTTTAAATAATCACCATATCTTTGTGTTCAATGTCAGCACCATTGTCAAGAAGCTCAACACAGATATCTGCATGACCTTCTTTGGCAGCGCAAAGCAACGCACACCACTGATCCTGTGACAAAAATATTTTCAATGTGTTTAACTGTTATGGTGACTTCTAGTCTTCTTATCAATAAGTTCCACCCTTACATTGTCCTCAGCATTAACATCGGCTCCATGACTGATGAGTTCCCGGACAAACTGGAGCTTTCCTTTAGCTGCAGCTACATGCAATGCTGTAGCTCCATTCTAGAATAGAGACAAAACTTAATGACATTGAAAAGCAAAATTTCAAATGGCTTGGAGAAATACAGCAATACAACATACACCTACCTCGTCTCTATCATCAACCACAGCACGCTTATTCTCCAAAAAACCCTGCAGTGCATTGATATTGTCATCCCTGATGTAATTTACTAGTGTACGATGAGAGAAAGACACCATGGATTCACTGTGACTAAGGGCCTGTAAACATAAGAGAATGACAATATTAATATAGAGAGTGCTAATACGTTATCAGTGGTGCTTTAATCAAAAGAGAAAACCTTAAATCAAAGGCATTAGCTGGTTTATGGGCTCCAGTCAATTGAGGAAGTTAAAACAACAAGCTTGGGAGTTCTAAGAGGAAATTCAGAATGCATAACATTGTCACCTAAAAATAGGAGAAATAAGTTTAACAATAAGAGAACTTTAGAGGTCTAGAAATACGAATGAGTGAGGGACTTTTCAGTGACTATGACTTAACATGGGAGGGCGACCACTATGTGGTCTTGCCACACTCAATGTGTTAAAATATTTATAAACATATTCAATCATAGGTTGGATATTCAGATGAAAATGATTAATGAATTTTAGTGCTAATTACACATCAAACCACACAATCAAACTGCTGCAAGGCATTAGAAGCAACTAAAAACAGCAATTATATACTTGGTTCCAATCAAGTGTATTTCAGGATCTTGAAGAAATACAGTAAAATGTCAATGGCCATACATGCAAAACAAATACAAAAGGAAGAAAAAAAGAAAGTAAAAAAAGGACCCT
>NW_026267132.1:2368986-2371057 GCF_000697945.3 Frankliniella occidentalis | reverse complement strand
CAGAGGGGATCACACGAGCGGCCCGGCGCAGATGGCCGGTCCGCGCGAACCCCGGCAGCGGCGCCGGCATTTACTCCCGGCCCCCTAACTCCCCCAGGTACACGCGGCGCAGATGACCATCGGCCGCGCATGATGGCAGCTCGGGCGGGCGCCGCGCGGCGCACAGGGCCAAATGCAAACGAAGCCATATCAGGCCGTTACCAACCCAACGTTTGCTGTTGCCTCCACTTTTGATATTAGCGCCATAGCGCTAGATAATAACAACAGGTTTCTCCTCCTCTAATGTTTTCAGCACTAATCGAAAGGCCTTGATTTGCGGCCAGACTACTTGTGTAGGAGGAATGCACTGATTACCGCCCCCCGTCCTCCGACCCGCGGCCCCGACCAGGCTCTTCACACGCCCGCCGCGGTGTGGTGCCCCATCTCCACGGCGGAGCGGAGGCCTTCGGCGCGCCGCCGAGCAGCGCCACGAGCGGCGAACACCTGATTGAAGATTAGAGGGGAGGCGGGCCTAGGCCACAGGCTGCGAGAAATAATCAAAGAGGTCGATGTTCAGGGAGCGTGAGGCGTGAGGAAGGGGGGGGGGGGGCGTGAGGGGCAAGGATGAGAGGCCCGCCCCGCGACCCTGAGCCGAGGCCGAGGGCATGGAGTGACACATTCCGGGTCGCATTTTACATCAACGTTTACAAACAAACGAGGTCCCCGCGGGCCGCGCCTCCTCGCCTGACAGTGCGCGGGGCGCGGCCGCGTGGCCAGACCACAGCTGTGCACCGCGAACACTCGCAGCGCGTGGCGTGGCGAGGCAATGGCGGGGGGGGCAGACGATAACCGGACAGATAACGCCCCTAGCGCCGCTAGAGCGCGCCAGAAGGGGCCGGGCCGAGCCGGTGATCCTGAACGGGCGGAACGGGCGTCGTGCTACTGTGGTGCTACCCCCTCCGCACGCAGACCGAGACCCGCTCCCCTCAGTAGCGTAGCTGGCGGTAGCCGGCTCGCTCCGCTTTGCTGCGGCAGCACTCGCATGGAATACTACTACTACTACTCACAGTGACCACCCTCGATGCGTGCAGGACGAGCGCGCTCGGCCTCCACGACGTCCTGGACGGCTTGTGAGCCGAGGGCCCGCCAGGGACGACCCCGGCGCCCGCTCTTTTCGCGGCGCCCTCCGGTCGGAAGCTGACCTTCGGGGCCCTCGGCCCGGCTTGCCGGCGGTGCTTAGAGGGGGAGGGCTTGTGTGCCTGCGCCGGGCCAGCGGGCGGGCCCACGAGTCCCACCGCCGGGGGCGCCGCCCCTGCCCCTGCGGGTGTCGGGGGTGCCGGCTCCGGGGGGCCCTCCCCGGAGGGCCCGACCACCACCACCGTGGGCAGCCTCGGCACGCCGGAGGAGGAGGAGGAGACCACCGCCGTGTTCCTATGGCGCCCCATGTCGGCCGTCCGGCACGTCGCGCCCCGGGCGCATCACGCGGGCACGTCCACACGACAACACGCCCGTCCGCCGGCACGTCGGGCGCGCGTCAAAGGCTCGTCACGCACAGCTCCACGCCCGCGCCGTGGACCGGTCAGGCCCCTGTCTTGGTGGCAACTGGTTGGTCCGTCCGCGCCCGCCGCGCCGCGCCCGTGGTCCGCCCGCGGCACAGCACAACGCGCCGGCGCGCCGCGGGGGCCCGGGCGGGGCGGGGCGGGGCGGCAGCGTCCAGTGATGGCGTGGCGTGGCACGGCCATTACCCAGTCAATTGCAGCACACAGAGCGGGCCCAAGCCAAGACGCTCCTCACCTGATCCGACTGACCCGGCGCCGGCCATTCGTCTAACGGCCACGGGACGCCGCCGCCCGGCCCTCGGCCCGGCCCCAGCGAGCCGCCAGCAGACGGACGACGACGGGGCCAGACATTCCTTCCTGCGACTGCCGCGCAGACAGGCGTCTCATCTTTTATTTTCAGTCGTTTCAGTCGAGTTCGCCTCTATACCAAATAATAAACATGGCAAAAAGTGATAAGGCTATTATTGTGAGTCTCTGAAACGGAATGGTATAAAATAATATACAGGCCTGACGGGCGGATCCCAAACAGAGGG
>NW_026267132.1:2363628-2366515 GCF_000697945.3 Frankliniella occidentalis | reverse complement strand
AAGACAGAAAAAAAAACAGAAAACAGAAAGGAAGAGGCCCGAGGGTTAGATAGAAAACATCAAACTTCATCACTGCATAACAAGGGGAGAAATATGAGGGCCGAACCAATCCACGCGTCGAACACAGCACTGCCAGTCGATCGGCGGTTTGATGTCCCCGACTATCTCCCACCGAGAAGTCAAAGCGAGGGCGACGCCCCGAGTTAGAGAGGGAAGAACATCAGAAAGCGATGAGAAGGCGGAGAGGCGCAGGGGTGCCGAGCACCCCTCGCGCCCCAGGCCTCAGTGGCGTTAGAGAGTAGCGACACGCGCACGCACAGGCACCGCACGCGTTGCACACAGGAAGCGAGTCTGACCACTTGGGAGAAGCGCCGCAGGCCGAGCCCGAAGCTGAACCTGCGCAGCCCGGAGTACTGCGGAGTGCCGAGCGAGAGGTTGTCGGCCGACTCCGCGTCCTCGGAGCAGGGCGGCGACAGCTTGAAGGCCGGCACGGAGGGCCAGTGCTCGGGCATGTGCAGGTGCAGGAAGGAGGACAGGCGGCGCCGGCTGAGAGAGAGCCCGTGGCCGAGCCCGTGCAGGGCATGATGGTGGTGGTGGTGGTGATGGTGGTGGTGGGAGTCACGGTCCTGCTGGCCGCCGACGGTAAGGTGCTGGAGGTGGTGATGGTGATGCAGGAGGCCGACCTCCCCTGAGGCCGACGGCGAGGTCGGCAGGGGCGACGGCGAGGGCGTCGCATCCGCCGAGGTCTCCCCCTCCTCGTCGCCGCTGTCCCAGTCGATGGGCACCGCCACGCTGCGCTCGGCGCGCGCGTACCGCGAGCGGGACTTGTCCTCCCAGCTGTGCTTCGGCAGCGCCAGGAAGCGCACCTTGAGGTCGGTGCGCGACGCGCTGTCGGAGGCGGGCGGCGGTGGCGAGGGCGAGCGCGAGTTGCACGCCGACGACGAGGGTGTCGGCGACACCGACTGCTCCAGGGCCAGGCGGTGCGCCATCAGGGGCGAGGCCGGCGCGGAGACGGACACCCGCCGCACCAAGCTCCGGCGTGCAGGCTTGGGAGGGCACGGCGACGGCGACCGGCTGCGGGACGGCGACGGAGGCGTCTCCCCGGCCTCGGCCGCGCCTTCCCACCCGGAGAGGTCATCGACGGGCCACTCCGCTGCCGCCTCCGAGGCCACGCCGTTGGGCGGCGCTGCTCCCACGTCCTCGACGGCCGGCATCTTGCTGGCCGGCGTGCCCGGGCCGAGGCCGTCGAAGGGCGCGTTGCAGGTCTGTTCCATGGGAACGGGTCCGGCGCAGGCTCATTGGACGAGGAGAGGCGCTTGGGCTGCGTGGGGCCAGCGCAGAGAGGGACAGAAAGTAACGTTGTGTCACGGGCATGAGAGAGATAGAGAGCAAAGCTGCCGAAGGCAAAGGCAGACGACAAGGTAGCGGGGATCGAACCCCGAGTCTTGAGCCCCAGTGTGTACATGTTTCAAGTGCGAGCGAGTGAGAGAGCGCCATGCAGACACTGCTCCGTCCGCACCGCGCTCTCCGCGCCGATAGCAAGATAAGCCCCACGCCACCTCGGCAACACGTTGGCGCGGTACGCGGACGACGACGAAGGGACCAAACGGAAGTAAAGTGGCTGATCTGGCAAAACGGCCATCGCATCGCGCAGCACTCACTCCGTCTGCAGTACACAACCGCGCCCCCTCTTCGGCGCAATTGAAAAGAAGCACGCGCCTGATGAGCTAAAAATAATGGCGGCTTCGATATCGATATCCACTCGGCTGACCGTGACCCAATCGCAGTCGGTTGTAAAGTAAACACGACATGACGCCCTGCTCCCCGCGGCGGCTCCGGGGCACTGAGTGGTCGCGGGTCGCAGGGGACTCTGGGCTTACTCGCTGCGCGGCCCTGAAAAGGCCCTGGCCCTGATGTGTGCCCTGCATTGTCCGCGCGGACTCACCGACTGGCTGAAGTGTATGGGTATCCTCAAGGAGCTCCCCCTGCGGAAGGGGGAGGCCAGGATGACCGTGCGGGGGTCCTCCACACAGACCGCCGCCTCCATGTCGACTGCCTGCCGTCCGCCGTCACACAGACTCCCGCGATAACAACGGGAGGCAAGAGCAGAGCGGGATGCTGAGCCAGCAGTGGCACCTGATCGCGACCCCCTGTCTGTGTGTGTGTGTGTGTGTGAGCGAGTACATGTAGTGTGCGTGTGCACCTCGCGCACTTTGCGCATGAGGTCGCACCCCATCTGCGCCGGGGCTACCTGCGGACGGCCAAAAACTGGACATCCGCGCCGGGGCCGGTCCGTATGCGCACACGAGCAGTCTGCTTGGGGGACGCGGCCACTGAGGCCCCCGGCTGGGCTCTAATCCCTGCGCGGCCACCTAACTGGTCATTTGCGCCGGCGTGTGCGCTGGGACGACTCGACCGTAAGGTTCTGGACTCCATGCCAAAGCGTTGCACGGAGCGATAGCGGAGTGCAACGCTTCACTGATAGTTTTGCTTATTCACTTATTTGAATTTTGTTCCTTAATTAAAGATTGTTTCGTTTTGATCGCTATAATGTATTCTACATCTCTTTCGAAAACATCTAAAAGGACATCGCTCGTTCTCAGAGAGTCAAGGCACCCATGCCAAAGCGTTGCGCGGAGCGATAGCGGAGTGCAACGCTTCACTGATAGTACCATTTCTGATTTCTGTATTAAATTAGGTTTGTTTGTTTGGGTTTGCTTCATTTTATTTAAAGGCAAAGCGGATTGCTGCATTGGCAGTATCTTTACTAATCTGCTGTATTAAATTAGGTTTGTTAGTTCGGGTTTGCCTCATTGTATTTTAAAGCAAAGCGAAGTGCAACGCTGCATTGGCAGTATCTTTACCCGCACATGCCGGCCGGTGCACG
>NW_026267132.1:2345965-2351869 GCF_000697945.3 Frankliniella occidentalis | reverse complement strand
GGGCGGGCGAAGAAGGAAGGTGGCTGTCATCGTCATCGTCTTTGGGAGTGGCCGCTCAGGGAGGGGCTAAGCAAAGTCTCTGAACTTAACGGAAAGATTTGCATCCTCCCATTTATGACAGGAAAATTTGTTGTGAAAAACTAATTTGAGTTTCTCGTGTCTACCAAAACGCTTTCCCATTCGGAGTAATCTCATAAACAAGAACCGGACCGGAGGCAAAAGTAAACAGTCGATAGATGAGTGCTTTTACTTTAGGAAAACGCGGGGTGCCCGAGATTTTCAGAGGTTGACACGGTCGTGATGGTCTGACGACGGTCCGACGTCACCGGTCACACTCCACAGCTTGCTGACACTGACTCACCCAACGCGCAGCGTGCACACCGGAGGTGCCGGGTGCATGGGAAACCCTCCACCCCCGTGCCATGGGAAAACTTGCTTATCTCTTTCGCTGCTGCCGCTTCTTGCCGAGCGCTTCTGTTTGGGCAAGCTTTCGAGTATATAAGTCAAGACGACCGACAAGAAAAGGGGGCGGGGGAGAGTAAGGGTGCACGCACCCATGCGGGTATCGAGGCGAGCCAACGGCAGGCATCAATGACCCAGAATGCGGGTGAAGAACGTATTGTACACTCAAAAAGAGGGGCACTTGCATGTTCACAATATGTGAGCCTACATGAGTCCATCGGGGGACTAACGAATTATGAGTGGGGGGTGGGGAGCGAAAATTTCAAAGCGTGCAGACATTTTGCGATGTTTCTCTCGATTTTCCTTGAATTTTCTGGTTTTGATCAGAGAGTGGGCACTAAATGAAGTACCCCTCGGTTCAGGGTACCTGATCACCGAGTGACTGAACTCGCCCGGGGGAAACAGAGCTGAAGCGTGCGGGACCCGGCGGGATCCGTCGCCTCTGGGTCTACCCCGCGCCTCCCAGGCGAGGAGTAGCCCCGAGGGAGGGTCCCGGGGGTAGTGAGGGGGCACAGGCGCCAAGTCAGGATTTCAGCGGGAGGTCGTGCCGCCCTTTTTGCCAAGTTCCAGATGAATATATTGCCCACCCATCAGGCGCATTTAGTCGATTAATGACCAAGAAATGGACCCACTTCGGAGTACTGGAGAAAAGGGGGGGGGGGGATGACCTCCAGCCTACGTGTCTGCTCTCAAAGCAATGTCTACGGCACCGGGAACCACCAGAGAATCTGAACACACACAATGCACAGAGCTACTCAAACACAAGGGGGCGCAGGGGGAAAGTGGGTAAGGGTGGGGACTAGCTCCGGCCGAAGGGCAGGACCGTAAAGTGAAGGGAGGGCGTAAAGCCGTATACGGGGGGACAACACGAGCGCAGCTGGCTACGGTGCTACCGGGGAGAAACAGCGTGCACGGCGGGAGACAATGCACAGCGGTGGAAAATGGGGAAAGGGCAGGGCGACGACAGACAATAGGTCAGCTGGTCCTGGAGTCGGGACGAAGCGCAGGGGGGGGAGAGCCAACCTCACCTCGAGTCCCAGGTGCGCCCACTTGGGCCGGCGGTGCAGCGAGTGCCACCGCGAGTGCGTCCGCGGGCTGCCGCGCTGCGAGGACGGCGACGGCGGCGCGCTGTGGGGCTCGGTGGGCGCGGGCAGCGCGGGCATCAACACGGCGGCGGGCGAGCCGGGCCGCGCCGGCAGCATGGGCACCAGCTCGTAGGCCGCGCCCGACCCCGCCCCCGTGCGCCGGCCGCGGAGGGCGCCGCCCGCGGAGGGGCCCTTCATGCCGGCAGACGACGACGACGACGAGGCGACGACGCGGGTTTGCTGTTTCTTCTGCTGCTTCTTCTTCTTGAAAGTGAGGGCCTCTGGGGCTACGCATAGCAGCGGCGGCGCAGCTGGAGCGGTGCTGCTGCAGCAAGAGCAGCTCTTCAGGACGCGGTCCGGACGATACGCACGCTACACACACGCACACGCACTCACACACACACACACAACTCACACGCACACTCACTCAGCCAGATTAGCACAACGGTATGGAGAACGATTCACATTTCCTTGAATCACAATCTCTAGCTGGGGCAAAATCTCTCACAGCGAGGACGACGACAAACGGTTCACCTCGATACTGGCCAGAGCTACAGCGCCGCGCAACGGCTCTCCGCTTCTTTGAACGATACATACAAAAACGATAAGTACGAACGCTGCTCCGGGATACTTTGGCGAAAATTTATAGCCCCCCCCCCCCAAAAAAAAACAGGAACACGAAAAACACAGAATTAAAACTCTCATCAATATGACGCTTTGGGCGGGCTTACAGCTTATTATTCATGAGCCCAGCGGCGCCACCGCGGGTTAGCCTCGAGTGGAAAATCGAAAGTCCGTGAAACAGGCCGGACAGCTAACTCAGCGGCAGAGACCGAGCGGCCTCCAGCGGGATGCATCCTAATCTCGCCGGCTGGCAGCTCCGCGCGCTCCGCGCCACGCCGGCTTCACGCGGCTTATAGCGATAAACACCCGGCCTCCCAAGGGCTTCCCTCCTCCAACCTCCTCCCCCCCCCCCCCTAAACTCGAACGGCATCGCGTCAGCGACGAAATAATTAACGAAACAGACCACGCCGTGTTCGTACGTCACCCGTCCGCGCCAAACGACCTCCGCGGCCCTGACCGTCATGGCGGCCGAGACGGAGCCGAGGGGGACGTCCTCGACCGGGCGGCTCGGCGGCAGCAGCGCGTCAGCTGATCGGCCCGGCGAGGCGAGGGCGGGCCAGCGGAGCGGAGCAGAGCGGGGCGGAGCAGAGCGCCGGGCGGGTAGGCAGGCCCGGCGAGCAGCGGGGCGCGCGGTGGCGGCGACTGCCTACCCGCCAGGCGGCTGGCCCGAGGGAGCTGAGGGGAGGGGTCGACGACTCGACACATGAGTACGAGTGCGCTATAGGGGGTACATCCGAAGTACACCCAGAGTACACTCTAAGTACATTCGCAATGCACTCAAAGTACATTCGAAGCACACTCAAAGGGCATTCGCAGTACACTCAAAGGGCATTCGCAGTACACTCAAAGTGCATCCGCAGTACGCCAGGACTACGCCAGGACTACGCCAGGAGTACACCAGGAGTACACCCAGAGTACACACAAAGTACCGGGTGTAACGGTGAATGTGCAGCAGTTTTGCGGGATTGCACACCCGCCAGGGCTGCAGGGGCCATGGCGCCTTACGTGCGAATTGGGTAGGCAAACCCGCAACACTGCTACGCATTCACAGCACGGTGGAGGGAGATATCTCTCTCGACCGTGATTCACAGTTACACCCGGTACACCCAGAGTACACAACCCCTCGTTTTGGGGGTCCGCTCTGCTCCGCCTCGTGCTGCCCCACCCCGACCCGACCGACGCAGCCACGCGCCGCACGCGCCGCACGCGCCAGACGCCACAACCACTTTTGTTTTCGCGGGCGCGAGCGGAGCGCGCGGGCGGCGCCTCCTAACCAGCCGCGGAGTATGACTCGTCACGCGCGTCTGTATTGATACTGAGTGGCGTGGTGTGTCTGTGTGTGAGTGTGTCACACAGACACGCTCATCATCACCATCAGCAGCAGCACCATCAGCAGCAGCAGCGAGCGGCTGGGCCGACCGACGATGATGAAGACATTCCACGCAAATTCGGAATGAGATAATTGGGACGGGCTGGCGAGTACTCTCGCATGGTGCGCACACACACACAACTGTATGTCACACATGGTCACACACACACACACACAGCGCCACGCGAGGAGCGGCCCGCATGGCGGCCCCGGCGGGCGCCCCGTCACAAGGCCGATCGCGCGGCGTCCACCACCAGCTCGTTGAGCCCCGGCGCGCCCCGCCCAACCGGACAAATTGAATCGGCAATCGGACAGCGCGGCGAGCAAAGCGAGCAGCAGATACACACATCACTGCAAGCGCGACGATGATGATGGTGGTGTCGATGGTGGTGGGGCGGAGCGGCCAGAGAGAGAGAGGGGGGGGGGCGAGGGAAGTGAGAGAGCACTTTTTGGTGACGCGCGATAAAAACGATAAAACCTATCCGACCGACATATGTGTATATATCGCTGACAGAGGCGCGCGGCGTGGCCCGCGCGGCCCTCGCTGGCCCGGCTAAAGGGCCCCGCAAAGCCCAATCCCATCCGTCCACACGGCACGATAACTTCCATTCATCCGCGCTATATACACTTCATTATAAAAATATCCCTTTTACACCTCCCCCTTTGCTTTTGAATGTCGTTGTGGCTGCCGCCTCCTCCTCCCTCCCCCGCTGTGACCTTTCGCCCCCCACCGCGACCTTGAGCAGATGTAGCACGGCCCTCTGCCCCTCCCCGCCCCCCCAGTAACGTGACCAGCGCCGCGAAGGACGCGACAAGCCCACCGCCGGCGATTAGGGCGGCCCTGCGAAAGGCGCCGCGCGCACGCCGGACAAGATAGTATCGGCTGCTAATCCTCTGCAAGCCGCTGGGCCAAGCCAGGAGGTGTGCGCGTAGCGGTCGAGTCTCGAGCCTCGAGCCCTGGGGTCCGCGAGGCAAGCGCGAGGCACCCGCGGCTACAGTTTCGCCTTATCGAGAGACAATGGAGGAGTCACTGCGCTCGTTGGGGTCCTTGCCGCCACATACCATAGCCTCGCGGCTCGCGGCCTCGCATCGGCACCGCACGCTGCTTGAGGCACAACTTATTTAGAAAACTGCACCGAATGACGCCACACGTCCTCCACAACCTGATGCAAATTTCGCAATTTCGCAATCGATGCAACAATTTCGGACGAGTCGAGGAGGAGGCCGTCTTATTGCTCTAGATGGACTTACTCTAATGCAGTGCAGTGGCTAGTGCACTAAAGCGAAAATGGGAACGCCTTATCAACACCAATAAGTCTCATGTCGTTCTTTTCAAATCTAGCTGTACTACTCAACCACCCACCCCCTTCCCACGAGGACCAGGGCAAAATCAAACGGCAACAAAAATGAGAGAAATAACCAAGTACAGTGCCAGCGCTGGCAATCGCAACATGGGCTTGGGACTCCCTGGAAGCCCCCTTGGTATCGATTGCCCCTTAGCTTCGCCTTGGCGTGCACCCCGCGAGACCCCATCGCCCCTCACCCCTACGCTCTCTCGCCCGCTCCATGCTGCTCCCTCTCTCGCTCCCTGCCTTCCAGTGCAGCTTGATAAGACACACCCCTCCGTGGCCTCGCATGCAACAAGCGCACCGGCACCACCTCGAGCACGGCCGGCACGAGCAGCGCCAGCAGGTGCGGGGTGTCGGGACGTAGCGCCAAAGGCACGGCACCAGCACCGAGAGCACAGGCACGGCACCAGCACCGAGAGCACAGGCACGGCACCAGCACCGAGAGCACGGGCACGGCACCACTTGCTAAGCCGCTGATGTTAGCGTCACTCTTGAAACGAGAGGGGAAAATAGCCTAAAACACGTATCGCTTATCTCCATCTCTCTCAATCACTCACACACTCACTCGCACGACATGCACTCTCACGCACGCAATCGTCCGGACACACGCACACACACACACCGGCGCGACCGTCTCCAGCAAGCGTCGCGCGTCACTCGTTTGCGCGTCGCGGCGCGACAGCGGGCAGAGCGAGACTGAGTCGGCGGCGGGGCGATACAGCACACGCCTGGTCGTGGAGCCCGCGGCAGGGCCGGGCAGGGCACACCCGCGGCCGCGGGGCCGGGCCGTGGCGGGGCCCCACGCGGAACAACGCCGCGCCACGCCGCGCCCGCGCCCCGCCGAGCCCAGCCGGGGCGGCGCCTTGCCCCGCCGGCTGCATCTGCCCGGCGGCGGTGTGCAGTATGGCTATTGGCAGCGACGTCACGCTACCGCCCCACCCCGCCCCGCCCGAGCAGGCCTAGACGTCCGACTTATTGGCAGCATCCTATTGGCAGGCAGCTGCAATTAGCAGCA
>NW_026267132.1:2342681-2345915 GCF_000697945.3 Frankliniella occidentalis | reverse complement strand
GACCGAAGGGTAGGAAGGACCGAAGGGCGGGATCGAAGGGTAGGAAGGACCGAAGGGTAGGAAGGACCGAAGGGTAGGAAGGACCGAAGGATAAGACAAAAGGGTAAGATCGAAGGGTAAGACCGCAAGGCAGGAAGGACCGAAGGGTCGGACCGAGGAGCAGCATCGAGGACGGCCGCCGACCCGCAGTAGGGGGCCACCTCCCCGCGCACCGCATTATGCAGGGGGTGTCGCGGGCGCGTTTCCTGGAGCGCGCGGCGGGGCTTTCAAACCCCCTGACCTAAATGGAGCGCACGGGGGATCAAGGCGCTTGCGGGACGTGACCGACCGCGCCCGCCGAGCACAAACCTTACAGAAGACAACGATATATAAATCCGACCGCAACAACATCTGTCGGGCGCCTGTCACGTTACCTGTTGGAGGGCGAGCGTGCGGGCGCTCTTGAGGAACTGGTAGCTGAGCAGGGCGCCGTAGCTCCTGGGGGGCGGGCGGCTGAGCACGAGCGCCGAGCGCGCGCTGAACGAGCCGCTGCTGCTGCTGCTGGAGAGGAGGCTGCCGCCGCCCATGGTCGCCTCTCACAGTCTCCAAAGGGGCACGCCTAACGCGGCATTGGACAACATGAAGGCCGCGATACTTCCACCCTCCCCACCCTACACGCTCTGAATGGAATCCGATGGGTCGCTCCGATCAAAGACATTCCTGTGCGGGCAATGGGCTGGCGCGTGTGTCGGACTTCACCTCCTCGGCCGAGGGATACTTCAATTTCAATTCGAGCGGACACAGATCTTTCCCTTAATTTCCCTTGACTTTTTAAATTATTTCCCCTGATATTCTCTGATTTGTTTCCCTTCAGGTTTCTTCAAATTATTTTTACTTAATTTTTCCGATATTTTCCAAAGGTGTACACTGGTTTTCGTTGTTGAGTGAGGCACCCCACGGACAACGCCCGTCGGTCGGCCACTCCACAGCGTTGGCGGTGGTGGTGGAGGCCCACTTTGTTATACCAGCGTCCCTGGCGGGCACGTGGCCTGCCATAACCGGCCGACACTTGGCAGCCCGCTGGCACAGCCGGGCACAGCTCGCTGGCACCCCGGCGGGTCGGCACGGCGGGGCGGCACCACCGGCACCGCGAGGGGGAGGTCCGCGAACATAAATCCCACTTGTAGCGCTGCTTGTAATGCGAGCGTCTGCTGGCGGGGGGTGCATACCGCTCAACCACACCCACGGGGAAGGGGGGCAGGTGACACATTTATGACAGGGTGCGCGGAAGTCCGACCCGAGCCCCCTTGACTGAGCTGGACATGGAGCCGGAGCCGCCCCAGCGGACCCGGCGGGGCGGCCTGCACCTCCCCCCTCCCCGGCGGCGGCCGCCAGGGCCAGGCCCGGGTGGCCGGAGCGCCCGGTTGCTAGGCAACCCTCCGGCACGGCCGCGTGCGGGCCTCGCCGTGGCCTAGCTCACAGGCTGACCCGGGCCCCCGGGCCCCGCCCCGCCCCCCGCCCCTCCGGCGCATACAAAAGGACCGGTCGCGCCGCCGTGACGCGCAGCACGGAGAGAATAAGCGGGACAGGTGGACGCGACACGCAACGCCCGCCCCGACCCACCCCGCCCCGCCCTTGGCCTGTTCACTGCCCCATTCACACTTATTTTCAGATCATTGTGCACAGTACACGGCGCAGCGGCACACAGTGGCCACCGCCCGCCCACGCCCGGGGGCCGGGAGAAGAGGAAGTGACGGCAACAATCCTCCACCCTCCCCCGGCCAGAGTGTGTCACTCGATAACTACCAAACAGTCTACATACCACGCCGTCAACCATCAACCAAACGCTACCACCACAACCATTAGCAGACTTGGCTTGCGGTTGGACAGCCTGCCCCACCTCCCCCGCCCTCTCAAGCCCAAGGGCGTCCGTCTCCCGTCTTGCATGCGGTACCCGGTACCGTTGTACACCCAGAGGCAGGCGGCTATGGCTGCCCGCAAATTCAAGGGCGAAATGAGGAGGAGAAGGCAAGAGTCCACCAGCACAAATGAAAAACAACAGCAACGGCATGTAGTAACTACGAAAAACTTATCGACGCAACGACTACAAACGCAATGTACTAACTACAGACACAGACCAGATCAGATTATACAACAAACACTACCAAAGCACACGGCACGCGGGGGCACCTTGTGGCGTAGGAGGGGGAAACCATTCGGCTCGGGGTCCATCACAACAAGTAGTCTGCAACGAAAGAGGCTCGGGTTCACAAACATTTATGCACTAGACACAGTCGATTCGTGCCAAAAATTAGCAGGCATACTTCCTAAATTGTAAACAAGAAAAAAAGGTTTGGTTCTCGCTAGCATACATACGAGTACGAAAACTGTTTCTTTTTAAATGAAGGTTTTGGCCGGGCCGAGGCGTGACAAAGACCAGTGACCAGAGTGCACATCTCGCCCCGCAGCGCGCATTCCTGGCCCTCTCTTGGCAGCGCTCTGCACTCTGGCCGCGATCAGCGACCGGCTGCCGGCCCGGGCCCCGGGCCCCCCACAGCTCGCGCTTTCCCGCTTTCCACTTGGCGGTCATCGCAAGCAGACCGGAAAGCACACGGCGCTTTCCATGCCAACGCCAACGGGACGGCGACGTTAGTCACGGTGCCCGTCACCAGGCTAGCGACGCGCCGTGGAGAGCCATGCGCCATGCCGAGGCGCGTTAGTCTAACGGCAAACGGATAGAGAGACAAAGGCGACTGGCGACGACTTGCAGCAGACGAGGACGAATAATCATTGCGAGTTGTTGAAATCGGCGCGATGCAGCTCGGCCAGCCCGGAACAACTCCTGCTGCCCCTCTGGTGCCGGTGCACATCGGCGCGTCTCGGGGGGCGGCCTGCAGGGCCAGCAGGACCAGAAGGACCTGCAGGGCCAGCAGGACCATCAGGGCCGGAAGGACCAGCAGGACTGGTACGGCCAGGCCAGTAGGATCAACGGGGCCAGCAGCCTCCGGGCGGCGTGCTCCGGACCGGCACCTGTCACCGGGCGCGTCACACGTCACAGGTGCGCTGGGCGCCACGTCAGCGCGCACGTCACTAACCACGTCACTGAGCACGTCACCGAGCTCGTCACAGACAGCGGCAGCACACAGCACGGACCGGACCTCGCCGGGGCACTGAGGGCGCCCCCCGACACAAGCAGCGGCCAGAGCATCGCGAGCAGCGCCCAGGCTGGCGGCGGGGGCGGGGGGCGGTTTGGGG
>NW_026267132.1:2320756-2333491 GCF_000697945.3 Frankliniella occidentalis | reverse complement strand
CCTCCCCCTTCACACACACACCGTCCCCCACGTGGCCAGCACACTCCGCCCGCCAGCATCGCATCGGCAGTAGGGCCCGCTGCTAATAGACTAGTAAAAGACACCCGTCATTGACGAGCCGTGCAGACACGAGCCGACGGCTCGTCGATGCCTCAAAAGAAAGCACCCCCCCTCCCCCCACAGCGGCGATACACATACATCTGCCACCCAGGCCCGGACTGGCCCGGGCGGGGAACGGCAAAAATCCGTGTGGGCCACGGGGCCAACGGGGGCCGGGGTCCACGCGAAGCGTGGCCGGAGGCCACGAGAGGTGTGGCCCGAGGCAACGCGAAGCGTGGCTATGTGTAGCCACGCGAAGCACATTTTATTCGCTGTTCAGGCCAAACACACTTTTTGACCTCCAAACAGGGTGTTTTGACCCAAAATTTTTCGCGCTCGCTTCGCTCGCGATCTTCTTCTGCGGTAAGGCTACTTACGGGTTCCGGCAAGCACGCTAAAATGTAGGGGGGAGGGTGGGGGGTTGGTTTGTTACTGTACTTCAACAGAAACAGTGCTTAAACCTCAGGGAAATTCTGTAAGAAAGGGCCTAGAAATCAGGGAAAGCTAAGGGAAAATGGAAAATGGACACGCAAAATTAACGTCAACTTAAATCGGTGAACAGGCAGGCTTTTCAGGGCAGAAAAAAAATTTCTTTGGTATTTGTAAAAATTCCCCTCCCCCCCAAATACCCTGAGGGGGGGGGGGGGCACTGGTCAGAGCTGCCGTGGGGGCCAAATACCCCCCAGTCCGGGCCTGCTGCCACCCGTCGGCTACATGGCCGTCAGTCGTCACGTAACGCTAGTAGCTAGACGAACTAGACGCGGGTCGACACGCCGTATCGCTAGACGCACCTGCAGTGGCATTATTGTATCGTTAGGCCGACTACGAATAAGCCGCGGCCTTCCCCTATGGGCCGCATCGGTTAGACCCCCAAGGACTCTCTCTAAGCGTCCGTCACACACCCGCTCGAGGAACAAGACGGACGGCCGCGAGCCAGTGGCGGATTAAGGTCCGGCTGACAGGGGGGGCGATGCACTGTCGGTTGCCTACATACAGGGGTTTTGTGGCGCGAATTGCCTACCTTTCAGGCGGCTCTCTAGAGGCGATGGGGGGGGCGATCGCCCCCCCGCCCCCCCCCTTAATCCGCGCCTGCCGCGAGCGGCGCCAGAGCGGAGCGGCATAGGCTGTTTGCGCAGCGCGACAATAAACGTCCTTTGCGTTGTCTCACTCGCCTCCTAATGGACCGTAGTCTACTTGCAACACATGGAGGGGGGGGGGGGTAGTAATGGCATTATGCAGGAACCAAAAAACAAAAAAAAACAAAAAAAAAAAACAAAAAAAAAAACAAACATTAGAGGGTGCCGCCTACAAACTTGAGGTAACCAACAAATAAGTAGTACTGAAAACTGTAAGGGAACAGCGATCTTCTGAAAGTGAAAGAAGGGCAAATATTAGCATGTTCCTTCTTTCTCTTGGACAAAAGGCAAAAAGGGGGCGCTGGCCAGCCTTGCCTTCCCTTGACCCACATCCACCTGGACGGAGCCAAGGGGGTGGAGGCGGCGGCAGGGGAGTAGAAGAGGGCGACGGGAGGGGGAGGGGGCGGGAGGAGGTCGTCAACATCCCAGCTATAGCGCTCCCATCTCATGTCCAGGGCTCCCATAAGAGAGGAGGGGGGGGGGCAAGGGCTAGGGTCGACGTGCCAAGAGTACTTGCTAATTCGGCTAAAAGAGGGTTCTTGGGGAGGAAGGCAAGGGGTAGCGTACTCGCGCCCCCCCCCCCCCTCACCTTGGTCTTGGACTGTGGGTCCCGGTGTGATGCCGCGCCTGGCAGAGTCGTCGCCGGGCGGCATGACAGCAGCTCAGCAGCTCTGCTCTGCCACCTCCCCTCTGTACACTCTCGTCCAAAAGGAGGCGCAAAGATCCTGGCCGCGGTAAAAATCGAGCCGAGGGATACGAGCTCACGCGACTCATGCGGCAGCAGAAGCAACACCAGACTGTCACTATGGTCGGGCCGTGTCAACGACCGTGCCAACGACGCGGGGCGGCAGCGCGACACCTGCACTACACAAACAACGGCGTGTCCGTCCTCCACGGGGTCCCATTGAGTACTTAACGAAAAGTCGGCGCTGTCCCAGGCGCCGGGGCTGAGGGCCTTCCATCCCAGACGGCTGAGCCACGCTCCCTTCAGGCCTTCAGCCATGGTAAGTACACGGTGCTCTGACACTACTGACACTGACGGGATAGACACCTCTGTCCAAATGTGGCCCACTGTGTTGACGCGCGCGTCCCGTCGTGCCGCTGCTGACCGTCTGCTGTCGACAGTCCGTCCGACCCAAGCTCACCTCCCCCGACCCCACCTCCCCCGACCCGTCGTCGCGCGCCGGGGTCGGGGCGTTTAGTTCAGAACTCTCTGTGGCTCACTCGGCTATCGCGCTCACGGTACCAAAAATAGTGAAAACAAGAAGGGTTTTTGGCATATGCAACATTTGGTAAACACATTAAAACGCAGTGCTCAGAGCTAAGGGACCTCATCAAACAGATTACACGTAAAGATTAAAACCACAATTCAGACTGCTTTTTTTCTCTTTTTGAAAGAAAACGACAACAATTTCATGAGTGAATTGAGTAAATATGCTGACTCACCTTAGGTAAGTTGGACCTCAATAAAGTGCTCGCTTAAAGCTAGTGGCCAAAATACCGCAAGTTCTTGTTCTCAGCATACACCACCGTGGAGAACTGAAGATGAAGTTGCGTCAGCTGGAATGTGTGATAGAAATGAAAATTAATGCTATTATTAATAATAAAGTTTAACATTTTAAATGAGGGTAGGTGAAATTGTAAGCTTATAACAATATGACTTTTAGTACAACTGATTAACTACATCCTGAATATTGATTACCAGTGTACATTCTATAGAGAAATTTCCATTAAAACCATTTGTGACAGGTTGAAAGAGATAAAACAGGAAAAGATATCTGCTTTCCCAGACATAGCAATGAATCACAACCAACCAGTCTAAGGCCTTTGACAACCACTGGATATGCCTAGATTAGTTTAACTCATAGAAACAAGGCCCAGATGACAGTCCTCGAGGTCTAGAGCAAGAAAATTAAGATAGATGGTATTTCCTATTCATCTTTTCGAGGACGAGGCTAATACTAACCTTACTTCATTCAAACCAGGCTAGGCTGATGGGTCTTCTAAAAAGGCGCTGCAGAATTCCTGGAATAACGTTGTGAGGAGTTGACTTCTATGGGCAAGATCGTGGTTGGCCTATATGTCATACTTCAAAAACGTATCAGATCGTCAAATCATTAAAATGTCTACAGGAACGAATCATGTTCACGAAGAATAAAATATATTATTAAACAACTCTAAAGCTACACAGCATTCACTTCAGCAGACGACGGTTATTGTTAGTCAATTGTCGGGGTAGGAAACAGTACAACAAATTTTAAAGGCTACTTTTTGGTAAGACATACTCTTAATACTGCATCAATTTTATTGAATTAGCTACAAATAAAATGCTGAATTGTTCCAACACTTCAAGTGCAACAAGGAAACGAATTGGATTTCTAAAGTTCCAAACAGTTCAGTTTTTTATGGTGGTACACAACGACGTCCTTTTGTTGTAAATAATCGTTGGTTTTGTGCGCATAGTGTTCCCCAGTTTTTCAGGCCTTCCAATCCAACGGATGACAATTCAGAATTAAGTCAACCACAGTAAAACACTTGATCATAACATTCTCACTAGCAGAAACTGTCTTGGTCTTAATTTGGAGTTCAACTGACAAGCGCGTGGAGTCAAGTTTACAAGTAATCTTGTAGCATTCGTGTGGCACTCCCCATGTTGTTGACCGCCATGACAATCTGTGCATAAAGCTGTTATCCTAGAGAAATTTAGATGTGTTTGCACAGCGATGAAGACGTTGAGAATTTGAAGCTATTTATTTGGTGGGCGATTTGTGACATCATTCTGGTGTAGAATTTAATGGAGAAGTCGACAACCCATACTCAAAATGGCGACAATGAGAACCTTAAGCAAAAATTTACCTTACTTTCAACAACAGTTTTGTGCACTTTTAGGTAACATTAGTGCACCAGTTAAGGTTATGAGCATAGTTGTTTTGTTTGGATATTTTTTATCATTTTCTCAAGAAGCTGTAAACGTTTTGAGTGTGAGGCCTGGTTACATATTTCCACCTGCCTTCTGGATATGGACCGCATTCACCTTTTGCTTTTTAGAGTTGCATTGGTGGGAAGTTTTAGTTGACATTGTAACTGTCGGTTTGTGTGGAAAACTTATTGAACCATTATGGAGCTCCACCGAAATGGTGACATTCTTTGGAATTGTCAACCTGGGTGTGGCACTTGTCAGCGCCTTCTTCTACCTGATTCTGTACATGTGTACATCGGACACTGTTCTGCTCTTTGATATCCACATTCATGGAATGGCTGGATACATCGCTGGAGTTGCAGTTGCAGTCAAGCAAATTATGCCCGATCATATTCTTGTGAAGACTCCCCTGGGAAAGATGACCAATCGTAATGTCCCTTTGAACGTCTTCTTGGCATCACTTGTTTTGTGGCTGATTGGACTACTTGAAGGAACATATCCAACCATGTTTGCGTCTGGTGTCCTAGTAAGTTGGACATATCTGAGATTTTATCAGTGGCATAGCAATGGTTCCAAAGGTGATATGGCAGATAATTTTACATTTGCAAGGTACTTTGACATCATACATCAGCTTAATTTATTACTTAAATAATCATGATCTGTAATAAGTTATCCCCATTCCTTCCAGCTTCTTTCCAACAGTTCTACAACCACCAATTTCTGTGTTCAGTAATACTGTGCATAGTTTCCTAGTACGAATACGACTGTGTCGCCGAACAGTTCGGAAATTTGACATGGCTGCAGCTCCTACAGGGGTTACCGTGGCTTTGCCTGGTATCGATCCACATGACATGGAAAGACGAAGGTAAACTCACCCTTTCAACTTATTTACATTTTGCTTGATGTCCTTTTTCTATTATTATTAATCTAATTCTTATTTTATTCTAGATTAATAGCCATTAAGGCCCTAAATGAACGTCTTGGGAAGACAGACTCATCAGTTCCAGGTCTTGCTGGAATTCCCCGTCCATCTCAAAAGGACCGTTCAAAAATTGCCACTTCACCTGTCCCTACTGTCTCTCCTCCGAGCTCAGTTGTTTCAATTCCAATGCCTTCATCTTCAGAAAGCCACAATATTACTCCACCATTTACTTCTCCTTCAGCACTTCCTGTCCAGTCAGCTATTGTTGATGTCAGTGGCAGTCCATCAACGTGACAATTTTAGTATAGCTTGAAAGAGAAATATTTTTCTTTACCTTTGGAATTAATTGACAGTTGAGTCTATACAAATGAGAGTTTTTCAAATGCAAAGTTTTTCTCATTTTTTAAGATATGTACTGTCACTTGTTCTCTGTAAGACTGGACCGACTGAGCAAAGTGACATCATACTGAGTCATTCCTTCTTAGGAAGTCTTTGTGATAAATGTTTATAATTGTATGTCTAAACTAGTTCTGTATAATATTTTAGTTTCTTTATTTTTTGTCATTACCCTCCTTACTTTCAGTGTTACCTGTTGTTGTTGTTTAAGAGAACATATTAATGCACCTACATTTGAGAAACAAATAATGGTTAACTCAATGGAGATTTCAATGTATTTGGGTCTTACAATTAAACTATGACCTCCAGTAAAAATAATAGGGCTATATGCTTGAATCTAAGGAGATAGAAACAAATCAAAAGAGAAATCCCGTTTTTGTCATTTCCCTATTATGTGGTTTACAGCATCAGTATCACACAGCTAAAAGTAACTCACTCCTTATTTGTTAATTGAGTTAATAAATACTTATAAGGAAGAGTTTAAAGCATAGAGATAAAAAGAGTGACGTTTGATGTTTTTTATATTATATTTCAGACACATGTAAAATAACTTAAAAATGTGTTTTTTTTTTGTTGTAAAGTTCATCTTTTTAATACCTGTTGCCATGTCAACTAAATTTTAATTATCTGTGTTGAATTTTGAGTGAGGTTGTACATATTCTGTTCAGAGGATTTATAAAAGCACCTGCAGTAAGTTGGAGCTTAATAGTCGGTGCTTCCTTAATTTGGATGTGTGATTTGAATTGGCAGCACACCATTCTTCCACTTTACCAATCTATTTCTCATCCTAGGTCTAATTACTGGTGGTTTCATCCTGGTAATATTTGAGGCATAAAATTAGCATTAACAACTAATGCAAACTTTAACCAAGGGGCTTACTCCTTACTCATCTCTCTGAGGAAGCTTATGTTCTCAAAACGTGGCTTCGGAAACAATAAAATTTTGTTTTGAAACTTATCAAATTTAGGACTCTATGAGAAGACAATAGTCGAGGTTAAAGACAACAACCAACAGTTTAATAGTCAAATACATCATCAGGACTGACATATTAATTTGGTACTGGAGTTAAAAAATTACAATGTGCACAACATTTCAATAATATTCTTATATTTTACATCAGTAAGCACCTTATACACCTATTCAGGGCAAATATGGTATAAAAATTATATTTGCTTGTTACCTGGGGTGGGTCATTTTGATAATAGAATGGTAAACAATAAATATGACTTGAGCATTAAATCCCTTTCCTCAAGGGGTCTTCCAACAACCACATTTAAAACCAGAGCCCTACATCGGCACATACACCCATATAGAGCTCTGGTTTAGACACAGGAAAGAGAACTAAGTAGTTGATCATAACACACAAGGATCAAAAGAAACAAAAATTTCTATTTTAACAGGCTGTGGCCTGCACAGCCGCTAAGTCAGACACTATTTAATACAGACCCCAGAAAATAATAAGCCATAAACATACATCAAATAAACATTGTACAAAAGTGAGAAAAGTAAAACTTATCTTTCTGGGTATCAGTCAAGAAAAATTAACATTCTTACATGAGTACAGTACTTGTACAGATTGGACTAATAAATCAAATGCCCCAGTCGGGACATATTTCATCAAGTACAAATAAAGTTTGCTCACAAAATTATTAAACTCATTAGTCTACCCGGTAATTTTGAAGTACACATAATTCTGTCATGGTAGCAGTTCAAAACTATACCGAGTAGCTCTCTTCATGTAACAGCATCTCTTAGATGACTCAGCAGAAAATATTATCGATAATATGTAGGTGGGGGGTTACTTGAATTCATTTGCCACTGTTGTCCATGAGCTACTGGCGGTGGTGTCCGATATTGATTATCATGGTATTGTGGTGGTCGAACAGACATACTGGGAGGAGGCACGCCAGGTGGAGGCACACCAGGAGCTACTCCCTGAGACACTGCACCTGGGGGAACACCTTGAGCCACTGCTTGAGGGACATAAGGTGGTTGCACAGCAGTGGCGTAAGTCACTGGAGGGTAATAGCTAGGTGGGGGCTGGTGAGGGGGCACAGCATACCCAGAGTGGGCATACTGTGTGGGTGGAGGCTGGCTGTAGTGATGATGATAAGTAGTTGGGGGCATCTCCACATCCTGGATTGGTACTGTAATAAGGTTGGTTCTCATACTGTTCTGCGTAGGCGGTGGAGCTGACTGTGGATAACCAGGAGGTGCAACAATCATAGGTGGTCTATGTTGCATGGGAGCATACGGAGGAGGTGGTGGAGGTGGGGGAGAAGGGCCACCTCGGTTTCGATGATGATTGACATCCTGAAAATATAATGAAAGAGACGAAAGTTAAACAGCTTAACAGGAAAGTGAAAAATTTACAATTTTATAAGTTGAATAAACTTACCGAGCCTCTGGAATCAGACTTCCCTCTGGACTGGGGTGGTGCTGCAGAATGCGGCACTGAATGAGATGAATGGGACACAGGGTGAGAGTGGGACATGGCATGAGGAGGAGGGTGTGAAAGCGAATGGGGAGGCGGGTGGGAATGTGATGAGGGGTGAGGAACTGTGTGAAGTGGAGGGTGCGAGACAGAGTGGTTAGGGTGAGGCACAGAATGGGACAAGGAGTGAGATGGAGGATGGGACAGGGAATGAGAGGAATGAGTGACAGTATGGGGGGGAGGATGAGGAGGGGGATGAGAAGGGTGAGAAACAGCATGTGAAGAGGGGTGAGAGCTTTGATGTGATACAGAGTGAGAAATAGAATGATGAACAGGATGTGAGCTTGGAGACCTTCCAGTCATAAGCTTTTCCAAACCAGATGTTTCTTTCAAATGAGAATTGAACTGGGAATTATTTAGGTCTGAAGATTGAACTGTGTGCCGATGGTTAATATGGGCATGTAAGTCCCTCTGAGAAAGGTATGTGCGTCGGCAACCCACAACTCCATACCTTGAGCCACCATGAACACACATGAAAACAGTTCCAAGTCCTACTTGTTCCACACGATGGACCTTGTCATTACAACGAGGGCAAATTTTCTCCTCATGTTTAGCACATTTCAGACAAAATACATGTTTACAAGGAATCTGAAAAATGAATGGTAAAATTAGTAATATTTTGAGAATTTTTTTCTAAATATGATAAAAAAAATTCTTTCTTTTTTACAAGATGGAGTACTTACCATCCGTCCATAGATAAGAATAGGTTTGTTACATTGATCACAACAGTGAATCATTGGATTGAGTACTTTTTCTCCTACAAGATTAACTCGATGATCCCAGTTAAGACGAAGCATTGGTTCTGGTGGTCCTCTATTAAGAGTAGTAAAAGTAGGTGGCTCTAACAGAGATATATCAGCTTCCATGTCCACAGTAGCTATTGAAAGCAAATAAAATACAATTAACAGGAAAACTTGTGAATCAGAATATTATGACATTTGTTCCATCATAGATAGGTAAAATATCTTACAGCGTTGCTGTTCTTGACCTTGCCCAGGCCCAGGCCCAGGTCCTGGTACTTGTTTCTTCACAGGCTGCTCATCAACTTCTTCCATTTCCTCTCCTGACGGCACTGGCATATCTTCTTCATCACTTTCAATAGTCTGGAGAATGAATGAAATTGCATTTTAGATACACACCCTGACCAACAAATTGTTGAAATGCTTCAAGATTAGAACCTTCGTTGCCTTCTTGTTTCTGCTTCGTCCCCTGCCACCTCGACCTCGTCCTCTCCCTCTGGCTCGACGATTTGCACGATTTCCACGCATCTAGGAGATAAAAAGTCATGGAAGTAAGTACACAGATAAGTGACAACTTGGCCAATGTCAACACAGCCAAGACGAAACCGGCATTATATCGGGATCTAGAGAGCATGTATTCCTAACGGTGACTTATAGTTTAATTGACATTGTAATAAACAATTTATTCGTACAATATTTTCATTAAAAAACGAGATAGAATGTGTAATACAATTTGACAATCTTCCAGTGGAAATCATAGTGGCACCTCAGCTCAGGTTACACGGAAAGGGTTCTCATAGACTCTGTTCAGTGGTTTCCAAAAACTTAAAGAAACAATCATGGATAGTCGAATAAAAATACTCACAGTTAAAATGCAGGCAAAGGGCTTTCCTTGGGGGAAATTTCTTATCAAAATAAACAGCACAACTTGTACACGTCCATAACCTCTTCTCGACCCACGACCGGTTACGAGCCAGCCAACATGCACACACAAAAACAAAAGCGGATCGTTCAGTAGACAAATGTAAAAAATAGTAGCGTATCTAGAGCCAATGTCAAGTGTAAAAATAAACTGTTAATTTGGCTAAAGTTTAAAATTTGGTTTTTCATGTTCTGGTTCGTGTCTGCAGAGTCAGTATTTTATTTTTTTACAAAATTTAAACGTCTTCCCTGCTGATAAGTTGTCTGCTGTTTTCAGGTTTTTGTGTTGTTTATAACCTCAAAAACTTTTAGTCGATTTGACTATTCAATCCTGTTCGCTTGTACAGTGACGTGTGACGGTCTTATCGAACCAAGACAGATGTGAGGCATTCGATTTAAACCTTCTTCCGTATCGCCCCCATAACCCAAAAATGGCTGGCATGAGACCGGTGTTTTTGAAACCTAAGGACGATGATTTATACCAAGAGGACAAGACCGACTTGGATACGGACCAAACGACAGCTTTCATCTACAATCCTAACCTGTCGCTTCCACTAGAACAGCACCGGCAAAGGCTCCCCGTCTACAAAAATCGTGATCACATCTTATATTTACTGGAACAGCATCAAACAGTAGTGTTGGTTGGGGAAACAGGTTGTGGTAAAAGTACACAAATTCCTCAGTATTTGTATGAAGCAGGATGGTGTGCAGATGGCAAAATTGTTGGGATTACCGAGCCGAGACGAGTAGCTGCTACCACTCTTGCTAACAGAGTTGCCGATGAAAAGGGCACTCCTCTTGGTGCGGTTGTAGGATATTCAATACGTTTTGATGATGCCTTTGACCCTCTGAACACGAAGATAAAGTACATGACCGAGGGTATTTTGCTCCGTGAAATGATGGCTGATCCTTTGTTAAGAAATTACTGTTGCATAGTTCTTGACGAAGTTCATGAACGAACCCTCCTGACTGATACCATAATGGGTCTACTGAAAAAGATCCTCCAGAAGAGACGTTCATTGAAATTAATAGTTGCATCTGCAACTGTAGATGCTGAGCAACTTAGGGACTTTTTTAATTTTAATTCCAATAAGGATTCCATGAAAGACTCAGCTGTGATTATTAGTGTTCAAGGCAGGCTCTATCCTGTTGAAGTGTTTTATAGCCAAGAACCTGTACCTGACTATGTTAAGGGATCTGTAGACACAGCAATGAAGATACATGATAATGAGCCAAAAGGAGACATTTTAATTTTTCTGACTGGCCATGAAGAAGTGGATCGTGCAATATCTCTTCTCAAAGAACATGCTGTACAAAACAAAAATAATGAATTGAAGTTATTACCGTTGCCTATGTATGGCTCTCTGCCTTATGGTGATCAACTTAAAGTTTTTCGTCCAACACCCAGAGGTCTGAGGAAAGTAGTTGTCGCAACAAATATAGCTGAAACATCTATCACTATATCTGGAATTGTGTATGTAATAGACTGTGGGTTTATGAAATTACGTTGGTTTAATCCAGAGACCCAAGTTGACTCACTGGTGCTTGTTCCAACATCTCAAGCCTCAGCTGATCAGCGAGCTGGGCGAGCAGGCCGTGTCAGGTCTGGAAAATGTTATAGGCTGTATAAAGAGGAAGAATTTGAAAAACTTAGCGCTGCTACCCCTCCAGAAATGCAGAGAACTGAATTATCTGGGGCTATATTGCAGCTAAAAGCTCTAGGAATAAACAATGTTTTAAGGTTTAATTTTCCATCTCCACCCCCTGCAAAAAACCTTCTGTCTGGCCTGGAGTTGTTGTATGCTTTAAATGCTATTGATGACAGTGGACAATTAACTGACCCTCTTGGAGTGCGTATGGCAGAATTTCCAGTTTCACCTCTTCATTCTAAAACACTTATCTCATCTGGAGAGTTTGGATGTGCAGAGGAAATGGCTTCAATAATGGCTGCATTGCAGGTTCAGAATATTTTTACAAAACCTGGTGGGGGCCAAGCTGCTATCAGAGCACGTATTGCTCATAGGAAGTTTGAAGTAGCTGAAGGAGATATGTTAACTTTACTGAATGTAGTCACAGGCTTCTTGAAACAAGAAAAACAACGCTCAAAGTCATGGTGTCATGAGAATTTTTTAAACTATAAAGCTCTTCGAAGAGTGGAGCAAATAAGGAAACAAATTCTTAAGCTTCTATCAAAGTTCAAGATCCCAATAGAATCATGCAGCGGTAGATCTGAAGTTGTGTGTAGATGTATTACGGCTGGGCTTTTCCCTAATGCTGCCTATTTACATCACTCAGGTGTGTATCGAACTGTCCGAGGGGGTCAAGAGCTATACATTCACCCTAGCTCAGTTTTGTACACCCTAGAACAGCCTCAGTGGATCCTATTTAATGAAATAATGAGTACAAATCGTGCCTACATGAGAGAGATAACTGTAGTTCACCCAGATTGGTTGGAGGAACTGGCTCCACATTTTTACCAAAAAAGATTTGATCGGGACTGATGTTTATGATGTGGAAAATCTGTAAAAAAAACTAGTGATTCAAACTGTTACATTACCTAAATTGTGATTTTCAATGTAATTCTTTGATTTTCATTGAATTTTGTACCAAGAATGTTGTAGAAAAAACGTATTGAAGTATGCGTAAAAATCTTGTCAAAGGTGCTCTATACCATACTACTGAATAAACTGGTCATTTATTGTACATGTGATTGTTTATTTTTTATTTTTATCACAGTCTATAGTTCGAGAAGAAAAACAAAAGCAAGCCTATTTAAAAAAAATTAAAAATAATGTCATCTGTTGCAACCAGAAGAGTATCCTGACACTGACTCGGCTCACCCAGTGAGAAATGCATATCGAAACGATGTCGATTCGACCAGTTTTTCATCGTTCCGATGCACTGTGAAAAATATATTTGTACATGTACGATATATTTTGTAATTTGCCATTTACAATACGAGTCGTACATGTACAACCTCCCACTATCGCTAGATATTCGATTCCAAGTCGATACATAGGGCTAGTAAATTGTACAGTGGACTCTCGATAACTGTCGCCGCGACAGTTATCGAGGGTACTGTGCGTTCGCTGCTGCCGTGCTCCGCT
>NW_026267132.1:2311522-2312361 GCF_000697945.3 Frankliniella occidentalis | reverse complement strand
CATCTGTGTGTCACCTCATCGCCCCACTCCGGGCAGGGGCAGCGCCCGCTCCAGCTCTACTCCACTGTCCGCCCGGAGGCTGGGTCCAAAATGGCCCGGCTGGACCACGGGGCTGTGGGAGTCCCGGCCGTGACGATGACGATCCCGCCGCTGCCCCGGGTGGGGCCCCGGGGAGCGCAGAGCCTCTGCACTGCTCTGCACCCTACAGACAGAAACTTTTCGAGTGTGTCACGCGATGGTTCGATATTTTCTCACACATTTCAGCCAGTTTCAAGGCCACAAACAACGCGCTTTGTGCGACTTTTGCCGCGCGCCCCGTGTGCAGTGGCTGCGGCGAGCCCTCCCTCCCTCCCCGAGGCGCCCTGTCATGCCCACGTGCGGAAGCGTGCGGAAGGTTATGGCTGGTCACGGCCCGCGGCCCCTCGGCCCCTCCGTGTTCGCTCCGGGGCTGCCGGCCGGTTGTTGGGGGCCGTTCCACTCGATGACGCGCCGGACGAGACGAGACGCGATTTACTTTTGGCTCAAACCGCGGGCGATGAGCTGATGCTGCTATGCCGCGGGCGGCGGCTGCTGCTGCTCTGACTCTGACGTGGCGTGGCGGGGCGCGTCGGGAATGCGGGCGCGGCGGGGCGGGCCGCATCCCCACTAGAGCGTGGCCGGCAGGGGTCCACTTCTTCTTCCTGGGCGCCGCCGCGCGCCGCGTTGCTGCCCACTTCACACGCCCCGCTAATTTAACGGGTCGCCTAGTTCAAAATAGATTCCACACCTGAGCGCTTCTCTCTCCTCCTCTCTCTCCCTCTCTCCCCCTCTGTCTCTGTCTCTCTGTCTCTCTGTCTCTG
>NW_026267132.1:2310069-2311143 GCF_000697945.3 Frankliniella occidentalis | reverse complement strand
TTTAAAGAGTAAAAAGTGGTTTTGAAACGGTTTTAACTTTGTTGCCCACGGTCACGCGGTCACCCCGCGCGCGTCCCGCCTGGTTTATTCTCAGTCTCGGGGCGCATATTTTTCTCAGGCGCGACACGTTGGGTCGCTCAGCTCCGCTCAGCTCCGCTCAGCTCCGCTCAGCTCCGCTCAGCTCCGCTCAGCTCCGCTCAGCTCCGCTCAGCTCCGCTCAGCTCCGCTCAGCCCGCGAGGCGCACGCACTCCATCAGCCTGTCAGGGCGACGGCTCCCTCGCTGACAGTTGCGCAATACGCAATGGACGTTCATCGCCCAAGCAGCCCCTTAGACACACACCAGAGTTTTCACTTTCGCCGAAAAATAATGAGGCGAATAATTGCTATACGGGAAAACTATACGGAGGGCTATACGGGAAACCAACTATGCCCGCTTGCAGAGGAGGAAAAAGAAAGAGCAGACTCACTACGGGGCGCGGGAATATATCCTCGCCGATCAAAAAGCCAGAAATAGCAAATTTGCAAAGCAGCCCCGTCTTATGGCGAGCAGAGCGCCAGGTTTAACCTGAGGGCGGCGGAGTTGGCAAGCTTGCGGTGGTGCAGGGGCGGCGTGGCCCCACGCGCGGTCTCTCCCTTTTGGCAAGGGGGATGCCATGACCACCATGACCCACTACGGGAGGGCCGGCCGGCAGCCGTGGCCGCCACGTGTAGGGGGTCGCAGAGCGCCGCAGACCCTGGTCAGGGGTCCCGAGTCGCTCTACGAAATGCAGCCGGCAGCCGTGTTGGCTTATGGCATAGGTATAAGCATTGTAGATTTCGAGCCTGGAGTTTTCCGCCGGCTCCTCGCGCCAGAAAGTCGTTTACGTCTCGTAACTGAGCCGATCTGTCGCTCTTCTCATTTTGCAGATCCCCCTCCCAGCTGCCTCAGCAGCCTGGCCCTGTCGTCAACAGCAACACAGCAGTGCAACGCCTGCTGCAGGAGCAACAGCAGGGCAAGGCAGACGGTAAGCATGATGCAGCAGCCTGGCGGCGAGAGCCCTTACCGGGCATCCACCCCCCAGCAGACACCCCCC
>NW_026267132.1:2303476-2306504 GCF_000697945.3 Frankliniella occidentalis | reverse complement strand
CTCCCCCCTCTTCAAATATCGCCAAACACCTTTTCTCCCCGAACCCGAACAGGCTCCTGTCTGTCGAGGCCTGGTTTCGAAGAGGTGACTGCCCCTCCTGACGGCGCCCAGCCACTTCAAAACTCACCCGAACGAAAGAGAGTGAACAAGAAATGCTACGCCACACTCTCATCATATTCCTGATTTTATTTTACACCACTTTTTAGCATTTCCACTGCGTAAAATTCTTTATAAGCTACTAATAAATACATCAGTGCAGGTTTGAGAGTAAGTTTGCACCGTGCCGAACGAAGATTAAGCAGATGATGAGGTCGGGTTTCAAGAACTGTCACACAAGCGGTCTATTTACGGTCGTTTACTGAACAGCCGAGCCACTATGCCATAATTGGTTTATGATGAGGTTCCACGTTGACGCGTTGGATAGGAGCACGTGGAGCTAGAAAGGATCGTTATTAATCAATTTGCACCCAAAAAGGCGCTACCCATGAGAAGTTGATAAAAAGTTAATTTTAGGTTCGCAATTCGACACCGAATTGAGGCGAATTAGTTTATTCCGAACGAATCAGTGTGGCGACACCCAAATACGTTGGCGCTGCCAAACTGCTACCGAAGCGTCCCTGAACTGCCCCGAGAGGGCGTTTTGCAACATTTTGTTGCCATTTGTAATACAAATTTGCGTCTTCTGGGTGCGCTCAGAGTCCTCCCCGCGCGTGTCACTCCGCTGGTCGCCGCCGGGCAGCCGGGCAGGATGAGGTCTTATTATTGGTCACGGATGTGACTTTGGCCCGGTCTTTCTAATTTGCGCAGCCCACGACGGATTTTCATGAGCCTTTTTTCCACCACGCCGCCGCGCCCCCGCCGCTCTGGCAGCCGGCCCAGCCCAGGAGTGTTCCTCTGTCGCCCCGGCCGGGTCTTCGCGCGGCTAAACGGCGCTGGTGTTATTGGAGGGCGAGGCGTGGCGGGGCGGGTGGAGAAGGGATGATCGCGCCATTCACCTCCAAGCAGATGAAAGAGAGATTCAGAAAAAGAAATGCAAACTCGAAAATAATAGTTGCCGTGCCGTGCGTGTGTTATTGCCCCTGCGTGTCTGTGTGAGAAAGAGTTGGAGAGAGAGAGAGAAACCTATTGTGTGAAAGCGAAGCGGAGGGTCCTTTGAACGGCTACCGCTCAAAGCATGCCACGTGCCCCGGGAATAGGGTTCAAGGGGTTGTTGTTGTGCGAAGGAGATAGAGAGTGAGAAAGCGAGAGAAAAGAATCGTTTTGTGACTTGGCGGGTGGCCAATATCGGCTCTGCGGAGGGTCAGAGGTGGTTTTCCAGTGCCTTGTGCCTCGCGCCGCCGGTGCCAGCGCCAGCTATTCGAGGCCGATAAATTAAACAGCGACTCACAACATTTCATTGTTATGGTTTACAACGCTCAGATGATCCCACTCAAAGAGAGTATTTTCGGTCGCGTGAATCAGCCAGAACTCGTAACCGACGAACAAATACAGCCATCACACGACTCGCCCAGACGCGCCACGCCACCTCTTGCACAGCAAGCACTCTACTCTACGTGGGGCAACCACGCAAGTTCCAACTCAAGGCCTCGACGAACACTGACTGAACAAATCCCTTGGTACCGTAGTTGGTTAGATAGCGTTCTAGTTAGTCCAATAAGGTTCCTACTAACTATGTCTCGTATGCCATGTGCTAATCTTATATCCCAGGAAAGCTAATACCGTGTAGTTCGAGGGAAGGTCATATTATGTCCTGTCTTGGATATCAGCTTTCCAGGATATGTTCACAAACTTACTGTGACTTTGAGAACGGAATGATTCAAAAATAATTTTTAAAAACGCAACCCCAAAAGATTTTAATATAATTTTCTATAAAATAATTTGCACTCAAGTCGAATGGAACGTGAACATGCTTGTTGTGTCTTGTGCCCCTGAAGATCCGCAGTCGTTCACGGCTCGGCTCGAGCCCCGAAGGCGGCCCCAGTTTGAGTGGCCGCCGAGGAGGACTGTGGTCCCCCAGGAGGCCCGTGTCCGAACCCTCCCCCCTCTGCCCGCCAGCAACACAGGTAGCGTAGCGAGAGCGTGCGTGTAGCCTCTCCTCTCACTGCATGGACCACACTACTTAGGACATTTTCACATTTTGTTGTTGTTGCTGTTGGTTAATGGTTGGTGTTTTTTTATGGTTGTAATGGATAGTGTTGGTTGATGGTGGTCATTGCATTGTTGGTGTATTAATATATTTTTAATTCCTGTTTTTTCTTTTTGTGTTGTGTGGGTTGTGGGTGATGGAGATGTTTCATTTTTGAATGTCGAGCTGACTTTTTTAAACAATAGGTTGGTAGTTGGAGAGTGAAGCAGGAGTTTTACAACCTCTTCTTTCATTTTTCGAGAGCCAGAAGCGCCGTGTCGTCTGGTGTAGATTTTTCGTAGACCAGCCACGGTGTCTCTGGGCCCTCTCTTGCACAACTGTCTCCTTTCTCGTGCGCAGTATCCAATCCGCTGTCGCATTGCTTAAAAATAGCGACATCCTCTGACGAGCGGATTTGGATACGTGCTCTTCTGTGTGATTTCATGTTTTATGTTGGCTTCTTTGCTCTAGCTAGTTGCGGTTGGAGTGTACTTAGTGTGCCTTCCCATAGAAAGAAAACTATAAATTACGAACAATGTTAATCAGCATTTTGTAGCACTTTTAATTGTGGTAACTAGAAATGTTAAAGTTTGTAAAGTAAACTGTCTTCTTTCCACCGGCGACGGCGAATAACTTATTGTTGACAAACCCATCAAAGGAAATGCTGCTAAACATTAGTCGTCATCTAAGTTTTCTTTGTAATTTTTTATCTTTTTTTGTAATCTAGAGATGTAATGTTGGGGTTGGGGTCAGTTTTTAAGGCACCCGCGGGGGGGCCTGCCTCGGTCCACTGCTCTGGCACTTAGTCACCCGGTGGTTGTCGTCTCCCTCCCACGCTGTCGGACCCCTGCCATGCGCAAGGGGAGGGGGTAAGGCGGAGGGGTCAGCGAGGCAGGAGAGGAG
>NW_026267132.1:2292666-2303356 GCF_000697945.3 Frankliniella occidentalis | reverse complement strand
GGGGAGGGGGAGGGTGGGGGAACTATTCCTGCGGCCCAGCGGGCGTGAGCCGCCACCAGGTATCCACCGGCCAGTCGCACGAAAAAGCGAGCTTGCGTCGCGTCGCATTGGGACGCATCCCCCGGCAGGCAGTGGCACCCGCAGGCAGGTAAGGAGGCCAGGACAGAGTCGTGCGCGATTGTCGGGGTGGTCGGAAGGGCGGTCCGGTATCGCTCCACCGGAAGGGGGAAGTGCTGGTGGCGTCTCCTACTCGCTTGGGCCCGGGCCGGGGCCACGTGCCTTCGACCGGTTCCGACCGCAGAGATCGACGGGGAGCCACCATCGGCGGCCATCGGTCGTGCTGAACGGAACCTTGCGGTCTCATATCGTCTTCCGATCAGCGCCCTCAGACCTAGCCGCGGCGGCCCCCCCGGCAGGTCGGTTTACCGCAATACCTCGCGTTTATTTTTCTAAATTTAGGAGAGGGGTAGGGGGAGGGGTGGTGGTGTAGCGTTTCGCGAAAGAGACGTAAAAACAAACAACGTGCTTTGCGAGCCGACCGCGGCCGCCGGCCGGGGGCCGAACGGGGGGTGCTCGCCGCGTGCCTCAGTGCGACCCAAGCGTAGGCAGGTGAGGGTGAGGGAGAGCGAGAGCGAGCGAGCGAGAGAGAGAGAGAGAGAGAGAGAGAGAGAGAGAGAGAGAGAGAGAGATGGGGCGTATGGAGCGAGTGACAGACAGGTGCCGACAGCTTGTGCCCCCACGACGGGAGTATGGCGTGCGCCGTGCGCTACGACCTGGCGCGACCGGGAGAGAGAAGTGAGTGCTCCGAATTATTCTTGGTCCACCACGTGATGCGGTGTCGGCCGGCGTCGGGCCGCGAGGTGGTCGCGCGTCACGGAGGCGGAGGCCGAGTGCGCTGGCTGCTCCTCCGCCCTCGCCCCCTTGTGATGACAGACCTGTCGCCACTACTTAAACTGGTTAAAGACGCCGGCTGGTCGTGTAGCATCCACCCCTCCCCCTCGCCCCCCGCTGCCCGCGCTCCCAGGGAGCCTCGACTCGACGCGTGACGTTAGCAGCAGGAGCGGACGCCGGGGGGTTAGGCAGGCCCGCGAGGCCCCGGCGTGCGGCGGGATTGCCTACCCGGAGTTCGCAGGCGCCCAGGGGTCGGGTAGGCAGTCCCGTGCGACCCTGGCGCTAGGCGGCATTGCCTACCAGCGACTTGCAGGCGCGCGCTCGCGGGCCGGGACCGGCCAGGTAGACCCGCAACCCGCAACGGTGTTGGTCTGCGGAGGGATTGCCTACAGGAAGTTGGCAGGCGCCGGCCGGTGGCGATGTCGCCTACCTGGGAATCGCAGGCGCCGGCATGCGGGTGGGGGCGGGCTCGGGGGGCTCAGGTGTCGCCGTGAGGGCTCTCGCTTGAAATACAACGACTTCGCTCTCAGCCTCTCGGCCGCCCCGGTCCGGCCCCGACCCGCAGCGCGGCCGCTCGGCCCCGTGGACCTCTCATGTGCGTTCCGCCCGTCTGAAATCTTGGCGATCGCCGGTCTTTGTCTAAATAAAAAACAGCGAACCCGTAGATTTCGCACACCGACACACACAAACACAGCGCCGCTACACAACTACACCCTTGTCCGTGGGGTGCCAACTTCGCCCCGGCCTCGGCCGACCCCGCGCCGCCCCGCCCGGCCAGCAGCAAGGCTCTACGCTGGCCACAACAAGGCCCTGTGCTCTAAGCCGTCGGGGCGTGGCGTGGCGTGGCCGGCCAAGGCCAGGAAGAGGCCGGCGGCGAATAGAGAGAATCAGTTCTCACCAGCCCCGCCGGCCTGTCGGTCCAAGGACGTCCCACGCACCGCTGCCCAGCCCCCGCGGCAACGGCGTGCGGTATTACTTTGTGCCGAGACCCAATAACTTTGAGAACGGCCGCGCGGACAAGTGCAGCCGGGCGGTCGCGCGACGGGGCCGTTGTTCGGGGCGCATTATATTTAGAGGCCGCGACACTAAAGGCGAGAGAGGGCCTTGAGACGGGCGGGGTGGTGGCGGGGCCCGGCCGCGCGATGTGGCATTCGATGCGCTCAGATAGCCGCTTCCACCTGTGCAGACCGCACGCGTGCCAACGAACATAACCGCGCGGAAATATAGCTGGGGGTGGGGGGTGGGAGCGAATGGCGGGGGGTTGGTAGAGGTAGGGGTAGGCAAGGGGTCGGGTGCATAACATCGACGGGGTGTTGTTTTGTTCTTCCTCAGAGCGCGGCGCTTCTACTCTCGGCTGAGCCACGACGACGCAGGATATCTAATCCACCCCCTCTCTTGTTCTCGGCCCGGCAGGTCTGAAGAAGGTGACTTGGCCACCACCACCAGAGGACATAGCAGACGGCGAGCAGGAGCCCGTATACGCACAGGTAAGCAAAGGTTCAAGGTGGTGCCGGTGACGTAGAGGGAGTACTTTACTTACAAATCAGTGTTCACTCAATAAAAAAATAAGAAAAAAAAAACATCAAAAAAGATAATCAGAAAAAAAAAACATCTGAAAAAAAAAAATCAGAGAACATAATGTTTTCCTTCTCTCTCCAGGAGGCCCCCGCCGTCAACGGCTTTGTTAGTCCCGTCCCCCAGTACGCCCAGCAGGTGAGCCGGCCAGGGCGCTCGCCCCTACAGCAGCAGCCCCCGCAGCAGCCCCAGCAGCTGCCGCAGACGCCCCCCGCCCACAGGAGGTCCGGGTCCAGAGACAGGCGCTCACCCGCCTGGACGCCCCCGCCCACGTTCATCACCCTTCGCCAGTCGCCCCCCATCCACCAGGAGCCCGCCCCGGTCGTCGTGTCCCAGCCAGCCACCGCCATCATGCAAGGTGAGTGGGTTGGTCGAGTGTGGTGTTGCCCGGTGCAGAGCCCAGCGAGAGAGGCGAGACGTGTCGGAAACATAAGTGTTTGGACGCCTTCCAAAAACTTGTTTCAAACTCATGTTTTGGTTTTTTGGACCAGGTTGGTGGTTTAAATATTTTAAGTTTACTGTGTCCGCTTTCTTGCCACAGTTCACAAGATTTTGTCACTCTCTCGCTTGGCTAGCCGCGCGCAGCGTCGTGCTATAACCCATCCTGTGTGTGTATATATAAAAATACATAGCTGTTTAGTCAGAAAAAAACTAATGACGTTTGTGTAAAGGTGGCAACGGATCGCGACCGCGTTAAACGTATTTTCTTACTTTTATCTATCCATCTTCCACGTTTTTTTGGGTTTTTTGTTTTTCTTTCCTCTTCTCTCTTTAAACATTTTGCTCTGGTGTATGTTTCCACCCCTCATCCCACCCGCTCCACTGTTTTACCCACCCCGCCACACACCTCACAAGTTAAACGGCCTTCTTCGGGCTCATTTGAATGTCTCACGCAGCGCCTGTACAGAACGGCAACGGCACCCTTAGCCGGACCAACTCGACACCAAGCTCTGCCGCGTGCTCGCCCATCCAAGGGGTCCCAGGACCAGGAGGCGTTTCTCCCAAGCCCACCCGTACGTTTCCGCCCCAGGTGGTATTTTGCGCATACAAAAAAAGAGCGACATATCAAAACAAAATTACAATTTTGGCTTTTTCATGAGTTACATCAAGCTGCTGAATCATTTTAGTCATCCTGTGCTGCCTTGCGCGGCGAGCCGTATGGCGGAGTACTACACAAGCGTTTTGTGTCATGCGCAGGCGTCACCGCCAAGAACCGTGGGGACCTCAAGTGGCCGCCAGAAGTCGTCGAAATCATTCCCGAGACGATCGCTTTTGAGATCCCGGTAGCGAGAATGGAGGAACCTATAGTGAGACAGAGTAGGTCAAGGAAGCAGCCGCAGAAAGCGAAAGAGGAGAGAGAGAAACAGCACGACGCTTGGCGAGCCTGCAAGCCTTGCTGCCTGGCCTGGGGGCTGGGGCTTGGGCTGGGTGGGGCCCACCTAACGAACCCCACGGGCGTCAGGTTGCAGAGGTCCGCGTAGTCGGTGCGCCTGTCTGCCCTGCTCCCGGGACCCTCCTAAAACCCACTGCATCCTCCTGCTGCACAATAACTGCAACTGTTTTTGGCTGCGCACCAGTGGCGCGCTCGGAGTAAAACCGTCAGCGCGTGCGGGCGTGCCAACGGTGCGTGGGCACCGGCGGGCACTAGGAGGCGTCCTCTGGCACCGCCCTTGCCTGCCGCGCCCCGCCAGAAGGGCTAGCTTAAGCTTGGTTGTGGCAGTATTCGGAGGGCCCGGCTTGGTACGGCGTTGGTCGAGGTCCTGGTTTATTCCCTTTAACCGCTGTCCAGGAAAGCCTAGTAAGCTACACGCCTACGCGATGAAAGGTTTTTTCGGCTTCGCTTTCAAGATTTTAAGCACGGAATGGTGAGGGGGGCCGCTTCCTGCAGACAGGAATACCACTTTTTGATCTCAACCTGATACCGCAGTAGTTTTTGATACTCATTTATTTTTATTTTGATGAAGTAGGTGTTTGGTACTCTGTTCTAAAGAACACAACCACCCCTCCTCCACCTCCTCTCAGGATGAAGCATGGTGTTCCCGAGTTCGTTGCCACCTTCACTCAACACGGAATGGCGTCTCTCTGACTTGGTCTTCTTGCTTTCCCCTGCATGTCGCTCTGTTCAGTTTAACCCCGCCGCGTGCACGAGCGAGCTCGGCCCCCTCCTATAACCGTGTCTCTTGCCATGTTGCAGGCGGAGTGCGCGCGCGCGGCGACGCCAAGTGGCCGCCACAGGAGTACAAGTCCCGCGCGGACGAGGAGAACGCCCAGAGGCTGGCCCTCGCCAAGGGCCCCGTCTGCCGGCCCCGCCTGCCCAAGAGGGACTACACGAGCTTCTTCGACCAGAACCGCGTCAACGCCATGTACCCCGGCTACCGAGCGCCGCCCGGCACCCAACACTACGTCGACGAGACGGGCGTGTCCGAGTTCTGAGACTGAGCATCCCCGAGGCCTCCGGCTCCCCCGGCCCCCACCCCCGCGGCTGCCCCCAGAGGGCCCAGCGCGCCGCCCCCGCAGCGCCCCAGCCCGGCCGCGGCGCCCCCCCGGGACCACGGCTGCGCCAACCGACCACGCGACCTCTGTGCCGGGTCGTCCTTACAGTTTAGGCCGCCGAGCTCGCGGTTGGCAGCACCGTAGACAAAAGTGCGCCCGGAAAACGCCACGACAACGAACCGTCGGACACATGTTCCCTCATCTTGATTCAGCCAAACTACCCCGGAGTGCACTTACCTGTCGCACTGCCCTGGGTGGCACTAGAGGGGCCGGCTCGCCGCAGACACTGACACAAACACAGACACACACACAAACACACACACACACGCTTCGTGGAGAGTAAAGGCTTGGCGGGCTTTGTTTTGGTCGCATTGCTCTCTTTGTGATATCGGCGGGAACAATCCCGTTCACTGAAAAGCGATGCCCCGCCGATAAAAGAATGTCCAATAGAGTAATTTTAAGGTTTTTGTTTTATAAATGTTTCAATTGTGCATATTGATCGTCCTATTTTATTACGACCAGTTTAGTCTTCAAACCCTGTCTCATACGCGCTTTGTAGAGGATCGATTAAGCAAGGACTCCGTTTTGCGGACGCCTTTTATATAATTGCTGTGATTGCTCAAATTACTAATTACCATTATTTCTATTTTGTCATGAATAAATAAAATTATATCAAAGAATCTATGTTTTATGACACATTGGTTCCTCTAACACCCTGCCTTTGATGCTACTTTACACCAACTGGCAAAAGTGCACACAAATAAAACTATGGAAACGTAAATTGAGGTTCAAAACTTGGAACGTGCACACACATGGTTTCCTCGCAAACAAGGCGAAGGGTATTATCTCTTCTTCCTTTTTCGGGTGCGAGCGAAACAGAGGGGATGACTGCGTGACGGGTTCACTTCATTAAAATTATAAGGTAACAAAGGCAACAAACGGGCAAAACTTTTAACGAGGGGTCTAAGACTCTTTCTGTACTAAGGGAATTTCAAACTCACTAGACTAGACCTTCTCAATACGATTCTTGTTGAGCACCGAAAACTAATCCCTAATCATAATCTGTCCGTCGGTGAGCTCAGGGCTGGTCTCAAACATTAAAGTGATGCAGGGAAGACCTGCGATGGGCATTCCCCCCAACTCTGATTCGAAGCCGGCGTCTCCGCGGCGCTACCCCTCACGCTCTGGTGGCCTGCAACGCGTGGGGTATAGCCAACGCCGCCAGATGGCGCACGAGACTCGCAGAAACCGCACCCGGATGAACTCTGACACCGCCGCCAACCCGAGGGGTACACGACGGTCATTCACGGATCAAAAAACATGACAACTGAAAAATGCAATTATTCAGTTCATATTCATTAATATTGACTTGCATTAATATACGAGCGAAGTTTCATTGTATTCACGAGTATCCCTTTTTACAAACGAGTATTCATAGTTTGAAAACAGTGGTTGTTGACCTCTCGCACCAGGGTAACGTTACTACGGTAGATGGCAGAGCCAAGCATTTGGCTCAGACATCTTTGAAGTGCGTCGGCGCGAGGCAGGCAGGTGCCCTGCCCGGCAGGTGCCCTGCCCGGCAGGTGCCAACTTCAAGTAGGAGGGATACTCCGGGCCGATCACTGCCCCCGAGTAAACGGCGAATCGAGATACACCCAGAAAAATAGTTTCTTGATTCAAGTGCAAGCTGACACAAGATGAAATTCACCATTGAAACAAGTCAATTTTGTATTTGAAATAAGATTTTTCTCTTATTCGAAAGAAAATTTAAGCATGTTTCAAGAGTAAATTTGATCTTGTGCCATCCTGCACTTGGAACAAGGAAAAATTTACTTGAGACAAGAAACGATTTTTCTGGGTGTATAATTCTTCAACTTACCGGTAAAACAAAGGCGCTAAGTCGTGCCTTTCCTGGGGCACTAAACACATTTTCAGTTTATTGCCTTTCAAAGGCAAACAGGGCACTAAACAGACCAAAGGATGCTGAAAATTAGTGCCTCTGGCAGATTTAGTGAGTGCCTTTTGTAAAGGCACTAAACGCTTAGTGCCTTTTAAAGGAATGAATAAGCACTTTTGTTTTTCCAGTGCTCCAGTAGCACGTATCACTTTTTACGCGCCTTTCTGAATTTAACGCACAGAAAGGTACCACATTATTTTCAGCACACTAACTACGGTATAGTGCGCATAATGTGCGCATAAGTACCTTTTGTGCACTAAACGCATAAGGAGCTACTGGTGAACGATCTGGACCTGCGGTCTGTGTGTCGATTGTCGCACGCTTAACGTTCTGTAGTACACAGAAGTCAGCCATAGAGGCAGGTGCTGACGTTCTACTCTCTCTATTCTTTATATCAGATTGCCTAGCTGGGGTACCATTAAGGTGCTAAAGTCACAGGCGGTTGTCCAGCCAACGTGCACCAGACCAGGCTGCAGCGGCCATGGCGCCTTACGAGAAGAGAGAGGAGGCAAACCGGCGTCCGATTTGGTACACCCGGTACACTCCCAAACTGTATGTGTTATTTGCTTGTACATTTTTTAAAAAAATCAGACTTTTAACTCTGGGATGTTTCTATGAAGAGCCGCACTATAGGAAACCAAAGCCCGTAAAGTAGTGACGATAAAACAAAGGAAAAGAGGAAATCGTGATTACCTCGACGATTCTTCATTAACCAAGACAGGTCTTGGTTCAGACGCCAGCAGCAAGGCCGGGGGCTGGGGCAGGCGGGCAGGCGAACTTCCTGCACCCTCCCGAGGGATATGATTAAAGCAATATGGGAGAGTGCGGGCCGTGCGGGCTGGACACTGTTCCAGGCGGAGGGAAAAGGGGGGGGGGCGCTGCTGGCGGGGACCACCGCCGACCACGGCGGCAGCGGGGCGGCAGCGGGGCGCGGCAAGGGGGAGGAGCGCTGGGGAGATTTGCATAGCCTATTAGTAGCTAAGTTCGGGCTTGTGTCGTTAGGGAGGCGCGGGGTGGGCCGGGCGGTGGGCCCCGGGTGGTGGGCCCCGGTGGTGGGCCGGGGTGGTGGTGGGCCCGGTGCGGTGGGGGCCACTGCCACACGGCCGGCCTCACAGGGACGCCGCCGCCGCCGCCTCCTCCTACAATCACTTGCCGATGACCTCCGTGGAGATTACACCTCCCAGCTGAGAGGAAGGAGGGGCACAGGGGCCGGGCCGGCAGATCTGAACAAGGGAGATTCATCGGGAGGGACTCGACTCGCTGCTCGAAGGGAGTTTTAACGACCCTCGCGCCGCCCAGAGCCGCCATTCTGCTGCGGGAAGTCACTGATGAGTGATGAATCCCCACCACCACCACCACCACCTCTCTCCCTCGTATTTTTCCCTTGTATTTTTTGAGCGAAAGGGGTTTGCTCCACTTTGCGGAAAGCCCATTTTCCAGCGAAGGGAAAGTAAATCACACTCGGCTGCCTTGCGGCTGGGGCGTGGCGGGGCGTGGCGGGGCGTGGCGGGGATGGTTATCCAGCGGGAGGCCCGGACCTCTCCAACACACACCTGCATCGTAATTTATCGCCGGTCCCCGAGGGTGACTGTGGCGTGGCGGGGTAGGGCGTGGCAGGGCGGGGCGGGGCGCGCATGCGGCTGCTTGTAATTATGCCGGGATTCCGCGGGTAATTTCTCGGGCAGCTGGATGGCGTCCCCACCGGGCTCCGCCGGGCCGCTGCTGCCGGGTCGGGTCGGGCCCCAGCGCGCTCTCCCCGGCTCTCCCTCACCTCCGTCTCACTTCCCCCGCCGCCGCCGAGCTTTCATATTCCAGCATGACTCCGTTATCTCCGCCAGCCACGTGCTCTCCAGGAACGGGCCAGGACAGCGGTCCAGCTCTACCTCACCTTCATCTCATTTCCCCACCGTGTTTTCGCAATAAATGCAGCATCAAAATAACAATGTATTTAGTTGAATCAAAAGGTCTCTCCGTAAAAAATTAATAATTAATGCCAGAGGACCTGCAGTGCATATTAAACATTCCTAGAAATTTACCAAATACTGATCCCCACACTACACTGTCGCCATGTAGAGCTCGCCAAGAAAGTACTGTTGTAGGCAAGCGAAGGGCAACTGACCGCCAAAGTGCAAACTCTGCAGAATGCCGGCGCGGCTGGACGCGAGGCCTCGGCCGGGCGGACAGTCGCGACGCAGCCTCCAGCCAGAGCGGATCTAAGGATTAACTAATGCTTCGGTAATGTGACCATTGAGGTATGCACCCACTTAGGCACCCTTTAGCAATGTACAGCAGATCAGTATTTAGGGGTAGGGCAAGGGTATTTGGCATAAACCCAATAAATAATACTAAAGTAATAACTAACTATGGTGTAACTAGTAACTTATCAGACACACCCTAGAACCCTCAAAGAACCAATCATTTCAATACTAAAACAGTACATCCCTCCGCTTTTCACTTGGCAAATTACGGAAGCCCAGCGCCTGCGAATCTCGGGGTAGGCCATCCCGCAGTGCACGCATGCACAGCATTCAAGATGTTGCCTACCCATCAGGCGCCATGGATGAGAGCTTGCACACTGATAAACTTAGTGTTCAACTGCTCAACACCTCTAAGTGTGCAACTGCAAGTTGAATACTTGCAAGTGTGCAACTCGGTACGTGTGCACTTGCCAGTGTGCAACTCCTCGGTTGAACACTTCCTACACAGTAAGCGTCTAATCTAAGGAAGTAGTGTTCAACCGAGGAGTTGCACCCTTGCAAGTCAACTTGCTGTTGCACACTTACAAGTGTTGAGCAGTTGAACACTTAGTTTATCAGTCGCATTGGCTAAGCTTGGCAGGTTGATAACGGCAAGTGATGGGCGTACTTTCTGGATGATAACACTTTATTTGGTATTTAGTATAGGTCGGTGGAAAACATTTCCACGACTTTTTTTTCCTTTCGGTGATTTCAATGAGGAAGTGTATTTTTGCCATTTTTAGCGCGAGAGTGTTAGATGTGCTGGCGCCGCCGGGGAAAGAAAACAAAGGGAGGGCGGGGCTAGGCCTCGAGTGGGCCGGATGTGTTGGGCCCTACTAGGCACCCTATTTCACAAAACGAGAAAATGCCACCCTGCCGCCTGCTTGGCTGCGGGGAGCTAGGGAGAAGAGAAAAGGGGGGGGGGAGAGAAAGAGAGAGGAAAATATGAATTGAGGCTGGTTGGCCCTGGGCCGCAGACCCACCCCGCCGCACGCCGCCCACTGCTCGGGTTTGTATCTGCCGCGTAGGGGATGTTGCCCCCCCCCCCCCAACTCACCGCGACTTCACACTCACGCTTCTGTTATTATCCTCGTACACCCCTTTATCTCTCACAGGAAACAGACTAAAAAAGTGGGAAAAAATACAATCAAAGAGATGCGCCTGTGGTTACCAGTAATCATGTTTACAGACATCAGCAATAGGGTGGAATGCAAATAATGTGGGGTTCTAAAACGATAAAGATAGTCATTGGAGTCCATTGGGACCCCAGACTATTTGAAATTTCGCATCCTAAAAGTCACGTGGTTTCTTTCAAAGAGCTTTTTCGAATTATCGTCCGATTTTACTCTCAAAAGGTATAATTTGCAGGAAAATATGTTCGAGATTATAGAAACTCTCAGGCAAACTCATGAAGCCGTCGTACGCATACGTACTCAACAAACAGGAAATGTGGCGGCTTCGCCCTCGTTGGCCAGAGAGAGTTAAAAAGAAAGAGAGAATAGCACCTCCCTCTCTCCCACTCTCACACCTTTCCTTT
>NW_026267132.1:2291571-2292131 GCF_000697945.3 Frankliniella occidentalis | reverse complement strand
CCTCTCTCTCTCTTCATCGTCTCTCTCCCACTCACAATTTTTCCCCTCTCCGGGCACACTCTCTCCATAGCAGCCCGTCCATCATCCCTCCGAAATGAAAAATAACAGCAAATTGTCAACCCTATTCTTCTACTCCATAAAGCAAATTACGGAGAAAAAGCGAAAGAGGAGAAACGCGCCGCAGCGCGGAGTCGCCGCTCCACGCCGCACCCATTTCTTTTTCGCTCTCTTCTTTCCATCTCTCTCCCTTTTTTCTACGTCTATTTTCCTTGTACAAAATATAAGGAAAACGCACACACAAAAAGCTAGAGCACACTACCCTCTCAACAAAAATAAGGGCTCCCTGTCCAAAAGAAGCAAAAATTTGAAAAAAATTACATTGACAGTCCGGGGTGGGGTTATTGTCATTTTAATGTATTTAATTTTTAGATCACACTCTGACGGGGGGTCCACCAAGCTCGGTGAAGACCCTTTACTTCCCTAGGTTTTTGGCTAGCTTTTTGAACACGGTTGGAGGCCGGGAACTCCGAAGAAGATGAAAAGGGGGAAGAAAGAGGGAG
>NW_026267132.1:2287918-2291261 GCF_000697945.3 Frankliniella occidentalis | reverse complement strand
CGGGAGGGAGGGACGGAGGGACGGAGGGAGGGACGGAGGGACGGAGGGACGGAGGGAGGCGGTGAGGAAGAAGACTGAGGAGGGGAGGATGAAGAAGACCACGAGGTGGGAGGAGCTCGAGGAAGACATGGTGGAATAGAACGTAGAGATAGGAGGCAAGGGGTTGGTGCGACGGAGAGCCCCACAAGGGATTTACTCTGGAGAGGAGGGGCGGAGTGCGGGGGCGGTGAGGGCGGACGGGGCCTCCACAATCACGAGATGGCGCGCCGAGTTCTGCCCCGCTAAGAAAGTTGAGGCGTAATTGCAACTTTATGACGAGTGGCTCCCCCCGCCCTGCCACCCGGCCCGGCCTGCTGCAGCGCGCCCTGGAAGATACTCGCTACGGCGCGGAGACCTCAGAGCAGAGGAGCTTTCACCAGCAAAAAAAATGATAGAACCAACAAAACAAACAGGGCGAGGTTCAGAAGTGTCCCAGTATTTCATGTGATTTTGGTGGATTTAGGGCTGAAGACTCTAAGGAGTGTTTTATGAACCCCTGCGAGGAGAAAAGAAGTGTGTAATTACTACTCGAACATGTGCGAGAAAATGTCAAGCAACACATGAGAAACATTTCAGGTTGTAACGGAAAAGCCAGAAAACAAGAAAAACCTGACATAAAAAACAACACTACTGCGCTCATAATGAGGGTACTACTGAGACGTGTGCACAACTCATTGCTATCAATGACAAAAGCAACTTGTGCACCGACCTCTCGTCACAAAGGGGGTCGTGAGTAGAGTATGGTGCGGGAAAAGCGGGCGCATCGCCGACTTTGCTGCCGCCCCGCCCACCCCGCCTCGCCCCGCTCGGCTAGGGGCATTGGCGAGCGTGGCCGCCAGCGCAGAAAATTGGACGGGTAAAGAGGAAAGAAGACGGAGGACTCTGAAGATCCAGGCCGGAGCACTGGCGCGCCGGTCGGGGCTGGGCGGGTGCGTCCCCCGAGGTCTCACATCAGCGGCTGGCTGGAGCCCGAAGGGGCGGGGGGCTGAGTTTGAGGGACGACGACGCGCTGCCATGTCCCATCCGTTTCGTCTCGCGGGTCCCGTCACCCGCGAGGACACCGCTGCTGGTGGTCCTCTTTGTGTTGCTGGTGCTCGTGCTGGTTCTGGCGCTGATACCGGTGATGGTGCTGGCGCTGATGCTGGTCCTGGTGCTGGTAACATTGACGGCAAGGGCGAGGGGTGAGGTGCCGGGCCGGGCGCGCCCCTGCGAGGTAGACCGGCCACCGTGCACCAAGGCATAGCCTGGCATGGCCGGGCATGGCAGAGTGGCCAGTAGCGCGGACACCCCTCTCCCACCCCCAACCTCCCCCTTTGGCCGAGGTAGTGCCTCCCGCCGTGCAACTTTACCCGCCCCGGCCCTGGCCCAGGCCGAGGCCCAGGCGGATGCTAGGGTCACTTTAATCGCTGGACCAGGGCAGCCGGGGGGTGCCTTGGAACCCTGGAGCCACTGCGGGGCCGCGCGCCGAGCACTACACCCTGCGCGGCAAAACGATATGAGGACCATAAGGGGCCCTGGGCCCTCTCGGTCCGACCGGTCCGACCACAGCAGGGCGGCAGGGCGGTGGGGTGGGACGTTACATTACACAGCTGCAACTCGCTCCATGCTGTAGTCCGGGTACTCCAGTAGGAACCTCAGGTACTCCAGGCGGCGGCCCGCTGGTGTGGGACACCGCCAGGTACGCCGCACGCGCGTGTCCTTGGCGTGTCCTCCCGATCCGGGAGCCAATTCAGGGAGATCCCTTTTAATTCCGCAAGCAGCGCCGGCCCGGGGGGCGGCGGGGCAGGGAGGCCCCTCCTGCGTAAGCCAGGCATTGCCGCAAGAGCCCCCCTCCTTCCCCTAACGTTCCACCAACCTAGCCCCCCCCCCTCTCTCTCTCTCTCTCTCTCAGCGGCAACACAGCAGAGCGAGCACAAACCACCGAAACAACTTACTGCAGAAAGATTTGTAATTAGTTAAGGAGAGAGTAAGGGGGGTAGGACGGGGGGTAGATGGTGAGGCTCCCGCTGAGCGGAAAAGGGAGTCAGGCACAGAGCCGCCCAAGCCTGAGGGCAGGTTGAAAATCGCGCTGATAAGAAAACCTCATCCTCTTGCGTCCTTTCACCCAGTAGCCAGCTGATATAGTTTACATTTCCACGGGTGAACGCCGAAACCCCAAACAGGTCCGAGGGGGAACATTGGCAGGTTAGAAGCTTTCATTTTATAGCTGATCCGTGCGCCTGGTATACAGTGGGTTAACAACACGCCGAACCCTTCTTTATTTTATCGTGCATAAACATGCAGAATTTTATACAGTGTGAGCTACCGTACATCCGTTCCTGCTATCGTCAACCCTCGAAGCCTCAACACACCTGTCGAGTAGGCTGACGCCGGGTAACACCCCTCGACGCCTGCTGATGCCCGCCGACGGGCCGGTTCTGTGACGGGACGAGGCAACCACTCGGTCCTACCTCAACGGGCAAGTCCTTAAGGGGCGTGAGGGGCCGTGCGGCCGGCCGGGGCAGGGCCAGACGGAAAGCCCTTTTCAAGCCCGAGCAGGGAATATTCCCAATCCCACATGATCCTCCCCGGGATTACGGGCCGGCGGGATCAGCGCGGCGGTGCTGGGCGGCGGTGGCGGCGCGCGCGGCCCGAGCCGAGCCGAGGGTCAACTTGCAACATTTTCATGGTTGTTCTCGGCTTAATCATTTCAGGACCCCTCACTCAGCCGCAGACGACACGGCGCAGACACGGTTTCACGGGGGGAGGGGGGGGGGCTGGGGTAGAAGAGACCCCCCGCTCGGCCCTAAGAAGCCGCATGACAGGCTGGTCACTCGCTTTGCTACCCCCTGCAATTCGCACTCGCACGCCTCCCGGCCGGACACGGCGACACGCCGCCGCGGAGGTAGGCTACCCATCCCGCTCAGGAGTGCTGCGGCCCGCTCGGCCCGGCGCGCTGGGCTGAGTGAGAGCAGAGTCCTCATCTAACTGAACGGAGCTGAGATGAGTGGCGCCGCGGCAGGCCAGACCGCTCATGAGAGCGCGTGGCGAATACAAAATACAAAACAAGCCTTTTCGCGCGACCTTTTATCACAGCAGCGATTGTAAAACCCGCACAAATATGGGCAGCGCAGTGAGGAGGCAACTACTCTGTTACGTGAGCGAGAGAGCGGCACAGAGTCAGAGAGAGAGAGAGAGAGAGAGGGAGAGAGAGAGAGAGAGAGAGAGAGAGAGAGAGAGAGAGAAGAGAGTGAGCGGGACAGAGAGAGAGAGAGAGAGAGAGAGAGAGAGAGAGAGAGAGAGAGAGAGAGAGAGAGAGAGAGAG
>NW_026267132.1:2277855-2287868 GCF_000697945.3 Frankliniella occidentalis | reverse complement strand
GAGAGAGAGAGAGAGAGAGAGAGAGAGAGAGGGAGAGGGGGAGAGAGACAGAGAGAGGGAGAGAGAGTTAGTCGGGGGAAAGTGCAGTGACGGAGATAAAGGGAGATGAGCACAGAAAATGGTCGCGGGGGGAAAAGAGGGGCGGAGCCAGGGAAAGAGAAAGGATGAGGGTGGGCGAAAGAGGGGGTAGTGAGTGAGATAGATGAGTAGATAGAGAGGGAGTGGGATAGAGGGACGGGAGAGAGAGGGAGAGAGAGGGAGAGAGAGAGAGATAGAGAGAGAGACCTAAAAACGACTCATCTGTTCCTAGGATTACCGACCTTTTTTTTTTCAACGCAGTGCGAGAGTATACATAGTGGCAGCCCCCCGCCCCTCTTTACCGCACCGCGCGCGCCAAAATTTCAATTACGGAAAGGCAGATAATTTTAAATAAAAAGGAGGAAAATGTTGCAAAGACAAACTGCTGCAGGCACGCAATATTATCATTGCGGTGCGCACTAGCACAATGTTATTCTTGGTCGTGTAGTATTAGAACCCCCGCCACCGCCCAGCCGTGGTACAATACGCGCACGTGTGTGTGTGTTGGTTGCACGGTGCACAGCCGTAAAACGTGCGTCTCGATATGCAATAAACACGCAGCAGCGGTGGCGGCGGTCCGGGGGCGGTCCGGGGGCGGCCCGGGGGGTTGGGGCGGTCCCACCCCGTCACATAACACACAATCAACATGGAGGTGATAAAATCGCAGACGGGCTGCCATGCCATCCCATCACATTACACGGGCCCTCCGAGGGGCCGGGCCCCGCGCCGCCAGCACCACCGCCGGGCGCCGGCCGGAGGCGCAAAGGGCGCCCCTTCTATGCGACGCTGCGACGACCCTCTGTGTGTGTCTCTGTGTGTGTGTGTGTGTGTGTGTGTGTGTGTGTGTGTATGTGTGTTCGTGTTTCTCCCTCTACTTTTGTACCCGGCTGTTCCATTCCAGGTCATACTCTCTGCAGGCCAGAGGCCTCGCCAGGGCAGAGGCACATGAGACCAGTCAGAAACCTCCCGTACCCCTCCTCCCCCTCTTTCTCTCTCTCCCTTACTCTCCTCTCTCACTCTCTTTTCTCTCTCGCTCTCTTTCATTATTTCTGAAAAAAAACTTACTAGAATTTATTCTGGAAGACAATTTCATTTTAGAACTTTGATAGTTTTGAGGACCAAAGAGAATAGAAACATTATTTCTTCCTCCCCCTTGTAACTTGTCAAGTCTCGAGGTGCGACGTCCTGCTGGCCGCGCCTCTCGCACCCCGCACCCTTCACCTGCACGGCGACAATGTTGCACGCGCCGCCGCCGCGCGCCGGGAGGGGACATAAGAGAGTCTTACTGATCTGAGCGTTATTGTGCCCTTCACCGACACCCGGAAAAAGGTCCGTCGGTGGGACGTGCCACCACGACCGCGCGGAACACACTCTCAGTAAGAAGTGAAAATCGCATCGACGTTAATTCGGAAGTCGGATAGACCCGTGGATAGACCTCGACGACCCCAATTTTAGGGACAAGAACACGTTTTGTGAGACACGTCGACGTCGATTCAGCATACGCCGATATCTGGCGGGGACCAGCCTCCCCGACGAAATGTATCATTATACTCGGCCGAGCCGAACTTTCGCTAATTGATTTGAAATGAAAGTTTATAAAGACTCATCTAATTTCTCCAGTCGTATGGGACACATACGCGCCCACGTACAACTTTGCTTCAATTTCAGCTTATTGCAGGAAGATAGGGAAAGGGGCAGAGATTGGGGGAGGACCACCGAGTCCATCTAATCGTCTGCCGCGGAATAGGTAAGATTCCAACCGAATAAACTTTTCGACCGTAATAAAAACAAAAGAGGGAGGAATAAAAAGTGGGGAGGGGGTGGACACACAGAGGGTGCGGGTTATAAAACAGGGAGGAAGGTGGGGAGGCGAGAGAGGGAGACGGGGAGAGCGAGAGAAAGAAAGAGAGAGGGAGAGAGAGAGAGAGAGGAGAGGCTGAAAGGATGTGCTGCTTCCGCTCGTGGCGAGTAACGCGTCCCCAGCCGGATTGCGGTGTCCTCTACTCGGAAATAAAAAGAATTAATTGAAATGTTTCGCCCCCTCCTTTTATTTTCGAACCCACTTATTGGATGCACTGCCTGCCGCTCCTGGACGCAAAATGCCGTGTAGCAAGGCACTGTAGTTGACTGGAGCCGATTGTTTTACCCAGTCTCAAACAATTTAGTAAAAAGTGTTTTCTTTACAAACTGAGTGAGGGAATGGAGGAGGTATCCATCTCATTTTAGAAACCCTACAAGAATGAATAACTCAATCTATAGGTATATACTTTCATAGATGTGTGTGTGTGTGTGTGTGTTGGTGCCCCTTTCCACAAGAGGAAAGAGGGGGGAGGGGAGGGCATTAGAATCTGAATATAGAGTGCCAGGAGGACGGGCAGCTTCTGCCTCTCGGGAGGGGTGCCACGGGACCCGCCCTGGGGGCTGCGGACCCGGCGGGGCGGGCCGGGCCGGGCCGGGCCGGGGCAGGGAAGGACCTGTGTGGGAATAACGCAGGAAATAAAATTGCCCTTGGAAGATGTGATCCTTACGCCCACCCCGCGCGGCGCTTCCTTCTTACGGCAAATTGGCATCGTTGGTTTCGCTTCCCTACGAGGCGTTGAGGCGCCTGGCGGGCGCAGGCCGGGGGCCGGGGGTGGGACCTCCTGAAGTCGATGCGGGAGAGAGTGCCACCGAGAAAGGGTAAAGTGCTTCCAATTCCTCTCCCTTTCTCGGTCCCAGTCACCAGCTCAGTCGAGCAGAGCAGGACGGCAGTCACATGAAGTTTAGTTGCGATTCGGTCCTCTGTAAAGTAAGAACGAGGTTTTCACTTGATCGTGTCGGTGAGGACGCGTTTGGTTTCACAGGTCACGGCCAAACCACTCTAACCTTGATAACACTCAACGAGCAGTAGTGGGTAATGTGCTTTAACGGGCTCTTGGCTCTCCTCGCCCTCATCGACGCGGAGTACCGAGCCCCATGCGCCGGGGATTTATGTGCCGCAAACGGGCTGTCCAGGTCAGTGAGAGCCAAAGTTCCCACCGCGGAGAGGCAGGGCACGGTAAGGACAGGCCGAGACCGCGACCACCGACTCGCGCGGGTTTGTAGTTTCGGAGCGACGATAGATTATTGCCAGTCTCGCGTCCCTCACATTCAGGAAAGGGGGTGTGATGAATAAGTTCCGATTCTCTTATAATTGTGTTGCCGAGCACTTCCGGCCCTTTTTCTTCTTTTGCTCACGCACTGGAACTGGCAATAACGCCCACGTTTTACTAGCCGCTCTGGCCCCGCGAAAAGCTCTCTGCTTCCAGCCGTGTCGGAGGTGGGTACCCTAAAAGGAAGCGGGGGTGGGGTGAGGTGGAGCGGGGCTGACTGTGCCGGCCATCTGGGGCCGTGGGCAACCCTTGCTCTGGCGCGCCGCGCCACCCCGCCCCGACTGGTTAGCGTTCCAGTCATGAATTGCTAGGGCTTACGGCCGGGCCAGAGCGTGGCGGGGGCGCGGCGGGGGCGGCGGGGAGGGGATGAGAGGAGGCTGCAAAGGGTTGCCGGTGGTGGCGTATGGCCCGCTGCCGCCGCCCGGGCCTGGAATAAATTCAAGGATATTCCAGATTGACTTCACGAAATAACTGCCAGCGACGCGGTTGTTGGGAGGCGGCAGAATAACAGCGAGTGGAGCGAAACTCTGTCGAAATGATTATTTCTGTTAGTTGATAATTAAGAGCAGCACATGAGATGACTTTCTGTAACCGAGTGGGTCACTGTATCGGAGGGAAGAAAGAGAGAAAAATACTGAGCTGGCGGACTGGTTTATCGGGCGTGTTGTCGTGGTGAGTCGGTCCGGCAGCGAACATTATGAACGGCCGGCGAGCGGGTCGGGCGAGAGGAGAGGGGGCGAGAATGAGGCTGGTGAGCAGAAGTGTGAGCAGGAAGCAGTCGTTGGAGGGGGGCAGGGGAGAGGGGCGGTGGAGTCAAAGGGAGTGGGGCCAAGGAGCCAGGGCGGGAGGTCCAGGCCAACGGAGAAGGGGATTAAAACATAATCAAAACTATATTGGCCCTCTGTCTTGTGTTCCACTGCGGTGCTGCGGGTGCGCGGGCGAGGGGCGGAGGAGGGGAGGCCGAGGGGAGGGGTGTGCGGGGCGGGCGAAAGGGTTAGGACCAAGGTGCGGTGCGGGGAGCGGGGGTGCGCTGCACGGTCACCATGGTGACAGAAACATGATTCATGGGCCCCGATGGGGATGGGCGCCCGCCGCTCCACCCAGCCCCTCTCCGCCCCGCCACGCCACGCCACGCCTGCCGCACCTCGAGCTGCGCACATACCCGCCCCTTTGCTCGGGCCCCACTCACCGGTGAATGAAATGTGCGAACTCGACCTCGTCTCCTGCAAGGCAGGGGCACAAGCACGCCGCGGGCAACTTCAGGGACGCCGTCAGGGGAACGCACAGCGACGGGGGCGCCCCGGTCCGTGGGGGGTGGGCGGCGGGGCGGCGAGGAGGGGGCGGGAAGATTGATTGCTTGCAGTGCGGACTTGGACGGACGGGGCTGACGGACGAGGCACGACCAAGGCTCCGCGTTTGGCAGGGAAGGGTTAGTGTGCGCGGGGAGGATGACCGTGACCAGCGGCGGGGCAGGGCATCAGCCCGCCCGGCCACAACCCGTTATCGTGGCCCGTACCACATTGCGATAAATGCGACGGGGTAGGGAGACTTCTAGTCGTTATTCTCGATAGTGTGCCCCGCCGCATCCGGGCCCTGATCACACTTTCTAAATTAAATGTATGTATATCATAGGCCCTACTAATTTTTAACCAACTCTACTTGTGGCGAGGTGGTGCGAGCACAAACCCGGAGACTGTCTTCAGTAGTTCTCACCTGGTCCTCTGCGACTAGGCTCTCCCTTGTGCGGGGGAAGAAATTCACCCGAAATCTGACCTTTCTCAGGAATGGAGCAAAATATTTAGTGAGTGTGGATACAGAGCTCACGAAATGCAAGCGTGATTTTCACGCAAGGCGTGATTTTTCACGCCCTTTTCACGTGATGTTTAACCTAGATTTATCCTGCTGCCTTTCGTTCGCCAGGGGTGCGATTAGAGAGCTCATGGTGAGCTGAGCTGATTTGAACAACGTTCTCAGAACGTTTTTCCACCCCCTTCACCCTGTTTTGTGTGGTTGAGAAGGGGCTCTAGAAGGCACTTCCGGTGAGCTCACCGTGAGCTCCCCAATTGCTCTCCTCCTAGAGTCTCACAGTGGCAGGCCGGCGACGATATGCTACCTCTCGGTGTGTTAGGCATTATAAGAAATTTCCAAGCCACTGGGTCTGCTGCGTGGGTGCCCTGGTAGGTCAGATTTTGGGCGAATGTCTATATTCGGAGGACCATGGCTGACCTACTGAGGACAGCTTCTGGGATTGTGCTTGCACCACCTCGCCAAAGGTAGAGTAGGTCAAACATGATTAGGGCCTCTACACACCCAAAAACGAGTAGAACCTATTATAAACACCCAAAAATGAGTAGGGCCTATGGTGGGCCTATATGGGCCTCTCTCACGAGCACCCCGGGTGCACGGGCCGGTGCTTCAACTCAGTTGATCCCACCCCGAAATCCGGAGGTTCACCGCACGGTAAAAATAATATCTTGTAATTCAAGAAGATTGCTTGAAATTCGAGAAAAATGCCTTGGATTCCAAGCAATCTGATTGAATTACAAGACATCATTTTTACCGTGCGGGTGGATTCCTCGTACGAAAGCGCGGTGGTTAGAGGCCCGCATTTTTTGTGCCTGTGATTTAACATGGGGGCGTCACTGTGCAGTGATCACTGGTCACGCACTGAACGTGCTTAATAAGTCCACTGGAAGTTTTAAGACATGACCTCAGCAATCCCAGTGGCTAAGTCAATGGCTCCAAAACCTTCTCTTTTAGACTTCTGGTGTACTCCTTGCACCTTTTAAGTCAGTTGGTGTATTTTTATTTACTTTTATTTTTTTACAGTCCGCTCATGGATTTAAAACAAATCGCTTGGCCTTGGTCCCCCCCGGCGCCGCGCCAAGCCACTCGCGACTCGTTTAACTGGAGAGAGGCGGCCTCCATTAGCGGCAGGATCGTTCAGCGACCGGCCGGGGTTGTCGAGGGAGCAGGGCGTTTATTCTATCGATGCGATGGTGATGTGTTTACCTTTCATTACGTCTCGTGACCTTTTAATACTTTTTTTTTCTATCGGTCCGTGCGGTTGCCCTCGACTGCCCCCCCCCCCTTTTTCCCCGTCCCGTCCCGGCAGTAATTGCCCATCTCGCTGCTTGCCCGCGACTTATGAAGTCATTCGGTTCTCTTTTTCGTCGCTGTGTACCCGTACCCGCCCCCTACGCGGCCCTATAAACCTGCGCGGTTGACCAAATGACACTCTCATATCCACAGTTCGTCAAACTTTAGGCGGCTTGCTTTCTGTGCAAAGTGAAGCGCCGGGATTTTTCCTTTCAAACACTCGTAGCTATTCGCACTCTACATTCATTTGAGCGACAAATTTCAGTGTCTGCACAGTTGAAACCTTGGAAAGCAAGGTTCCAAGTCATTTGCAATTGCGAAGTGCTTTGTAGTGGCAAGGGATTCTGCTTTTCAAGGTTTTAACTGTGCCGTAAGCAGGTAGTATACTGGGTTCGTCCTCGCCATCCCTCCCCAGGGCGGCGTCCATGGCCAAGGTGTCCATAGCCGAGCTGATCCGCAGCCGCACCATGCTGGCATAGACGGACCTCATGGGTGGCGGGGCTGGCGGGGCGGGAGGGCGCGAGAGGGGCGGCGAGGGGTGGCGAGGGGCGGCCTGGGGGTGGGGCCTGAGTGTGGGGCGGGCGGGCAGATAGAGAGGGAATGAGAGTGGGAGGGTTGGGCGGGTGAGCGGAGAGAAGGGGGAGGGAGGTCCGGGCATGGCGGCTTAACCAAGTAATCGATACCTTTAGGCCGCTTTCACGAGCGTTGGAGGCAACAAAGTTACGGGCGGCGGGGCGAAGCGCAGCGGCCGAGTGCGGTGTGGCGGGGCGGGGCGAGGTCGTGGCGGGGCAGGGCGGGGCGGAGCAGGGCGGGGTGGGCTGGCACGGGCCACACCCCTGGCCGGTGGAGAACACCCTCCGATCTGACGACCATCTCGATCTTGATCCCGCGTAAGGAAGTGGCCGCTCGTCCCCTCCGGGGGGTAGGCAACCCATCCTGCTCACTCTCTGCCCCGCCCCGCCCGCTCCACGACTTACATGGACGTCCTCAGCGGCGGGCCCGGGCCGCTCACACCTCCCTCGCCGCCTGACGACCAGCTGACCGGCCAACCCCGCAGCCGTTCACCCGCTGCACCCATAAAGTCGGGGTATGAAAAATTGTGCGGTGCAACGAGGTGCCATGCCATACTGAATAAGAGGACTGCATGTGGGACCCCGCCCGGCCCAGCGGGCGCCCGCGCGAGGTCCTCATCTTGGCCCCACCGTGATATATGTCCACTCGGGTACATATGGAAGACGCACGCCATTTCAATATAGGAATAACGCCGGCACGCGGAGTCTACGGCGGGAGGTGGCGGGGGGTGCGCGGCGGGGGCGGCGCGGAGCCTGGGGGCGACGGCAGGGCTGCAGGGGGAGGAGGCATTTGAATAAAAAAGCGCTTGCTGGGCGCCACGCTAGCGCCGCGCGCGAACGCTGGCACGAGGTTAACGTTTGAAGCATTCCATCGAATAACATACAAGAGTCTGAGATCTGCAGTTATACATTATGTATAGGGGACCCTTCCGGTATGCCGCCATAACCCAGCCCCGCCCGTCCCGCCCAGCCCTTCCCCGCCCCTACCCCGCCTCACGAACGCCGTCGCTCACCTACATCCAGTCCTCGGTCCAGCCCCCATCAGCAATCGGCAGGTCTTTTAAGACTTTTTGTATGATTGGAGAATGTTGTTGATAGCTCACGTTACTTGTGCTGACGTTGGGTGCAATGCCGATTATTTATTGCGGACATTAGGGGGAAAAGTCGAGTTTTTGTTGGAGTTTTCTAATCAATGATGTGTATGTTAATACCAGTACAAGTGTACATAGCAGACATATTTTAATTAGTGTATACATGCCCATGTAAGCTTTTAGAAATGTATACATACTCATGTACGCATTTATAAATGCGCACATGACCATGTGCACATTAGTTCAAGTATGCATGCCATGAACGCTTTGTTTGAAGTATACAATGTACACATTTGAATTGACAGAGTGACTAGTATACTGTTTTGTAAGAAAGCAATACACGCTTTAGACGAGAGAAAGAGAGAGAGTTTGTTTGAGTTTGCTTTATTGCCACTGAACATTTACATGTTATGGACAGAGAATAGAATTTTAAAATACAATAAATAATAATAAATAGATAGAGAAATAAATAGAGAGAGAGAGAGAGAGAGAGAGAGAGAGAGAGAGAGAGAGAGAAGAGGGGGGTGGGGGGCACGTTGTGGGTGGAGAGTCATAGTGTAAGAGGAGGAAGGCGATGCCCGTACGTGCGCTCGCCTCTCTCTGAGGGCTCTCTCCTTATATATCTAACTTTGTAGCATTTGTTCGCGGGGTCGCAGAAATGTGTAAGCTCTCCCACAGAGCAGGGAGCCGGGCAGCAGAGGAGCGGGGAGGGCGGGAGAAAAGAGCGAGTGAGAGAAAGATGGCAGTGGGAGAGAGCGCCACGCAGATGGGGGTAGTTCTGGTGAGGCGTGGGGGGTAGGTGTGGAAAGACCTTGCGAGGCAGGGAGGGGTTGGGCGGGGCAGGGTAGGGCAGGGCGGGGTAGAGCGGCCACAAATCCCCGCTTGCCCCTGGCGGTAAGCCCGTGTCCCACTAATTTGCATATCAAATAAGTTAGTTATGTTTATACGGAGGTATGCGACACGCCAACCCTTCTCTGTCTCGGGCCTTGCTTACACCGCGCGGCCGTTCAAGTCCGAGCACCTCTCGCCTTCGCCGCACGCAGCGTCCTGGAATGTTGATGTTGGTCTGGCCCAGTCAGTCTCACTCGTCCCATTCGAAGCCGCAATCTCGGGATTTTATGTCGCTGAAATTTAGCGCGAAAGAATTCAAAAGCGGTCGCAGCTATGAATTCGAGTCGCAGCAGAGACCTCGACGCCAGGTGAAGCCGATGTGGCGCCAGGGAGGTGCTAGGCGATAGGGCCTGTTTTCATTACCCCGCCAAGTAAAGCAAACATTTAGGCTTGGCTGAACGGGGCGGGTCGGGGTGGGTGGGGTGCGTCGGGGTGCTCAATTGCCACATTGGAATCATCGCCGCGCTCGCCGAAGGGGATCCAAATTAATCGGCTCCGATGCCAGAGGCTGGCGCGGGATGGCCCGGGTGGGGGCGGCTGTGCCCCGCGCCGCTCCGCGCCGCCCCCCACTACCCCGCGCCGGCCCCGCTCCAGCTCCTAATGGGCCCGCGGAGCCCCCGCAGAGCCCCGCGCGAGGCCGCGCAACCCGCGCCAGCTGGGGCAACCCCGCCGGACACCGACCGAAAAATTGATTAAAAAAGCGGATTTCATTCATTTCTCAGTGTATTTAGAAACGGACTGGACGCTTGTGTACAATAGGGTGGGGGAGGCGGCTGGTGCGGGACCCTGCTCGGTGACCACCAGCTCGAGAGAGAAATTGTTTTCCGCGAGGGCCCGACTTGTACACTTTTGCCGTTTTCAGCTGCGGTCTCGCGCCCTACACTGTGCGCAGCGCGGCGACCTTAGGCCCCCCGAGGCGCCGCCGTGGCGAACCCTTTTCCACCTCGCCGGACTGTGTAACCTTCTCCTCCCCCCCCTTCTCTCTCTCTCTCTCTCTCTCTCTCTCTCTCTCTCTCTCTCTCTCTCTCGCTCTCTCTCTCTCTCCACCCCCCCCGTGCGTTCTCGCCGGACCGTGTTTGTGGAGCCATTGTTATGTAGATGGAGCGGATAAACAGATTACAAGATGAAGGATGCGTCCTGGCGCCCGCCCG
>NW_026267132.1:2272914-2277635 GCF_000697945.3 Frankliniella occidentalis | reverse complement strand
AGGCCGAGTGCTGCTTCCCTTATCGTAGCTGAAGCAATTCCACAAACCGCTTTTTATTTGTTTACAAATCAGCGCAGACAATTTTTTGTTTGGACGAGGACAGTTTTTTTTTATGCGAAATGTCATTGACATTTTGGATGAAACGAAAAGTAGACTTTTCAAGACTGAAACTCGACACTCAAGGGCGCCCGCCCGAAAATGACAAAAACCAAAAGCTGAAAACGCCGGGGAAAAATATTGAGAAATTCTGTTTGCTGGTGATTGTTGTTTTGAATAGATTGTTTCCCGTGCGAACCGAGCTCGCTGCAGCTGTAGCCGCACTCCCGCATTCATATTCCGATTCAGTTCTCTGGTGTTTGCTCTGCACGCCGAGGGTCGCGCCTCCCCGGCTCTCGGTACACTCCACCCCGCCACACTGCACTGTGGGGCTCGGTGGTCGTTCCTGTTTCCAACAACACTTGAGGCATCGCGACGCGACGTGTGGCAACAGCAGCCGCTTATTGGCACGAAATCCGTTTCGAGTTTCCCGCGTGTCCTTTGAATATTATTATTGCCGACCCCCAGGGTCAGCTCTGTGTGAACGGCGACATTTGAGTGGGTGTGGTGTAAATAAAAAATGCATGCAGATTTAAAGCACGTTTTAAATTATTCACTCTTTCTTCTAACAATTTAGCGCAATCATTAGGGAACGAGGTGGATATACCATCCAAGTTCACACTCTCTATGTAAAGGAACAATTTAATTCATTATAAATACCAACAAACTGGGTCGGCGTCTGGTCTGCTGGATGTGCACAGAAACGGTCCTACGAAACAAAATTGCTCCCTGACATTTAGAGTAAATTGAGATGCGCTTGGTTTTCACCTCTTTTGCAGAGAAACAGCGCCTCCAAATAAAATTGAAATAAAGTGTAAGAATCGTGACTCGGGCGGCGCTAATAATTATGAAACCCATTACAAGGTGACACCACGAGGAGAGGGGACGCGTCGAAGCGGATGCCCTTTTGTTTTCCTTTCCTCTCGTGGGGCGGTGGTCCATGGGAGTGTTTGGTTTAACGCGTCGCTGCCCTTCCCCGCTCGCATTAGCCAAGCGGAGTGGCGTGGCGGGGTGTGGCGGGGCGGGGCGGCTCGGGGTGCGCCGGGCACTGATCCGCTGCAACACCCTCTGGGGGACGCGCGCGCGCGGAGCCGCCGGCGCTACACGCTGTGCAAACAGATGTCCCAAATTTTAATAATGATTTAATAAATGCGGCGCCGTGATTGGCTGGTGCACCACATGGCGCGGGGCAGGGCCGGGGCACGGCCTTATACATATGTATGGACTGGTGTAATGCTGGTCGTTAAGGCGCGCGGCCCTTGAGGAGGGTGCGGGGGCGCGGGGCCGGGGGGAGAGGCTGGGGGGGAGGTACCGGTGGACGACCCCGAGCGTCATCCGTACGTGTGGGAGTGTCTCCCCGCAAGGGAGAGATGAAGATATGGGCATGTGATATCATAGTATGGGGCCCGTGAACTTGAAGTGATCGTTACAACCCTCTGCTCCGCGTTGAAGTTATGAATGGGCCGCGCAGAGTATGATATTATTGAACTGGTGCCCGAGCTGATTTCGAGGTGGCGCTTTAGGCAGACGTTCAGTTGGTCGAGAAAGAGGTCTCTTTGTGTGCGACATATAGCCACGATATGGCATTGTCCTGCTGGCAGCTGCGTGAAAAAAAAACTCTTTTGAAGAAGTCGGGTGTTAGTAAAGGTAGAGTAGAGTATGGGTGCGTTCGGGGTCCAAAGAAGTGAGGAAAAAGCGAGAAAGTTTCCGAAAAATTGTTTTTTAATTGAAAATTCTAGACATTGAAAAGGAAGAACGCAGAGTATCGGTGCCAGAACGGCAATGTCGAGCGGACAGAGAGTTGGACAATTGGAAAGGCCAAAATGAGTCAAAAGCCACGGTATCGGTTGTATACTAAAGATTGAAGATTGACAAAACGAAATAAAATACACATCATCATATAAATTCTTGTTTTTCCTTTTTTTGTACTAATTTATCTTATAGTATTCATATACTTTAAATTATATTACTCATATGCCTCTTAATTAGAATATTTACATCAAATATTGCACATTTAGTTTCAGTACAAGAAATAAAATTCAGGCTGATCACAAAATTGCCTTTGGGTAAAAATTTTAAAAGAAAAGAAAGAAAGGTACAACGGTTCTTTTGTTGACTTAATAGTTAACATGCGTGCCTAAAATTTTGACACGAGAAAACACGTGGCCAACAAAAATACAGTAAACTTAACCTCCATAAATATATTTACACTCTTTTGAAAATGTGTGCTAGGGTATTGCTACAGTTCACGCATGTCTCTGTGTAAACATTTGATTCAAACTTTGCATCAATACGACATCAGCGGACACCGCAGACGTTCATCGGAAAACAAAATTAAGGGCACAATCTTTATCAAAGTTAACTCTTTTCTGAATTTGCGCTGTTTGCATAAAGGTGTGCTTGTTTACCCTGTTCTCGTCTTAACAACACATTCACGAGCTCAATATGACTTTGCTGGCGCTTTGGTCTAGTGCTTGGGTGGGTATCCCTCAAGCGGCCCTGCGACGCACACACCAACCTTAATTACAATCAATGGACTTACCGATATCTTAATTTTACAAAACACAATCACAGACCGGCACTACACCGTCGCCCCCTACACAAGAATATTTTCTTAGTTTTTGGTATCTCTTTTGGTACGCTAATTTTACACTTTGAGCCAGCACTTTGCGCGTGTCAACGTATTTAAATAATAACAATGATAATTTACAACACAGAAGTATGACCGTCCTGAAAAGGAAACAAAGAGGAGGGGCGAATAAATGCCAATACAGTTGAACAGCGCGGTGCTAGGCGACTAGATTAACACTGACTGGTGTGACGGCCTTGTCACAGTAAAACTGACTTGTGCGACGGCCTTGTCACAGAGGGAGCAGCCTCTCGAGAAGCCAACCTGTGCGTCTCTCCAGCTGGATGTTCAGCCAGAGCAAAGGAAACGAAATAATGGAAACCTACTACAATAATGCCCAATCAGTTATAAAGGAGAAAACTTTGCGACATTAGTTTTTCATCGTTTCGTCGAAGAATAAATTTATCTGACTCGACGATCTCTCCTTGTCCGCATCCCGCAGTCAGCACGACGTCCCTTCCACGTAAATATTCTCGTCGACCACGGGGCCCTGCCGACAAAACACATTTCGTTCATCGACAAAACATTCTCTCAAAGCTGCAAATTTCGAAATTTTTAAAACCGCACAAGGAATGACCGTGGTCATGTCAGGTTTTCGGCTTCCCGAAGGTCTGCCCGAAGACTAGAAAATAATAATGCACTCGCTTACTTCATGCAACTTCGTTTGCATGAAACGGGACAACTGTGTCGAGGGAAGTCGGCCGTTAAAATATTATTGTTTATGAAGTAACGATGTCATAAGTACTCAATGCCAAAGAGAAAAATCACGGGGTGAAAAAAATATCATATTTAGGGCACGCGTAGTCCCACATAATAAATTGTCAGTATTGAAACAAGGGAAATAATCTCGAAAGAAATTGTCATCACAATAGTGTCCTCAGCGGGGCGGAGGAGGGGAGCGGACAGCCCTCTAGGTGGCCGTCCGGTCAGCGTACTGACAGGCGGACAGCCCCGAGTGCGAGGCGTTGAGGGTGGCGTTGATGGTGGCGTTGACACTGACCCTCGCGGCGTGCGTGGACGGGCTGACGGGCGGGTACGAGCCGAACGCGCCCGAGTGCTGCTTGGCCTTGAGCCGCAGCGAGGCGATGGAGGACATGGAGCAGGGCTCGCCCGCCGACCGGTACATGGGGTCGTAGTAGCAGCCCGCGCTGCCCACGCCCACCGCCCCGGAGGACGCGCCCAGCCCCGAGGTCATCATGGAGCCGGCGCCAACGCCCACGCCGCTCCCCGCGCCGGGCGTGAAGCAGTTGACCGTCGACTGGTGCGGCGTGCTGGGGACACCTGTGGCACACAAACACAACGGCAAGGGTGTCAATCAAATAAACCAGTAGTAGAGCTTTCATCAATGATCTCTCTTCGTGTAAATTAGGGAAACAAACACAGCACAGAAACACCTGGTACCTGGTACGAGGCAATGCAACTGCCGGTGATGTTTAGTGCTCTACTAAAAACCACAGAAGATGTTGCGTTTTCTCTTAATCAGCACATTCCCGTGTGTTACCCGTCTCTGCGACTCACCTAGGGGGTTGACTGGCCAGGGGAAGGTCTTGGCGCCGAGGGGCGACGGCACCTTGGACGCCCAGTTGTTGTAGGAGTAAGACGAGTAGAGGTCCGGGTCGGCGAAGGGCTGCATGAAGCCGTTGAGCTGGCTGCCGACCAGGCCGTTCTTGAAGTCGGCGGCGGCCGCGGCGGCGGCGCTCATCGCGTTCCGCTCGCGCTTCCGCCACTTGGCGCGCCGGTTCTTGAACCACACCTGCAACACACACAAGCGGGACGTTCATGAGGTTCACGATCTGGCGCAGCATCGGATTGGGCGGGCAGCCTGCCTGACCTGCACCCGGCTCTCGCGAGCACCCCACAGCCCTTGGGGACGGCGCGGGGGGAGGTAGCGGGGGCGCGAGGACCTGGAGTCGTTCATCTTGTGGTGTCACCGTCCCGGACAGCAGCGGGGCGGGGCGCCGGGGCCCCACTGCGGCCAAGAGGGGCGGGAGGGGAG
>NW_026267132.1:2269805-2272864 GCF_000697945.3 Frankliniella occidentalis | reverse complement strand
TCCCCGGGCCCTGGCCGCCCTGGCCAATGGGCTGACTGCCTCCCCCTTCATTAAGTGATGATGAATTACCAGAGGCGCCAGCGCCGGGCTGGCAGCGCTGGCAGCCGCAGCGGCAGGGGCGGGCCGGGCTCGGCCGGGGCCGCCTTCTGCCCTAGTGCTGCCCGGGGGTGCAAAAGTTAGGCGGCCAGAGCGAGTGATTCTTGAACGCGGCTTGCCGTGTCAGCCCCAACAAACTTTCCCGCACCCGCCCCTCCCCTCTCTCCCCTTCCCTGCCCCGTCTCTCTCTACCACCCCTCTCCCGACGCCGCACCCACACCGTGCGGATTTCCAGCTTCATTCTTATTTTCCTTTCCTCGCCGTCAGCTTCCATTTCCCTAACTCCGTCTCTCTGTTGTTATATAGATATATAAAACGAGGGAGGGAAAGAAACAGAAAGAAAGTTTGGCTGTCGGGTGGCGGCGCGTGGCGCGGGGCGGCGTGGCGTGGCGTGGCGCGGGCGGAGGCAGACAATATTGAGTCCTGCTCCCGGGGAGTCTTTGAGGTCCCGGCCACACCGACCCGGGCCGGGGCGCCAACCAGGCCAGGCTGGTGGCGGGCCGTGGCGGGGCATACCCCGTGCACACCCCGGGAACACCCTGGCACGCCCCGGCACGCCCCAGCCTCTTCTTACTTCTGGGCCTCCCGTTTCTCTCTGGCCCTAATCCCTCCCACGGCCCCTTCCCCTCCCGGTCCCCTCCCCCTGCCCGCCCTTTCTAGCCTAGCGCCCCTCCCTGTCTGTCTATCCCAGCGTGCCCCTCCCAACAGAGCACGGCGAAAAACAAAAGACGAGTTGTAATCAAAATTTGGGATGTTTTTGTACAAGCAAAGAATCAGCCTACTCTCTTGCTTCGTCTGCTCAGTTTGCCGTCTTGCTTTTGCATCTGCTGATGCGATGGAGGGAATTCCTAAGGAGCAGACCTCTATGTCCGACAACCTTTAACAAAAATAATATCTTTCTTACCCTCCGCTTCTACAAGCATTTGGATGTGTCACGGTCCTCCGTGACGTTTGGGTTCAAGGCGCCCGGCGCGTAGGCAACCCATCGCACAAAGGTTTTCGGCAGTGCCGAGGGATGGCGTTGTCTGTGCGTCGAGTGCACTCCGGCTTGTCCCCTTCCCTCCCCCCTTCCACTTTTGACGTTCAGCTGGTCAGCTGGCCGGCTCGGTGTGCCAGAGCTTGGCGCGACACCGACCCGGGCGTGCGAAAGACCAAGCTCCGCCTAACATCCTCATTTCTCCGGTGAGCTCTCCGTCCACGCTTTGAGTGGTTTGCATCTAAAGTCATTCTCAGTTAGTGATTGCCTGTTTAAACTCTTTTAGGGTCGTCATTCTCCATGACTGGACTACTATGAAGTTCGATATTTTCGTTTCGCCATGCCTCAAGTTTTGACGTCTTCAAGTTCACTGACTTTCTGAGTTTGGTGTGGAATGCCTCGTGGTACTGTTTTGTATGTACGTTTTAGTCTCCCGCGGTGGAGCGTGTGCTTTTTGGCCATGTGGCCGGTATCATGATGAGGTTATTGTCTACTTTTGTGCCAAGTGCTACTGTGTCAGTCATTGAATGCAATAAACTGTGATATTTATGTACCTATGGTTTTGGTTTTGAAAGGAATGATATTCCTTGGCGCCCTAAAGAAATTCAATGCTAGGACCACGCCCCTCTATCCGGCACTGCTGAGCTAGCATCCAGTTGTTGTATTTGAAAGAGTAACTTTGCACGTTACATTTTGGCGCCCAACGTGGGGCCTTATTATTTTGTTTAGGGACTCTGTTTGGACGAGACTTGTCCTTCGTCAGTTTTGAATGCCTATGTGTTGTTTATGTGGACTGGTAACATTTCATTTTTCATTGGCTAAACCTTTAGTTTATCTTGAGGTGTCCCTGCCTTAGTGCACAGAGTTTCCGTTGTCAGCCTTTACCATTATGGCTGTTTAATTATTTGGCTGATTCCCGTTGGTGTTGCTTGTGGCACTTAGTTGTGTGAACTTGATGTTAACTAATGTATTCTATCATGATCATTCTGAGATTATTTTTGATGTGTTCAGGTATTTCTGTAGTGCATAGTGTGACTTGATTTGTGATGTACACTAGTGTTAGTTGTGTTACTATTACTGTACTTGTTCACTTGTTCTTTTGTTTGCGTTATGTCTGCACTATCAGTTGAGCTTTTTGGCATGGTGTTCGAGTGATTTGTTTTGTTGCTGTTATCCCTTTTTATTTTGCAAGTGTGAGTACATTTGGGTCGGGTTATTAACTTGGCAATTTCTGTAGGGCAGTTTAGGTTTAAATTTACTCCAATGTTTGGCCGACTTGGTTATTTTGTAATTCCTATCCGCTACAGTTCTTGTGTATCGGGACTCTTAGATCTTTAGGATCTGCAGGATGTTGACGAGCATCCTTTTCTAGTTCAATTATCTTGGTCTAGCCTTGTGTTTTGTTGTTTTGACTGCACTGATTTGTATTGACGTGAAGTTTTGAATTAGAGGACTTTTCAGTCGAGTTGTCTGTCCATTTTGAAGTTAATAACCTTAGGGTTTACCATTTGGGTAATGCAGGTTTGATTATACCTTTTCCGCTTTTTGAAGTGATGTAAAAATTAATCCCTCTCAGGGACAGTGCACTTAGTTGTGGCTTGGCCTTGAGTAGGCTACGTGTATCATGCTTTGTAAAATAATTTTGTTGAGATTTTTGATCTTTTGAGTATGGGATCTTCAAGCCGTTTCGCTGTTTAGCAGCACTTTGGTTGGGCAGCAGCATTTATCGTTCCTAGTCAGTTTAGCAGTGGCCTTAGGCACTTAATTGTTTGTTTTCTTTGTGAGCTGTGTGAGCTTTGTGAGTGAACTTGAGTCTTATTTTTGCATTTCGCTTTTGGTTTTTTTTTCTTTACTTTTGGCATCTGGCATTTGGCTTTGCTAGTGTTGCGCGGAGGACTGGTGGGCTAGCGAGGCTCTTGCACGCTGTAGATCGCGGCGTGCCCGGCTACTCTCCTCTCCCTCTCGCATCACTGGTTTATTAGTTTTT
>NW_026267132.1:2268323-2269140 GCF_000697945.3 Frankliniella occidentalis | reverse complement strand
TAAAGAAATTCAATGCTAGGACCACGCCCCTCTATCCGGCACTGCTGAGCTAGCATCCAGTTGTTGTATTTGAAAGAGTAACTTTGCACGTTACAGATGGAGGAAATGGCAAGAGAGGGCTGAAATTTGGACACAAAAAAACAAACAAAAAACCGAGAGGATCATGAGACGTGTCGGGAAACTTTTGCGCCGCTCTTGTTTCGCGCTCCGCCGAGTCCCCCGTGGAATCCCCTCGTTCTGCCCCCTCCCCCCTCCCAACCCCCTGACCTCCCACCCCTTCCTCTCCCCTCGCCGCTTCTGTCGTGGGCAACGATCCGTTTAATTGTCCTTCCCCACAATGAAGACAGACGATGGAGCGCCCCCCCCCCTCGCCCCTACCTCCACCCTTCTCCGCCAACAGCAATACGCTCGCTATCCCGCGCGTGATTCCAAAAGCCGAAACTTTGCCAAGGTGATATTTTAGGTCCAGGAAAAATACACACACGAGGTGTGGGTAACTGCACCGAAGACGGCGAAGCGGTGAGGAGGACGAGTACGAACACCGGGTAGGGGGAGGAAGGTGTCGGTCTCGGCGGGAGGTCGCGGCGGGCGTGGCGAACCGCGCCGCGTGGCTCGCACGCGCACCAGCCGCGTGCCGTCAAGCTTATTCACAGGCGCCCCGCCCCGCCCCGGCGCTGAACGGGAAAGAGAGAGCGGAAGAAAGTATTTGAACCAACGCTGAGCAAAGGGATAGGAGAACGCGAGAGGTCGTGTGTGTGTGTGTGTGGTGCAGCGTTTAGCGCCCCACCACGCCCCGCCCCTTGCCCCACCGCGATCA
>NW_026267132.1:2266068-2268112 GCF_000697945.3 Frankliniella occidentalis | reverse complement strand
CCACGCCCCGCAACAGCCAATTAAGCCCATCATTTCTGCCTGCATACTAGCAGCCCGGCCCCGGACCGTTCGAAATGCGCGGCTCAACGCGATGCGAATACACTTTGAACACAAACTGAGCAGGCGCTCTATGCTTTTCTGCGCTGAATAAGCAGCTTTGCAGTAACAGAGACATAGTATATTCAATGCACAATAAGAACAAGAAGGCTAGAGAAATAAATAAGACAGTCAATTTGAATGCGTACGTTAAAGAAAGAATGCATGGGCATCTCTGCGCTAAGAAAGAGATGTCAAATAGGTAACAAGGTACTACAGAATTGGTCGTCGGAACTAACAAATTCGCTAATGTAGGGATGGACAAACCCCGGATCAGCCGTGGGACGCACCGACTGGAAGCCAAGAGAGGCACTCGTCGAGCGCCTGCCGGGTAGGCAGACCCGTGGCGCGCGCGAGCTTGGCGGGCCGGCCGACCCCCGCAGGCGCTGGCCTGGCTCCAGCACACCCACGAGGTGAGGGAATATAGACGTATGTGTGTTTCCGGAATTATTTAGTATTATTAGTCTCTCTCGTTGCGTTCGTGTTCATGCGCGTGTGAAACACTTCCCCCTTGGTAGCGGAGCAGCCGCAGCAGCCGCAGCAGCCGCAGCAGCCGCAGCAGCCGCAGCAGCAGCCACGTGTGCCGAGAAGGAAGTAATAACAATAATATAATGAAATCGGCGCGGAGTTAAACATTTAATTAAACTGCAATCACGCAGCGCGGCGGAAGAGAGAGAGAGAGAGAGGGGGGGGGGAGTAACGCGCTTACTCCGATACGCGTTCCTCCTCTCTCCCTCCACCCCTCTCTCCTCTCCTCACGCGCACTCACAGTCCTCCCTGCCAAATAATACACACCAGGCGTGATTGTCTTTTACTTTATTTCCACCGCACCAAATTAACTTCCTCGCTCTCCCCCTTCACCTCGGGCAGTGCGCCTGCTGCCACTGCTGCTGCTACTGCTCCGTGCTGCGCGCCTAATGCACTCCCCGCCCGCCGCGACTCCACGCGCGATTAGCGCTCCAAGGTCGTGAATACGGAATAAGCCGCGAGCGCCGCGACCATCAGTCAGTCTTAATGCATTCAATCGCATCCGTTTTAGTTGTTCTCGGCCGCGCCCCCCGCCCCGCCACGGATTCTTACACTCACGAGATTAAGACGTGCCATACTGCCGTTGTACTTTACCTCTCTCCCTCTGCTACCCCAGCGCGGGGGAGGCATCGACGTAAACGTCGACTTCAGAGAAGTAGTGGTACATCTTAATCTCGTAGATAGACTTTGAAAAAATATCCTATCGTGCAGTGTAATTTTTATTTACAATGTGTTGTAAATATTCGCAAGAGTCCGTCCTTCCTGCTTGTCGATCAATTATTTCCAGCTTCCCGATTTCTGTGGGCATGCGCGTATTTAAATCTGCATGAGCGTAGCACGACACAGAAATCAGTAACCCGTTAATAAAAATGAGATTTCATAGTGGGTAGAAAGGCGGAGACAAGCTACCGATCGGTTTCGCGGGTGATACCGACCCACCCCACAAACCACCTGCACCAGCGGTACTCTAGAGCACGCGCGCAAACAGCGCTCTCGCTCTCTCTTTCTCTATACCACACACCTGGGGAGGGGAGAGAGCGAGAGAGAGAGGGAGAGGCAGAGAGGTTGTTTGCTCAGCCTCCAGTGAGCACACCTCGCCGTCGTCTCGTCTGCTTCCACTTCCACCTCGTCCACCTCATCCTGCGCCTCTTCCAGCTCGTCATCTCCCGCCGCGGCGGCAGCGGGGCAGGTGAGTGGGTGTTCCAATAGAGCGGCAGGCAATCACACGGTGCAAACACCGGGCGGGGCGGGGTGGGGCGGGGTGGGCACTGGAGCGGGATGCACTCAATATGAAGGGCGGGGGGTGAAGCGCGAGCGACGGATTACGGACCTATCGGCACTGTGAGTGAGGGAGAGAGATATAGAATGTGTGTGTGTGTGTGCGTTTGAGAGAGAGAGAGAGAGAGAGAGAGAGAGAGAG
>NW_026267132.1:2260398-2265596 GCF_000697945.3 Frankliniella occidentalis | reverse complement strand
CTTTGCCCCTCCCAGATGTCTCGGAGAAAGCAATAAATCTGGTGCGGTGGGCCCCGTTGTGCCCCTGGCTGTGGCGGCGCGGTGCGGTGCCCCCACCCCACCCTTGGAGATCCTGTCCGACACTCCTTCTCCATCTGGTCTCCCACAGCACCCCGCCCGCCCTGTGGTGTTCCTCCACCGGTGTACGGCGTTCCCATGACGTCCCGTGTCATGCACGGTAAAAAGAACGTCTTGGAGTTCAAGTAGATTCCTTGAAAACTGTGTTGAAATCCGAGATGTCATTGTTACCGTGTGCTTATGGCCGAGGAACGCACTTGCTCCTCTGTGTTTGTGTCCATAGCAATGTACTGTTATAGCAAAACACTAACACTACAACCATCCTCGGCGATGGGCACAAACAAGGTCAGCTACGGGCCTCGCACTCACACATGCGTGGCGCTGACGGTCGCCGTGGTGGGGTAGAGGTAGTACGTGGTGGTGGTGCTGGTGGTGGTGGTGGTCAGCCGGCGTGTGTGGCTGTCGTGCTGAAATTGATTGAGAAGTGATGACTGTGTGCGTGCGCTGTGCGTTGTTTGTGTGTGGTATCAATCTGAGCCCCCACCCTCCCTGTCCACCCGGTGGGCTTGTCCCGGCTGGACGATCACTGGTGTTGTACACTCCTAAATGAGTTTGCGTTTGGTGGTAGACCGTCCTCTCCCTTTGCCATATCCCAACTAAAAGTTGAATACTTGCATGTATGCAATTCCGTAGTTGTACACTTGCAAGTGATCAACTCGGTAGGTGTGCACTTGCAAGTGTGAAACTCCTCGGTTAAGCACTTCCTACACAGTGAGCGTTCAATTTAAGGAAGTGTTCAACCGAGGAGTTGCACACTTGCAAGTGCACACCTAACGGGTTGAACACTTGCAAGTGTAACTACGGACTTGCACACTTGCAAGTATTTAACTTGCAGTTGCACACTTGCAATTGAACACTTAGTTTATCAGTGTTGTGGAAGGAAATGCAATTGACAAGGCTCCCTATGTTTTATGGGGGGGGGGGGGGGGTAACTGTGCGTGCCAGGAAAACTGTGTGATGTGACATGCCTGTAAACCCAATGGTTGTTATTTGAGTGTCTTGCTCTATACTATTTTTACAAAACACCATTGTCTGTCCCAGGAATTTGTCACTATGCACAAAATCAAAAATTTTAAGATAAAATGTGTAAACGACATTGGTTCGAGCAGACGTTACATGTCGATCGACGGTGCCGACATCGCCACCCCACCCGATGCCATCGGTATGCTTCACAGGGTATAGCGTAGGGCGCCCGCTCCTCTCCATTTTCCCTCCCGGCCGGGGTGGGGCGTGGCGGTGCGGGGCGGCGCTGCTAGAGGCGCCTGGCGCCGCCATGGCCGCCATGCTGCCTGCGCTGGCGCCACGTTGTGCGTCGCGTCGGCATGGCAACGAGGGCCTGGACGGCGCCGCCACCGGCGCGGGGCCGCGGGGCTGGGGCGCCATGCCGGCCCGCGCCCAGGGACCGACGAGGCCGAAATTACTGAGCAAATGGACTTTTTGTCAGCTCGGTGGAATTTTAAGCGACCCGAGGAATAAGTTTTGAGGGGCTGGTTGTGGCGCACTGCGAAACACAATGCCCCACAACTAACTCGCACCGAGACCCCGGCCGGGTGTGGCGTAGCCCATATAGCTTGTGCCAAACGGCTCGCGGTAAACGACTGCAAATAACTCGAAACCGGATGGAGTCCTCGGGACAGGCCAGATCGCGACCTCTGCACCTCTGCACCCGAAAACTTCGAGCCCAGAATTAAAATATCAGGTGAAAAATTCTAAAAAACATCAAATTTTACGATGGGGGTAGATTTAGCCACAAGATACTGTCAAAAAGGCATACTACTACCAAAATTTTGGAAAGTTATAGGCAACCACGGCGTTTAGAGTGTGATTCTGCATCCGTTTTTCGTAAATGGGTCGTTGGCTCTCACAACACTACCAACCGAGGGGGCAATAACTCCCTTTTGAAGTGTACACATGATTCCCGAAATTCTTGATTCCCGGTGATTCCCGTCCGCTTATGATTATTAAATAGGTTTTTCGGGGGGTTTTAGTGGTATAAAACGCTTATTTCGACTGATTTTACTTATTTCTCTAGTTTCCCGCTTATTCTAAGCGATTTCTATTGATTTTGATCAATTTTTATCCTGATGATTCCCAGACAGGTGTACACATGATTCCCGGAGTTATTGCCCCTCGCTACCAACTACACTGCCGGTGACGTGAGGCGTTCAGCAACCCCGCAGCAGCCGCACTCTTATGAACGGGTTAATTGTGCGAGATTGCGTGTCCCGCGAGAAAGAAGAAGCTTTCCCTCTTCCCCGCAGACGTTTGGCCGCGCGTGTCATAATGTAGTTCGTGCACGGCGGCGATAGGCCTCTTGCCATTTGTACGCGAGTCGGTGTTTGGACAAGTTAATGCGGACGGCATCCAGAGGGGCTTACGCCCGATTACTTGTTCGCTATATATTTCTTTTCAAGTTGGACGCGCCTCGCGGCCGGCAGGCAGGCAGGCAGGCAGGTCGGTATTCGCAAGGAGAGCCACGCGCCTGTCAGAGAGCGACTTCGACTGTGCAAAGCGCGCGCGAGCCACACATCCTTGTTTTATTTTATTCACCCCCCACCCCCTCTCTTCTCTTGCAGGACGGTCTGGCTCTCCTACACCCCCGGCGCGCGCCCGAGCGACCACTTGTACCTGGGAGTTTGCCAAATCAGTGCGGCGGAAAAGGGGAAGCAGGAGAGGAGGGGAGGAGAGGAGAGAAGGTTCAGGGAAAGGGAATGGATGTGACTCGAGCGGGGGGGCGCCGGGCCAGCGGGCTGTTTATGAGCGCCAAGTTTGACAAGCAGAGAGGGCGGGCTCATCCACACCCCGGAGAGGAAAGGACTTGGTCCGACCCAACCAACCCTCGCGAGGCCACCACCGCCGATGTGGCTGCCGGGGAGAACTTTCTCTCTAGCCGCCCGCCGCCGCCTCCTCCCTTCAGCCTTACCATAAAACGCAGCGAGACACGCGGTGCCCACCGCGCCCCGCCACGCCCCGCCACGCCCCGCCACCCGCCACGCCCCGCCGCGCCCCGCCACGCCCCGCCACGCCCCGCCACCCGCCACGCCCCACCACGCCCCGCCACGCTCCGCCACGCCCCGCCATGTCCCCGTCCAAGTTAACCCACAAGTTAACCCGAAAGCCTACGACCCCCTCGCGCCTCGCGGCAGCCTGAAATTTTACAACATTTCCTGCCTCTGATCCGACCGAAGCCCGCCCATTGCCGGAGCGACCGCCGCGCGCGGATGCTCGCCGGGGAACCTTTCTCCGACTTGCCTTATCCCTCTCATACCCGCTTTATAATTTTTACGTGACGCGTTGATTTTTCTCTTCAAGTATTCAAATACAAACGAGAGTTAAGGTCTCAGTAAAGGTTATGTGTTCCGATTCGTTTCATGGGACACAATGGTATCTCTTACAAGGGGACTCATACAAGTATAAATTCCCGAATCCGTTCAAACTTTGATATTTTGGTTATGGGGGGAAAGTCCCGTATCTGATAAGATGACTGAAAATCTATTATTCTTTTTAAATCCCAGTATGATTCCTAGTTTGTCTTCGTCCTGCGAACATCGATTTGGACTTATTAAGAACTGAGGATAACTTAAGGGTTTTTCTTTTAAAAAGATGATTTTTAGTTATTTTCGAGAAATTGGACTCCCCTAATGTACCCCAAAATATCAAATTGGGCACGAACTTTTATCAGCAATCTTTTAGTATACAATCAACATTGAAAACCCCAAAGTTTGAACAGGTTCGGGAATTTATACTTAGTATCCCCTTGTTGGTCCACCCATGGAAATTGGGGTGGGCGAGCAGGGTTGCCTACTCGCAACGTCACCACCGAGGTGAGCAGCCACGGCAGTACACGGGGCTTATGGGACACCCTGAACATCGGCAGAGCAGTGTATACGTGGGTATGGGGCGGAGTCGCCGAGGGGGGTATGCAGTATAGTAGGCGCCGCTTGGTTATAACGCAGTGCGACGCCAGAAGGAGATGGGATTTGTTTGGCGACGACCTCATTATCGAGTTAACGACTCGGGAAATCGGCGTGAAATGATGGGATGAGACCGCGACCAATTCTGCGCCCGTGCCGCGCGGCGCGGGTCGCGGGTGTGTGTGCTGCGGAGGCGGCAGGAGCAGTCAGTGCTCCCCCGTCCCACCCCGCCCTGCTCTCTCGCACGCAGCAGCAGCAGCAGCAGCAGCAGCAGGCGGCCCCCACGCGACGCGAGAAATTAGGAAGCCAAGATAGAGGCGTCGGAGCACGCGAAACGCATCGATACGCAGTGTACGCAGAGGGCGGAATAACTGTGGGGAGGAGGGGCGGGCGGCGGCGCACGGCCGGTCCATCCAGGAGGGGAGGAGGTGGGGCGGGGCGGGGCGGGCAGGACGTGCTCTACAAGTAAATGAGCGTGCCACGAGCAATCATGAAAAGGGTGTGTGGGTGTGCGGCGAATCAGATCCACACACATGTTTACTAGAGAAGTGTGCGCACCGTGGTAGGAAGTCAAACTCAGAGATACTTCACAATCACATGTCTTTCTGCAAAGATATTGTCTTTCTTTCCTCGGTCACTTTTTAGAAGCCCTTACTTTGCTATACATAAATGTCTAAATAGCTATTCCGACTCACCCGCACTCGCGCCTCGGTGAGACTGGTCCACATGGCGATCTCCTCCCTGGTGCTCATGTCGGGGTAGCGGTTCCTGGAGAAGGTCGCCTCCAGCTCCTGCAGCTGCTGCGAGGTGAAGTGCGTCCGCTGCCGCCGCTGCCGCTTGCTGCCCACGCCCGACCCCGAGTTGGAGCCGCCGCCGCCCGAGCCGCCGCCGCCGCCCTTCTTGGAGCCGCCGCCGCCGCCCTGGCCGGTCGAGGACGCGGCCGTGTGGCTGCCGTCGTCGCCGCCGTTCAGCCCGTCCGCGTCCAGGGCCGACTCGGTCTTGACGGAGCCCAGCGACGCGTCGATCGAAGGCACTCTTGAACCTGAGGGGTGCACACAGAAAACATGCCTGGTGAGAACGATTTTATTTTGTACCAGGTGGCTGATTCACGCCGCGCACTTTTGTACTATGCAACCCGCCCGCACTGCTCCATCCGGGACTGCATAC
>NW_026267132.1:2258996-2259733 GCF_000697945.3 Frankliniella occidentalis | reverse complement strand
AGTGCCCCTTAGGCAGCAGCAGGATGGATGGAGGCCCGCACTGTACATCACTGACCCCTCCCGTCCGATCAGGGACCTATCCCCTGCCCCCCCCCTCCCCCTCGGTCTGTCCCAGGGAGGTCATTGATGGAATGGCGAGTCAGCTGGGCGGAAGGGCCAGTGCCGCGGTGGTGGCGGCCCGTGCCTGGACCCTGGAGGTGCGAGAGAGACAGACGACCCACCGGACGAGCTACTGCCTCTCTCGCGCGCTCGCCCGCGCGGATGTGTGCGAAGCGAGCACCACCCCGACGGAGGGACAGATGGCGAGTCAGAGTCGCCAGGCGATATCTTCAGTAAGTCGGGCGGAAGGCAATGAGTGGAGGGGCGCAGCAACCGCGAGCCGGCGCCCTTGCCTTGGCTTCTCGTGAATCTGGTTGCTGGGTGTGGCGGTGGTGGTAATTGGAAGTTCGATGGCTGCAGACACTCAAGACACTCGCATTGGAACCCGAAAAGAAACCGAACAACACCACGACAGCTCAGCATTATAGTCGACAAAAAGGGAAAACTATGAGCTGAAACTGAGTCTTGAAATTCGACCAGTTATTCGCTCACCCTCTTAGTGCAACATCGGCTAGTATACTTCCATTAGGGCAAATTAATTTTAACTGTATACATAATACATAAATATCTCCAAATTGAAACATGTCCTCTTAAACTTTATAAACAGATACCACTTCTTATAACTTTGCAGCAGGCCT
>NW_026267132.1:2256510-2258131 GCF_000697945.3 Frankliniella occidentalis | reverse complement strand
AGAGAGAGAGAGAGAGAGAGAGAGGGGGGGGGGCGAGAAAGAGCGAGAGAAGTTCACGGCCGAATTTCGATGATTGCACAACGCTAGTTATGGCGAACGAGAGAGAGAGAGAGAGAGAGAGAGAGAGAGAGAGAGAGAGAGAGAGAGAGAGCGGAGGGTTGGCGACAAATCGCTGCAGATACAAACAATGACTGAATGAGCAGATCCCAGATGGACCGCGGAGCCAAGAGGGAGAGGGCGAGGCTGGGGGAGGTGGAGGGGAGGGAGGGGGTCATACGGTTGTCTCGCTCAGCATTTATATCCCCATTCCACGGAGGGAAGGGTTCGCGAGGCTAAGGGAGAGAGAGAGGGAGGGAGGAATGAAACTACTTTCCTTTCTGCGGGAGGGAGCGAGACATAGAGGGGGTGTGCAAGGCAGGGAGGGAGGAGGAGGAGGAGGCCTTTTCGGTGTCATCTGTATTGTTGTGGCTGCAATGCATTATGGCGAGTCAAGACGCCTTTGTATCGTATCGTGCCTTTGAATACATATTACAGTGTGTGGTCCGTGCTGCATGTTTACTGTGGTTGTTGTTTGGTCACTTTCAGTCAGTTCGGTATTTATACAGAGAACACGCCAAAAATCTCGCCGTAGAGCACCAAAGAAACAAAATCAAAAAATGCCTACAAAATATTATTTAGCTAATTTTTATTCCCACCAAAGGAAACAGTGAAATGCATTGAAGATTGGAAGAGCGCGCTTCAAGGCACGGGTCGTCTGCTGTTTTTTAGTCACCTTGCTCTTTTCCCCTTGTCAATATCGATGGGCATGATAAGGACGACACGAGTGGCGCTCGCTCCCCTTATCTGGCTACATCGTGTAATGTGCGTGTTCTACATGCCCTCTACTTGAGGACCGAGCACCGCCCGACTAGACGGAGCCACCCGACGCCACAAGCTACTTAATTCCTTCTTGCACGCTTAACTTCCCCGCAATAATGGACTTTCCCACTTGAAATTTTCTTTTGCTTCCTACACTAACATCGTATAAAGGAGGAATGACAGCTTTTTTCCTCATTCCCATGTGAGTTTTAGTGCACTAAATTTTCATGAACTGGTTTGTTCACAGCTTATGGTTTCCCTAAGTGTACTCCGATAATTCATTTTCCAAACAAATCTCTTATTCTGAAGTATTTTTTTAAAAAATGCATCAGTGGAGACGCACACGGAAATTCAAAAGCTGTGAATTTTAAAAATCATAGGTGTTTACTTTGAAAGATTCCGAAAGTTTTTTGATAGTTTTTTTTTTCAAATTTGCTATTTGAAATATTTTAAAAAGTTTTTTCATGCAAATTATTGTAACTTTCCAAATTATTCGGCGTGCATATACTCTGAACATCACTAATATGAACTTTTGATATAGGGCAAAAGTCAGGTCAAATTTCAGAGGATTGAAAAGAAATATTTTTGCTCTTCAACTATACAAGCTGGTATGATATGTGAAAAGGGAGGACCAAGCTTTTCCTGCGTCCTCTTTAATTTGCCGACCGAGCCTTATTTGCAGAGGCGGAGGGGCCACCGCGTTATTTGCAGTGCCATATTAGTCGTCTATTATCTCGAATACAAGGTACGGGTGGCGGGTGGG
>NW_026267132.1:2253893-2256460 GCF_000697945.3 Frankliniella occidentalis | reverse complement strand
GGTGGGGCGTGTTGGGGAGGGGGACGTGACGCGTTCGACAGCGGCGAGCAGCCCCAGATAACGGGCATAATCAGGCACAGGCTGAGCTCGCGCGGCTGCATCGCGATATCTACTGCTACATTCTACTCACCATTTTTTAATGGGGCAAAAAGTAAAATAATGATTCGAATGGGACATGCAAATAGCCTCATTGTGCCCTTTGGCGGTCGAATCGGCCGATCCTGAAAACTACGCGAGAGGCTCCATCACAAAACGCCCCGCGCCGCCCCGCCTCGCGTCGCCCCGCACCCCCCAAGCGGCTGTCAGTTTCTGTCACCTTGACTAAGATGGATCTGGTCGGCGCACTTTGAGTCCCCACCGCCGCGCTACACGGTTATCACCGTCTTATCAGCGGGGAAGGTTGGAGGAGAGGGGGGGTGGGGGGGCATGGTAAGGTACAGGGAAGGGCCTGAGGGCCAGAAGGTGGGGTGGGGAAGAGGGGAGACTGTACAGCTGAAGAACCGGTCAGACAAAGTAGTTCGTATCTCAACTTCTCCTGTTACCCGACCAGCTTCTGCAATCTTTACTCGACGATGATTAAAAATTAAATTGAAGAGAGCCTCGCCAATGTTTGTTTTTTCTTTAAAACGGATTAAAAAAACACTTTAAAAAAAAAAAAATTTCCAAGTTATCTGGAGAGTTATTTCACCCTTTAGACCCAGCATAAAAAAATAGTACAAGAGAACGAGGCCACTACGCGCGTAGCGGTCGCCAATCTATCACCGGGCTGTCAGTGACACTTCGACGAATGACCGCCACTGTGCACACTGGTAAAAATAAAGTTTAACTTTGCACGTCAGTTTATGTACAAGTTAAAATGAGCAAAGTTTAGACACGCCAATGAGTGAAAAACTTTATACATAGGAAGCATTTACGCGCTGCTCACTTGTGGTTCCCACTTTTACTACAGGCCAGCGAATGTGTGACTAAGTGTGCAAACTTTAGACACGAGTGCACCGCTGTAGTGCGAAGCCAGCAAGCGCTGGAGAGTGTTTGTGTTTGACACTCTGCCCTGCAAATTTGGGATTCAGGTGATTGGACTGAAGAGTTGAACACTTACACTTGTTCAACTTAAGTGCTGAAGTGAAAACTTTGAAGCCTGCGCACTTCTACTTTACAAGTGACACTTAGATAAACACCTTAGGTATTTGACACTCGTAAAAAGTGATTGCAAGTTGCACACTATAGAGTGCAAGAAAACATTGCACTTTTTTTTTACCAGTGTGACCGCGAAATATGAGTGAGGGGGTGGGGAACATGGACTGACACGCCACGACATGGTGTGGGATGTACGACGGTGACGCCACACTTTCTGGTCAGTTGTTTAGCCACCTGGCTGTGAGTGCGAGTGTGAGTATCATGGGCAGTGTCTTCCCGAGAGCGCTTGCTTGTTCGAGCAGATGTCGACACTTAAATTATCGTAAAGATCCATCGTTACTCCGTATCTTACGAGGTACTTTGTCGTGCCGAGGTATCGGCGAGAGATAGAGGACGATGAGAGTGGGGGCGGGGGGGATACAGACAGACGTAGAGGGGCACGCGTGCCGTGAGACCTACATGTGCGGCCCCGGTGGCCCCGGGTGCAGCCGACGGCAGCCGGGCGCGACTAACAGCTCTATTAGCAGCAGATTTACCGCCCCGAGGGGCAACCACGGGGCCCGGGGGAAGGGGGAAGGGGGGGAGGGGACGATGAGGGGGCCCCGGGGCGCACAAGCTGTCGCTGCCTGGTTTGTTTCCTGCCCCTTCACACCTTTTTTTCCCTGCACCTCTGCAGCATGCACCGTGTTCGCCCCCCCCCCTCCCCCTCAGCAGTCATGATCTCCCTTCTTCTCCCCCTTGTCCCTTGTCTTTGTCACCAAGAATTCCCCCCCCCCATGACGTGAACACCCGTCGCCCCACCCCCCTTTCCCCCTCATGGCCCCTAATCTTCATCAAAAGGGAAATGACACACGAGGACGCAAAAGAACCCTAGGCGCACCATCGCATCATCGGCGGGGGACAGGAAATACGTCTAAGAGCGCGAGGGCCGAGGACAGGGTGAAGATAACCTTCAGCAAGGTCCGCATTTCGGCGCTGCTTCCCTCCCCGTTCCATGACGTTATCGGATGTTCACCGGGCCGCGGGGGCCGCTGGCTGCGTCGCACCGCACGGCAAGGACCGTCATCAGGAGGGGCTTAAATTGTGCGACGAAGAAGGGCGATGACCACAGTTTACTAGTCCAGCAGCAACCGCCGTGGACTTGAGGTGCATGACCCCAAAATAACCTGGGCATGGGTAACGTAAGTCGCACAGCTCACCTATTGACCCATTCAACGGCACATACTGAACACTGTGATACGATTGGATCGGTCTTACACTTTGAAATCAATCGTACGGTGTCCTGCAGCGGGACAACCTAAGCTAGCACGCGCTCTCGGATCAGGCACCGCAAGTCGCAGAGCCGCTGAACACCACAGATTTACAGAAGTGTAGCGGCCACCAGAGGTCTTCCGAGGTAAACAAGCGTCTCGCCGCTAGAGCCCCCCCCC
>NW_026267132.1:2249151-2253123 GCF_000697945.3 Frankliniella occidentalis | reverse complement strand
CCCCCCACCTCCGGCCCGGGGCCTTGTCAGGTCCAGTCAGGGAAGCGGCTTTATCACGCGGAAATAGTGATCGGCCACGGGGGCAATAAAAAGCAATCCGCTGTCAAAGTCACGCTGGACTCCGGCAGCTCCAGCAGCTCCAGCAGGCCGCCCGGAGAGACGCGCTGGACCCACCTCAGCAAAGTTGGGGGAAGAGATGGGGGCGTCTTGAACGAAACCTACGCGGGAGAGGAAAAGGGCGTCCCCGCGAATCGTCCGCACCCCAGTGCACATAAGAGCCTGGGCACGAGGAGCGAGTCACTGCTTCCTTTCAACGAGTACAGGTGCTTGATCCCCAATCCCAATGATTCCCGTCTATTCCTTTTACCTTCCGAAGGTAGTATACAACGCATATTTTAAAGGGTCGTCGCCAGGTCTTCTCTAGACCGTCCCCTGGTTAACCTCTTCTAGATCGTCCCCTAGGACTCCCTGCCAGGTCTTCTCTAGACCGTCCCCCGGTTAACCTCTCCTAGATCGTCCACCAGGACTCCCTGCCAGGTCTTCTCTAGAACGTCTCCCGAACCTCTTCTGCTAGATCGCCCCCCAGGACTCTGTCATAGGTCGTTTCTAGACCGTCCCCTGGTTAACCTCTTCTAGATCGTCCCCCAGGACTCCCTGCCAGGTCTGTCGCGCGCCCCAAGATAAACACGGGCCGACCAGAATGACTCGCTATTAAGGAAGAAGAGAAAAAGAGAAATGGGCTGCAGGGAGAACCGTAAAGACGGCGAGAGGTGGGGGAGAGGGATTAGGAGAGGGGGACAAAGGGGAGGGAGAGAGGCCGAGGGCCGAAGAGGGGAGAGGGGAGGGTGGGGAAGAGAGACGACGTTACGCGCGATTATTGAGGCAGAAATGAATAATTTCTTTCGGCGCGGTGAGTTATTCACATTTTTATAAATCTTTGTCCACCGTGAGAAATGTTAAACTGAGAACTATAGTCCCAAGAAATAATTCGCTCGAGATCGCAACGCTTTTGCAGGGGGCGTCGGCAGGTCGGTCTGGCACGGTGGGAGAGATTGGGGGAGGGGAGGGGGGCAGTCACGTGGGCCAGACAGGGCTGCTGGGACCGGGTGGGCAGCTAGCTGGATGTGGTCCTCCGACAGTCGTTAAGAGATCAGAGTAATAGCGTTTAAAATAAGGCGACTGCGACCCAGCGCTCGGCCTCAGCCCCGCCGGCCTTAGCCTCAGCCTCAGACCCAATCCCCCATTCTTTCCGCAAAAGAGAGCTCTCCTCCGAGGCACTTGGCCAATCAATGGCTACTAAACGGCCACCGGGCCGCCGGGACATGGCGTGGTGGGGCGTTGCGGGGTGGGGTATGGAGGGGTGGGGGGAATCGCGAGTGGCGAGGCCGATCTGCCTAGTTCATCGGGCTGATGGGGATGGGCGAGCTGATGGGGTGGAGACGGCCATACACAGCCACTGAATCTATCCGGCCTGCGTCTGAGCCCAGAAAAACGTACCTTTTAAAACGGGAATTAAAATAATTTAGCTTTAAATCAAAGTCAAAATTTCCTTTAAAACAAACGGTACACATTTTGACGTAACATCAAAGGTACGGTTTTCTTGGTATATGCTAAATTGTTATAAACTTTTTAGCAGATGATACCTTGAAACACCTTAGAGTTAATATTAATATACATAAGTAATATCAAGGTGTCAGCAGCAGGGGCGTCGACACCGGGGAGGGCAGGGGGGGCAATGCCCTGCTCGCTTGTCAAATATAGATCAGCTCTGGCTTCTCGCTCGCTTCGCTCGCGAGTTAACTGAACATGCTTTTCGTACCTTTAGCTCAGACTGGACTGACTTCAAGGTTGCATATACAAGGAATGCTCCAATTCCGTATCAATATGATTGATACATTAGATCGACCCACTCCTCTCAATAACTGACGTAATATTCAGAGTTTAAATGAAAATTTCTTTTGGCTCGCTTCGCTCGCGAATTTTGCAGTTACATATGTCCTCTTTGGCTGACGAGGCAACCGTATCCAACATTACAAAAGGTTGGTTGGTGCTTAGTTGCACATGAAGCTGACTGCCCTTCCAATCTTCTTGTTATTTGCGGTCGATTCAGTGTTAATTCAATATCCAAATTATAAATAATGAAAATTAAATAAGATAATAGCCCCTAGTAGGTAGGCAACTTTCATAACTTCGAACCGTTTGCCCCCCCCTGAAAAGTCGCCCTGTCGACGCCCCTGGTCAGCAGCTTTAGCTCTCGAGAAGGTAAGAGAGAGGAAGGAAACTAATAGGGAAGAGACCTAGCGCAAACAGCTAAATATTAGAGGAAATAAAAACATACACCTATTTTTAATTTTGTATCATCTGCTTTCAAGATCGATTCTTGATTGAGATTTTTTCATACGGGGTAGCATAAAAAAAATCTGCATCTGCTCTGCCTGCGTTTTTTAATATGCAATTCTGAACACATTGTTCTTATTTGCGTAAAATTGGTCCATAATTGCATATCTATCAAAACACACGTGGTCACTCGATCTTTCTCTCGTTCTCTCTTTCTCCCTCTCTCGCACTCACACTGCAGCCAAGCCTCCACTTCGTGGTCCAGCACGGTGTCGATCCAGGACTCGATGTCGCTCGCAACCATTGTGATAACAGCAACGCTGACAGGGGCTCGATGTGACAGCAGCGCAGCTCCAGAGCAATATCACTTTTCTGCCTAATTTTGTTGATTTCCCCCCCTTCCACTCCGCTCTTTCTTTTTTTCGTGCCCGTTTTCGCCCGCTTTGTCAATAACTTTGAGCTTGGCGCGGGTGGCGGGCCGGTCGGGCCTGGCCAGGTGGGTGTCCGCCTGCCTGCGTGGCGCGCTGCCGACTCGCTGCCCGCGGGGCCGGCGCTAATCCCCTCGGCACCGCTCGGGCCCCGCACCGCGGCCCGCACCTCGCCTAGCCGATCGTCTGCTTATCGCGAGCAATATCGAAACGGTCGGCCCGAGCGCCGCACATAACGGCCTTGCGAGTCACCTTACGTTACGTAACGCTCGTCCAAATACCACCGCCACGGGCCACGGGGCAGCACGCCCGAAAGGAACTCACTTGGGGGTACTTCAGTTTGAATCTAGGGGGGCAACAACACCGGGAATCGTCGGGATAAAAATTAATCGAAATCAACAGGAATCGATTAAACTATGCGGGGAACTGGTGCACGGTAAAAATGAAATCTTGGATTTCAAGCGATCTACTTGGTTTCCCAGACAGTTTTCAAGGAATCTACTTGAATTCCAAGATGTTCTTTTTACCGTGTGGAACTGGTACAGATTAGTCGAAATGAGCGGTCGAGAATCCACGGGGCAGCACGCCCGAGAGGAACTCACTCGGGGGTACTTCAGTTTGAATCGAGAGGGGCAACAACTCTGGGAATCATCGGGATAAAAATTAATCGAAATCAACAGGAATCGATCAAACTGCGGGTAACTAGTGGAACTGGTACAGGTTAGTTGAAATAGGCGGTCAAGAATCACTGGGAATCAAGTTTTGCAGGAATCCTGTGTACACATCAAAAGGGAGTGATTTTAATAGATTGATTCTGCTTTCTCTTTTTTGTTATAATTTTTCGCCTTTCCTGATAGTTTTTCCTATTTATTTTTATTTTTTGAGGTGACCAATGATATTTTTAGTGCAGTATTTAGAACCCTTTGAGCACGCCCCAGGTGGCATCCGGTGACGACGGTGACGTTATTGACGAAAGCCTTTTCTGCCGGCGTGCGGCCTTAGAGCAGAGCTGTCCGGTCCGGGCGTCCGGCCGGCGCCCGACGGGTAGGCAATGCGCACACAGCCGTGTCGCCGCGATGCCCACCGTCCAGGCTGGGCAGTGCGCCCGGTGGGTAGGCAATGCGCGCACAGCCGTGTCGCCGCGTTGCCCACCGTCCAGGCTGGGCAGTGCGCCCGGCGGGTAGGCAATGCGCGCACAGCCGTGTCG
>NW_026267132.1:2239836-2246121 GCF_000697945.3 Frankliniella occidentalis | reverse complement strand
GGCATCCCCGCGGGGGTGGGCGCGTGCCGCCGGGCCGCGGACAAGACCCAGACGCGCGCTGTTCGTGAGCGTCGCGGGGAGGTTGGGAGGTCCGGCCCGCGCCGCGCCGCGCCACGCCCTCCGAGAGGAACAACACAAACATTTTGAGAGTGGCCTGCACAGCATGCATACGGCTCACTGTCACCGCTCGGCGGCGGACGCGTCGGACACTAGTTGTGTTGTTGCAGCGCGGGGTGGTGGTGGTGGTGGTGACTCCCACCGCCCAGCAGCGCGACCCCCCAGCGGCGGGGCTATCAAGACATGACAATGGCCTTGATGGACATTGCGCAGTTTTGCGGAAAATTGAGCGGCCTGTCTGGGAGAGAGAGAGAAGGGAGGGTATCGCTCCTCCTGCACTCGGCTGAACGCAACTTTCGGTCCGCTTGCTTTGAGGCGCCGCCTTGATCAGCCCAGCTATTGCCGCAGCCTCGCCGCGCCACGCCCATCAGAGGCGGCTGACGTTTGACGTGTCCGCGACGTGTCCGCGACAGACGGCGGATGACTCGCCTGTCTCGACCGTTCTCTCTCTCTCTTTCCGTCCCCCCGTCCGTCTGTCTGTCTGTCTGTCTCGATCCTCACCCCTGTATGAGGCTCGGCCGACGTCCCTCACTCTTTGACAGCCCTCTAAAGGCGAGAGGGTCAAAGACACAACAGTTTCTCATATGCCCGCGCCACTTGTTGCTACGGTACTACTGATATCAGTGCGTTGTTTACGTTTCCGACGCAAAGCAGATCGGATTGTGCACCGCCTTCAGGGCAGCCTGCCTTTCAGAGTGCCTTGCAGCCTGCCTTGCAGTCTGAATTCCAGCCTCCATTGCAGCCTGCCTTGCAGCACGATGTACTAGTCACTAATAGTACTAATGAACCTGCACATCATCGCTGCTTGCCCTGCCGCCGCCGCCCTGCAGCCCGCCCTGCAGCCCGCCTTTCAGCCCGCCCTGCAGCCCTCCCTGCAGCCCGCCCTGCAGCCCACCCTTCAGCCCGCCCTGCAGCCCTGCAGCCCGCCCTGCAGCAGGGCTCGCTCTCACCGCTAAGGAGTGCACCGGTCGCAGCAGCCGGGGGCCGGGGCGGCCTAGGCGGTGGGGCGACGCGGTCCATTTGCCAAGAAAAACACATTTCTTCATCTCTTTCTCTCTCACTCTCCCTTCCGCGCGCCAGTGTGGTATGGGCATAATGGCTGAAATTAGCCTTGAGGGAGACGAGGCGGCGAGAGGTCGCTCGTAAAATAGAATAAAAGTCGGAAGGGGAGCCGCAGGGCACCGCAGGGGCGGCGGGCCGGAAAAAAATAAAATAGTGGGAGGAGAAGGGTTGGGTGCCGCCGAGCTGCCGCGCGGAACACCACCCGAGGGAGGGGGAATCTGTCCCGAGTGTGCCGTGTCAAAGGTCGGCACGACCGCCTTGTGGGCCCAGCCTGCGGGTCCGACCTGGGGCCGGGGCACCCCATCCCCCATCAGTCAGCACCTCCTAACGAATGACTTCCCAGGGCGTGGCGTGGCGGCCAGCTCAGGAGCAAGGGGAAGGAGCAGAAAACACGCCGCACCGCACGGATACGGAGGCGCACGGAGGCGCGCCGCGGGGGCGGCGATGCCTTCCGGCGCTGCGAAATGAAGCGAATGTCACGCACTGCACAGCCCCGCGTCACGACGCACGTGTTGCAGCCGGGCAGGACAGCGGAAGGGATCACAAAACATATCCAGCTCTCTCGCGCCTAACCATCATCATCCCCGGCAAACCCAAGAAAAATGTAAAGCTGAAAACGACATGATGTGGTCAAGTTAAGGGTGGCCAACAATGACCATTGTGGTCACAACCAAAAATGATGGGTTGGCAAAACTTGCCGCTCAGAACTCACTGGACCGTATGGTCTCTTTTACAGCTTACATAATTTTTAAGAGTGTCATTATGACAACAAGTTTCCTTTTCTCTCCTTGCTCTGTGCCCTGCATCAGCCTTGCGGGTTCACGAAACGACAAGCATTAGTACCTACATACACCTCTCCAGTTACGGTGCAATGTGCAAAAGTAGCACAACAGAGGTGGTGGCGGCCTCCAGAGGCTTATGCCAGAGGTAGCAGCCGCCAGAGTCCGTATCCAGAGGCGGTGCCGGCGCGCCGCCGCCCCGTCAAGCTGTTTGCCCGGCGGGTGGGGTCTGGGGGCTTATCCGGGTGGACTGTTCCGAGAAAACCTCGCACCAGATCACAAACACAATGTAAATAGGGGCGATAAATGCGAGCCGGAGGGGCCGGAGGGGCCGGTGCAAACCGGTGATAATATTAATTTCTCTCCGGGCGTCTGGTTGGTACTCACACTTGAGCTTCTCGAGGGGTTCGTGCGGCAGCAGCGGTGGACAGTGGTAGTCGTGCTGCTGGTGGTGGTGCTGCTGGTGGTGGTGCTGGTGGTGCTGGTGCTGCTGCTGATGGTGCTGGTGGTGCAGGAGCTGGTCCTGGCCGCCCTGGCCCGAGGCCGAGGGCGGCGCCAGGGAGGCCAGGTGCGCGTGCGAGTGCGGGCTGTCGGCGGAGACGGGGTGCGCCGTCGGCGAGGCCGAGACCCCCGACACGAGGTCCTGCAGGTCGAGGGGCTCCATGTCTTGGCGGGGGCTCAGCTTGGTGACGTCGCCGCCGAGCCCGCCGCCACCGCCACCGCCGCCCCCCAGCCCCCACTGCTTGACGCTGATGCGCGGCGACGCGAAGGGGCTGTACGGGTCCGGGGCCTCCACCTTGAACGTGGTGGGGCTGGAGGCGTGCGGGCCGTGCGGGCCGTGGCCCGACAGCCCGAGGCCCGAGCCCAGCCCGGACCCGGGGTACAGCGAGGACACGGGGGCCACGGGGGCCACACAGGCGCTCACCACATCCTCCAGGGTGGCGGCCGGCGAACTCCTGGGCCTCACGATGTCGCCGGTTTTACGGCGCGGCCTTCACCGAGGCCTGCGGGCCCGGCCTGGTTCCTGGCGACACACATCAGGGGAGTTCGTTAGAATACAAGCCTTGAAGGTTCGACAAAACACTGGGGTGGGGGCAATACAGAAAAACGTGTCAACAAGACAAAATCACACCTTCATTTTCAAAAAATGAAATTTCTCCAGAAAAGTGTAAGCCAGGTGGAACAAAAACAGATAAATTTAATCAAGATCCATATCTGTGCTGCCCTTTTTTTCTGTCATAGTGAACCGGATTTAGGCGGGCGGGCAAGCTTGCCTATACCGTCGTCCACCATGGATGTGCCTTCCGGTCTCGTGCGAGTATGCAATTCGTCAGCACGTAAGATTCCAGTACCTCAGTATAACCAGAAACACCAAGAGGGCCAAGAGGGACGGCGCATAGATCACCCGCACCCTGTACTGACATGGTCTTATTTCTTCTGATGTCATGTAGCAAAATCCAGTCTGTCTATGTAGAGAGACGCAAACAAAAAACAAAGTCTCATTAAACTCCAAAGTGACATCACCTCGCTCACTCGGAGCCGGAGCCCGCGCCGGGGCCGGCCGCACAGTCGTGGGCGCGGCCGGGGCGCAAACCGCAGGCCAGGCCATAGGCCACGCCGCGTTAGCACAGCTGCAGCTGCTGACGAGGGGTCCGCAACTAGGTTCGAGCGCGTACACTGGCCGCCCGGAAAACTGGGAAGACCGGGAAGACCACCAGGAAGACTAAAGAAAACCGAAGAAGACCAATAAAATCGTAGGCCACAAATGTGACGGAAAACCGAAAAATATAAGGGAAGACCGGAGAAATTTTAGGAAAGACCTAGAAATTGCAAGGAAGACCAGAAAATGTAAGGGAAGACCGATGAAAATTCGAAAAAACCGCAGAAAACTGGAGGAAGCCTTTAGAAAATCACAGAAAACAAAGATATTGGGAAAACCAAGAAAAAGTTGGGAAGACCGGGAAAACCTTAGGAAAACCTGGGAAAACTAGGAAGCCCACCACATGTGTACACCGGCAGACCGTACTTGCGGACCCCTCGGCTGCTGACCAGAGGCCGACAGTGCCACCCTGGCCAGGCCCAGAGGCCCACAGGCCAGGACGCCAGGCGCCTCCACTCGAGCGGCAGCCCTGCGCCGGGGCGGCCGGGGCCCAGATTACCACCGCGGCGTGGCGCCAGCCCAGCGCACGCGGGCCCAGGCCGCCCAGGCGCCGGCGGGGCGCCACGACTATCGAGTTTGATTGGCACCTGACCTGGTCGGAGAGGTTCCAACACTACCGCGAGCAAAGTCATTTCGATCCACCTGAACCACATTTTCTTTATTTTCTATTTTTCCTTTCTCTTTCTTTTGGTACAACATCACCCTTTAAAACGGCGCCGCCCAAACCTTACACGCAATTAACAGGAAAAATTATGGTATTCATTTTTGTGTATATTAATAATTTGCGCTGGATGGGTGCGATATCGAGCAATAAATATTCCCATTAGGACTGTCATAGTTCGGGCGTACATTGGGGCTGGTTTAACGTAATTGACATTCAATGCCACTTCGATGACACACTATCTTTACGAAAATCAAAGCAAGTATCTTTTCACTCATTCCGGAAAAAAAAATCTAATTATGTTGACTTGAAAATTATCTCACCTCGAAATCTTAATTTTAAAACACTCTGGACCGACATTTTTAGGAGGGAGGTGTTCAAATACAAAAGTGAATAAATGAACCCAGGATTAAACAAAGAATTTAATTTAAATCGCTGTTACTGTTTCGTTCAGGGGACGTCGCGTGATGAAAAACTTTTAAAAAATAGTGCCAGCCGGGCAAGCGGGAGCAAACAGACAAAATCGAGATTAGATGGCCACTCGAACTTCCAGTTAATCTGGCACTAATTCCTATACGATTATCGACGGTAATCCCTTAAAGCCGCTGGCTACGATCGCGCTGTCACTTTCCCGTCGTCGGCTCGGCGCCGGCGCGCGGCACGGGGCGCTCTGCATCCACGCCCGTGACATCACTCCGCCTTTATCAGACACACATACGAAACACCAGCCTGGGAAATATTTGTACGGCTAGATCCGAATACGTACACATCCAAACAGTGTCACAAAATTACGCTGACTCTTTTTATCTCTCTGGTTGTAGTATTTAGCTTAGGCACACTTGCTCTTTTCTGGAGCGCGCGCGCGTGCATACAATGAAACGCCTTGCCGGTTGTCTCCTTGCTCTTCAAAATCCATAGTGTCAAGTCTTTACAACAGCTCGTGGCTGATTCAAAAATTGTGCGGTAAATGCAAGCTGCTCATGACAATGCTGTTGTCACACACATACCGGCCAGTCCAATGACAACAAACTACAAGCGAGCTCTCCGCGTGACCTAGCTTTCCCGCGCACAAAATGCTTTGGTCTAGGAAACGACAGGTAGAATGTCTCACATTTGGTGTCCACCGAGCGACTGAAGATGCTACGGGAATATCTTTGCTTATGCGCTAGTCCCTCCACAACAACGATAATTGAACGCAGGACACAACGGTCACAACACTGCACACCTGCATCACAACGTCGTCACAGTTTTAATCTATTTTCCTGCCCGCATTGGGACGTCACACACACTTGGGAGACTTGGTCCACATACACGAAGTAATGTTCTGCTCACTTGTATCCGAGGCTGAGGCCCAAGCACAAGGAATGGGATGCACACGCACACACCCACACACACAAGCACGATATGTCCAGCCACGCGGGCGCGCCCAGCAGACGACGCACGAGCAGACTACGCGCGCTCGGCGAGTGCAACTGCACGCGCGCGCGCGTGTTTCCTTTCGGTCCTTACCGCTGGTCGCGGCGGAGAACGGCCGCCGTGGTTATCCAAGTCCTTCGGTGTCGGGGCACTTTGCACAGTCTATGTCACGCTCGCGCGCGGCTCTTCGGACGGCTCGGCCGGCGCGGACACGATCACACGCGGGCGGGAGCGCGGCACCGGCGCGGACACACACAAACACGAACACGAGGAATGAAAACAAAAAGTGACGACAGGCCGGCGGCAAGACGCGGAAGGCCTTAATGTGCGCTTAGAGCGGTTTTGAAATGGAATCCCGAACAGTCACTGTTACGACCGTTTGGTTTACTTGTTTTAAGTCCTCGAAAGCCCCCCAGTTAGTCCGGTGGCTCAGGACAGCTCGGGCCGCCAGCCCGGCCCAGCCGACGGCGTCCCCCCCACCACGGGCGCGCGCGACGCCCGGCCGCCCCCCACCACCGCGGAGCGTCGCGATCGCGGCCAATGGCAGCGCGCGCCGCGGTCCTGGGCAACCCCCTCCCCGCGGGCGCATG
>NW_026267132.1:2238770-2239786 GCF_000697945.3 Frankliniella occidentalis | reverse complement strand
TGCCCACCGTCCAGGCTGGGCAGTGCGCCCGGCGGGTAGGCAATGCGCGCACAGCCGTGTCGCCGCGTTGCCCACCGTCCAGGCTGCACCCGCCGGACGTACTCGCGCGCTTTTACTACAGGTGTTCTTGGCCTTTTCTAAACCGTGTGCGCAGCGGGGAAGAGAGTAAGAGCGGCGATGGAACCTGGAAACAAGAACTATTATCTCCCTCCACCGGGCCCGGCCCGAGGCCCGGCCCGAGGCCCAGCCCGAGGCCCGGCCGCAGCGCCGCGGAGCTCGGCGCAGAGGAGGGCGGAGCAGTCGTGTGATTACAGCTGTATAGTAGTATTTACCTGGGAGATAAGGGTTATGTAGACCGCACCGCAGCGCTATCTACCGACACCACACAGTGTCTGCCGTGTGTGAGAGCGTGTGTGTGGCCGTGCGCCTGTGTGTGAGCGTGTGTGTGGCCGTGTGCCTGTGTGTGTGTGCGTGCGTGTCGGAGGGGTTTGTTTGTAATGCCTCTCTCAGGTTAGTGTGCAGTGTGCTGGGCGCGCACCGCTCCTCGGGGGGGAGGGGGAGGGGGGGCTGCTCTTGCTCGTCGCCGAGGGCACCTGTTAGCGCCGAACATTGCACTCACCTTTCCTGTCCCTGGACCTGCTCCTGCTGAAGCCGATGTGGGTGTCGGGGCTGTTGACGGGGCTGGACATGGCCGGCATGGAGTGCTGCCCCGAGTCCCGAAAGTCCCCCGTCTCCGCCCATACTGCAGAAAAGAGAGAAAAATGTCACACGTTTTAGTTTCAAGCTGCGCGTACAATGCGATTCTGGGAGACACATTTTTGTACGGCTATCGCGATATTTTTTCTGAACTTTCAACAAACAAGTTCTGGTACCAGTACTTATGTATTTAATTTTTTCGATTTTATTCTTTTTGACACCTGCTGTACGTGCGACGTACTCTGTTTCTCCCCCCCCCCACTCCTCTCTCTCTCTCTCTCTCTCTCTCTCTCTCTCTCTCTCTCTCTCTCTCTCTCTCT
>NW_026267132.1:2236551-2238720 GCF_000697945.3 Frankliniella occidentalis | reverse complement strand
CTCTCTCTCTCCCCCTCTCTCTCTACCCCTCTCTCTCGCTTTCTCTCACTTTTTGCCGCTCGATAAAAATAAACGGCACGCCGCTCTAGTTTTTGGCGCTGCGACGGCACCATTAGAGGGCTGCTGCTCGCGCGCAGGTGCAGCTTCCCACACCACGCTCCGGCGGCCCCCGTCTGCATTACATAATCAACCTCGCTTGAGGGCCGCGCGCACCCCTTCTAGCGCCCCGCTCCAGGTCTCGGGGAGGGGGAGGGGAGGGGGTGGGGAGACAAAACGCGTCATTTGTCGCATTGTGCCTGGCGAGGCCGGCAGAGCGTGGCGGAGGCTGTGGCTGGCGAGGGGTGCTCATGCTGGCGAGGCCTCTCTCCTCGCCGGGCGGAGCAGTAGGAGTTTCATGCAGTTTGACTGACAGCGACCACATGCATGTAGGGCCAGGCAGACGGAGGAGGGGGGTGTCATACCAACAACGAAAAAACAAAATTAGGACGTGTACATATATTGTGGAAGTTCCTCCACGGGGGAGAGAACGTCAGAACAAACAACGTTTAGTGTGTTGCATCCGGTTGCATCGTTCGAACCAGCGGTATAATGAAGTCGTCATATCGTCCTCATCAGCGCAGGAGACACATCACACCGGCCCGGCAAATAATGCGTTTGGCGAAATGAAAACAATAATCACACTCGCGGGGATCGAAATAAAGAAATGATGACAATAAAACACGGCCGTTAACCTTTTTCCCTTTCAATAACGGTAATAACAATGCTCATTCTAATTACCGATCAGACCTTATGAGGTGTTTATTTTTTTCCCATTCCCGTTAACGACTCACACGGGGCCACAGGGGTGCGGAGCGCCCCGACCCCAGTCGCTGCTGCCCAGCGACGCGTCGCCCCGAATGATATCGCAGTAAAACGGTCGGGTGCGGTCTGGAAGGGCCCCCCAGAGAGAGAGAGAGAGGGGGGGGGGGGTGGAGTTCGCTGAGTCGCAATGGACAGAGCGATATGTGACATATTTCAGTCGGCGTCATCAAATCGGCCCCAAGTTTCGCGACCCACCTCCCTACCACAAGCACGCACGCGCGCGCGCTCACACACACACACAATCACACAAGCACACATCCATCCCCACGGCCCGTATAACATATCCCACTCGCGAATGCCGACTGTGACTGGACCCGGGAGAGGGCGGAGGCAGAGGCAGTTGGCGTGCGCAGGAGAGGGGGAGGGAGGGTGCTAAATGCAACAAAAACTACTGCAGCTAAAAACTGCGCGCGCAGCGAAGGGGAGGGAGAGAGAGAGAGAGGAGAGAGAGGGTGGGGGGAGGAGGGGTAGCGGTGTGATAGTCGTCACGAGGGCTTAGGCCGGCATTATATCACGGCCCGTCGGCCGCTCGCGGGGTTGTCCGTCCGTCTCCCTAGTTTGAGACGTTTCCTCATCCTACCCCCCCCCCTTTCCCTTACCCCCCGGGCGGTGTCCCACATCTTTAGTTTACAAACGAGCCCCTCTTCCCCTCCTCCTCCTCGCCTTTTGCCACCCGCCACCGTAAAACTCCCACGCCCTTGTGCGACGGCAAACGAAAGAAAGTCACGAACCGCAGCAGCAGTCCGATGCATCTTCTTCTTTCCCCTCCCCCCCCCCCCCCCCCCCCTCCTCTCTCCTCCTCTCTCTCTCTCTCTCTCTCTCTCTCTCCCCCCCCCTCTTCTCTCGACCGCATATCCTCTCAACCCCATCCCCCTCCACTTCCTGGGCCCCTACGCAACACAGTTTTCGGCGGTTGCGCCTGGCTGCGGACGCCTCGGCGAATATTTGTGACCTCCCCCTCCTGTCCAGTAGGAAGAGGAGAGGAGGACCTGTAACAGGTGTGTGCTTCTCCTCGTCTCGACCTGTCTGTCTGTCTCCGTACTTCCGTCCGCCTGTCCGCATAAGAACGCTCAGATTTTTTTCCGTGCGACTGAATAACACAAGCAGTAACAGTACTGAGACCAGTGAAGTTTCCTCTCCCTCTCTCTCTCTCTCCCTCGCTCGACACTTTGCTCAAAACCGGAAGTAAAGGATGCTCCACGTCGGAAGCTCTCGCGGTAAGGCTGGCAGCGGTGGGGGTTTTGGGGGAGGGCTTAGGGGGAGAATGAGAGGCGGTCATCTGGGAAATCTGAGCTGCGGCGAAAGGGA
>NW_026267132.1:2222635-2228751 GCF_000697945.3 Frankliniella occidentalis | reverse complement strand
CTCTCTCTCCCTCCCTCTCTCTCCCTCTCTCCCTCTCACTGAATCTCTCTCCCACACACACATGCAGATCTGCGCCCGCTGCCTCAGCAACGGTCCAGTATGACTTGTACTTTTTACTTCGGCAAACTGTCGAATATGTCAGGCAGTCTCCCGCTTCATGTGGCACGGGAGCCCCCCTCTGGGGCCGGTGCGGCGGGCACCCGGTGGAGCGATATTATACAAATACACGGGGAATAACAGGGGGGATCGGCGCGCGCGCGCTCGTGTGTGTGTGTGTGTGTGTGTGTGTGTGTGTGTGTGTGTGTGTGTGTGTGTGTGCGTGTGTTTGCCCAGCAGGGGTGAGTGTTTGCACTCGCCACAATGTCGCCCATCCATCCATCCATCCCACCTTTATGCCGCGCTACCCCCGTTTTTATGGAAATCGTTTCGCGGAGTCCGTTTTGGGCGCGCGCGACCATAAAACTGCCGCGGCCAACATTAGGAGATATCGAATGAATGGGCGATCATCATTGTGAGCCGGCGCGTGCCCCCGCCGCTGTCACAGTGTCTGTGTCTGTCTGTCTGTCTGTCTGTCTGTCTGTCTGTCTGTCTGTCTGTCTGCCTGTCTGTCTGTTCGTCTGCTGTCCATCTGTCTCTCCTGGTGTCCAATCAGTCAGGGAGTCAGACAGAGTCATACATACATGCGAATCCGGCGAAGTATGATCTTCAACCCAACACCAGCCACCAAATCAACAAAACAGAGAATGTCGAGGTGACTGAAAATACGATATCTTAATTAAATGCTAAATTGTATGCAAACAAGTATACTTTTAACTTACAACCATCAGGGAAGGGTGGAAAAAGTGCTGTTAATGTAAGTCCCTCGAAGCACGACAGCCATATTTTTCATGCATGTGACCACGTGATTTGAGTAAGAAGGCAAAAGTAACTAGCATGGTTGTATTAGCATAATGAGTAGTGAGAATAAAAGTCCATGAAGGAGTCCAAGCAGGGGACATGAACGCACGTCTGGTACATCTCGCCGTTCTCCACCAGCCACCTTTTGACGCGACAGTAATTGTGTTTTCTCCGACAGAAGAGAACGAAATCGAGGACATCAAAGACCTCGCGTGTATTGCTTAGTGAAAGTTATCCAAGTCAAATTTGATGGCTTTCAGGCGTAATCATATGATTATGATGATGAACTGCTCTTTGTATATTATTCTGCCGAATTTGGTCAATAAACGTTGGAAACGTCACTTTACGCTGAAAACACACATACCGTTGAACAAACTGGCTGGGATTCCACGGGGGCTGGCTGTACTATCCGTCCGTGCGAGCCTTTGTGATTCGGGAGTTCCCGGGGTACATCCTGTCCGCCGTCATCCCGGAGGCCGCACCGCGGTGCCCACGACGGAGCGCTGCACTTTATCCACTGGTCGCACTCGGTCGTCGCTCACGACGGTCACAACACCGGCGCGCTCAAGAGACACCAGCCGCGCGCGCGCCCCAGGCCAGGTGGTGCTCGCGGATCCACGGCGATGCACTACACGGACGCGGGCCGGTGTCGCGTACGTTTCGCGGTGAGGACCTCCTGGAAGGCGGTGAACCCGTGCCGGACCCGTGCTGCGCTCTGTCGGCGCGACTCGCATAGGGCCGATATGGCTTCGGCCCGCGCGGGTGGCGCGGGCGCGGCGTGGGGGAGGGCAGAGAGGCGCGGTGGGCGGGGCCAGGCGGGGCGCGGTCGGTGGGGCGGGAGCGGCGGGGCGCGGCGGGGTGGGGCGCGGGGCGGTGGGGCCCTGCCTGCTGACGCTCTGTCAGGAGACGTCCGAGACGTCCCTTGCACGGCCCCGACGAGATGATAAGGTAGCAATGCGATTCGTCCGTTTCGGGCACTCCAATAAGCGGCACAGCGGTATCTACTCGTCCGGGTGTGCGCAACCCCCGCAGCCTTGCTCGTTGTACTGCGTGTAACCAACTCCCCAGAGACATTTAGTTGACCGTTGACCATCACTCTCCTGTGGCGCCTAACGGGGCAAAAACTGTGATCACCCGCGTTCACAAGCTCATCCATGTGAGAATGTTTACGACGACTACGATACAGCATATATTATTGCACGTGTCCCAGCTGACGGGGTCCCCGGGGTCCGGGGTGCCCCGTCGGTACTCTTTTGACAGGCGGTGCAACAAGTTTCGGGGCCTAAGTCTCCCCTGCGCAGCGCCGCCCGGTGCCCCGCGCCGTAATTCCCGCGCGTTAGCATGGCCTTAGCCCGCGGCCCAACTTTGAGACCCTTGCGACCCCCCGTGGGGCCCGGCCGGGGCCGGGGCCTGCAGGCCCCCATAGCAGCCCGGCTACCGGGCGCCCTGCGACCACCAGATAGCAGAAAGGGGGGTCCCTGCAGTGGTGTGGGATATGAGCAGAGTTTCTGGACTAGCGGGATATAGATCGCGGGGGTGAGATTCCCCCGCGGGCTGGGGCGGCGCTGGAGCAGCAGGCCTGGAGCAGGGCAGTAGCAGGTAACCGGGTGGGGGGCGTGGCGCTATGGAGCAGAGCCTGGAGCAGCAGGACCTGGAGCAGGGTCTGGAGCAGGACCTGGAGGACCTGGAGGAGGACTTGGAACAGGACCTGGAGGACGACCTGGAGCAGGACCTGGAGCAGGACCTGGAGCAGGACCTGGAGCAGGACCTGGAGCAGGACCTGGAGGACGACCTGGAAGAAGACCGCGAGGATCACCTGTAGGATGACTTGGACGACGACATGGAGCAGGACCTGGAGAATGACCTGGAGCAGGACCTGGAGGACGTCCTGGAGGACCTGGAGGACGACCTGGAGGAGGGCCTAGAGGAGGGCCTGGAGGAGGGCCTGGAGGAGGGCCTGGAGCAGGACCTAGAGAACGACCTGGAGCAGGACTTGAAGGACGACCTGGAGGACCTGGAGCATGGCCTAGAGCAGGACCTGGAGCAGGGTGGTAGCGGTGATTGCAGCAGGTCTGGAGGGCACGCGTGTAACTGTCGCCCCCTACCCCCCTTCGGACCCCAGTGGAGTCCCGCCCCACTGCTTGCTCAGCCCGTGCAAACGGCGCAAACAGGCGGAGCTCGCCGTTAGTCCCACCTGCTATGTGTAGCGCGCTCGCCACACACACGCACGCATTCACCGCTGTTGAAAGCTGAAGGAAAGCAAGATAAACAGAGACGATGAGAAATCAGCTGTAGTATATCATCCGCATCGCATCGCCGTATCCGCAACAGCAGAGAGGAAAGGGGAAAGCTGCTTAAAGGACTTCCGCAAGCTTCTGCTTCTCCGCCACAGGCCTCTCGCTGTTGTTGTCGTCCAGCAGAGCAGGCCCTCGGCCAAACGGCCGCACACACTACACTCGCACCCCTCCAACCACTGTTTACTTAAGATTTCCGACCAGAAAAAGGACATAGGGTCCGTTCTCTCTCTATCCCTCTCTCTCTCTCTCTCTCTCTCTCTCTCTCTCTCTCTCTCTCTCTTCTCACACACGCGCACGGTCCTGCTCCGCTTTTCCATCTCATTGCGTTGCATTCGGTGTGCAGCGCGCGCGCGTGCGAGCGGAATGGGATGACGCTCAATCAGAGAGAGAGAGAGAAAAAGAGAGAGGGAGAGAGAGAGAGGAGGGGTGGGGTGGGGCGGGTCGCACGCGGCGTGCACGTGCCGCCGTGCGGGTGGGCCTCGGTGGGCCGCGTGCCGCCGCTTGCAGCCCCCGGCCGGGCGTGAGGAAGTGTTGCGTATGGAGCTGGATAAACATATCTGGAGCTGGAGCGGCGCTGGAGAGAGAGATAGAGAGAGAGCAGCAGACACAGTGCACGGCGCTCGCGCCTCCCCAGCCCGCGCAGGACCCAAACTCGCCCCGATCTCTTCCTGCGGGAGGATCCACCCTCCCACTTCCATACCGACTTCCATGCTAACTGTACGGCGAGCGTCAAGTCTGGTGCGTCAATAATAATCTTTATTCAAGCGGTTGTCACTTAAAAGTATGCTGGCTCAAATGGTGATTGTCCAGAGAAACCTTCGCTGTTTGATTTGTATTCGGCAACTAGGTTTTATTGCCGTACAGAGTGAAGTTCGGAATTTCCCTTTTTTGTGTGATTGCCCGTAAAGGCAAGGTCAAAATTGGATATGAGTCAATTTAAAAGTGGACTTTTTTGACATAATTTGACTTATACGACAGTTTACCCAAAAACCACAGCGTTGGTGTGAAACCGTGTGAAACTAATTAGTCGAATTAGATCAACTATTTTTGTTTTTATTTTTATCGTTTGAATACTTATAATTTTCTTTTAACTTTTAGTCACTCACGTGGTCACGATAAACTCATACGGTGGGCGCGGGGTGCCGGCACCAGCATCATCATCATCAGATTTATTGCACGGACTCGTGCCGATGGCGCGGCCCGGCGCCGCACACTCCTGTACACACACACGAGGCGCGGGCGTGGTGTACCCGAGGTTTGTGTGTATCATGAAGGTGCTTGCAACAACTTCAAAGGCTTTCCGCCGCTCCGCCGAGCGGTGCTATCCCGCGCAGCGCCCCCCGCCGCCCACGGGTGAGGACGACGCAGAGGTGACGGACGACTCGTATTTATACAAGGGCGGGGGGGGGCGTCGTATAAAGGAAGGCAGTGGGCGCCGCGCTCAAAGGGGGACGCCTCGTGTGGCGGGCGGGGCGCTCTCCATGCGACTGTCTGTCTGACCGTGTATAACACTCGTGCAACCGTTTCACGAGTCGCGAAGCTTTCTACTCGACCAGGTATACACCCACAAAATCGTTTTCTTGAAACTAGGGAATTTCCTTTAAATTAGCCTCATCGAAATTGGCCAAAAATAAACGCAAAGAAATGTTTTCCTTTCTTCAAGGAAAAATTTGCCTTATTGTGAAGGAAAGTCTTCAACTCGAAGAATTTTTGTCGTTAAATCAAAAAAATTTCTTTGAGACAAGAGCAAAATTTCATTTTTCATTTTTTTAAGGAAATGATTTGCTATGTGTGGGAGGAACGCAAGTAGCGGGGTTGCTCGTATACCCACGTGAAAACCACAGGTCTATGGAGACCTACGGTATCAAAGTGAAGTGAGGTATCGAGTCCCGCCCTGCCCCACCACGCCCCGCGCACCTTCTTGTAGTTATACTGCACCGCACGGCAGGCCTGGTGGGCGGGTTTGCCTACCGTGCCTGACTACGGCGCCTTTGCGGCCGTTCCCCCTGCTAGTGTACAGGCGACCCGCACTCACGCGTGCACGTTTTTTGTTTGTTTTTTTGTACACCATTACAACACACATGACTGTGCTCATGCTCATCCTTCCGCGGAAAGATGATATTTGGAGTCAGGCAGGGAAGCCAGGCGTGGCGTGGCGCGGCGCGGCGCGGCAGGCGGGGCGGGGAGTGGCGCCTCGTCGAGGTGAGGTGACTCTCCTCTCGGTGTTGCTGCGGTCGTATATCTTATCGGCGGGGCCAGACATGGAGGCGATAAAATGGCGCTCACGGCAGCGGTGGTGGTGGCGGCGAGGTGGTGGTGGTGGCGAGGTGGTGGTGGCAGTGAGGTGGTGGAGGCGGTGAGGTGGTGGAGACCATCGTAGCGGTCCCTCGCCGGGCCATGCCCGCGCACACCTCTGATCTAGAGACTGACACCCGCCTCGCCACGCACGGCACCAGTCCATTCCCTGCTTGTTTTATTGGGCGACCCGAACAAGGTGCTGCTGCTGCCGTCCTCCACCTCCAACCTCCGCCACCTCCACCTCCTCTGCTGGGAGCCGCGCCACGCTGCGCCACAGCGGCGGCAACAGCAGTTTACCTCGTGGGTTGCGCAGTACCGCGCGGCAGTACGGCTGCAGCCCAGCCACCCAGACAGGCAGGTCGATAAATCAAAATGGCGGCTCGCTCCTCCCCTTCTCTCTCTCTCTCTCCCTCTCTCTCTCTCTCTCTCTCTCTCTCTCCCTCTCCCTCTCCCTCTCTCTTTCTCTTTCGCTCTCTCTCTCTCCCTTGCGCCCTCTCTCCTCTTCCCCTCTCACGTCGGCAGTGCTGGGCGCTCCCGGCGCTCCGCTCCGCCATGGCTGTCAGAGAGGGGGCCCGCCGCGCCCCGCCGCGCCCCGCCGCGCCCCGCCGCGCCCCGCCGCGCCCC
>NW_026267132.1:2217925-2221665 GCF_000697945.3 Frankliniella occidentalis | reverse complement strand
AATATGTAAACTTCGGCAGACTGATACTCTCTTCGTTATGTATTTCGGCACCCACCCGGAGGCAGTGAGTGTGTCCAGAGCTTTAGAAGGTTATGACCCCCTTGGCTTGGCATGAAGCTGCTCCCACTCCTGCCGGACGGCAGGCGGCAGGCTGTTTGTGTTTGATCGCAGTCAGGGTATGGGTCCGTGGCCGCCGGGCTGCTGGAGGTCGTGGAGGCCGCCGTGTGGAGGAAGGGAAGGGGTGCGTCACTGCACCGGGGGAGCCCCGCGGCCCCGCCCGCTTGGAGGCCGTGAGATTATCGAACTCAACGAGCCGCGAAACGACGTGTCAGTCGGGTGGGGCAGGCCAGCCATGGGAGCGTCCGCCGTGCACGCCCCCCAACCCCGCCCCGTTCATACTCGAACGACTCTCGATTGTGTATCTGTGAAATTCCATCTTTGACTGAAAAGCAAGGGCCGTGGCCCGGAGCGTGTTGTTGTTGTTGTTGTTGTTGTTGTTGTTGTTGTTGTTGTTGTTGTTGTTGTTGTTGTTAGGCAAGGCTCTCTATTTTTAGTGAAAGGTAGTTACGCACGCAGCAGGGCACAGAGGAAAACATTGGGCGCTGGAACATTCTGATTCGACCAGTCCGCACACGGTGGTCCTCGCAGCCTCAGGGCCACACGGGGGCGGGCAGCGGGGGAGGGTGAGGGGGTGGGGGTGGGGGGGCTCGAGGGTGCGTGAGCGCGTGAGCGAAAGATAAACACTACCCCCATCACCCCTCCCACAGACAAGGTGAGGCAAAACGCGAGGGGGAAGGGGAGGGGGAGGGGAGGGGAAGGGGGGTAGCGCTGTGGGCTTACCCCTCTCGTCGTGTAATTAGTCCCTGTAATTGTTTGCCGTGGCGGGGCGTGGTGCGACGTGGCGGGGCGGGGCGGGGCGCGGTGCCCTCCACAGGGCGCGGCGGTGGGGTGGGGCGCGCGGTGCGTGGTGTGGTGGTGCCGTGCTGCGGGCCGGGGCGCGCCCGGGGCCGCGCGGAGGCCGCTCTGCTGTGGAACGTGTTGAGGCACTAATCCCTGAGCGCAGACAGACATGTCCAGAACGCACCCCGTCAGGCAGACCCCCCGATGGCCCGATGGCGTTGTGTCCAGTCCAGCCGGTCCAGCCCCTGCTGCAGCTGCAACAGTCTATCGCGGGCCCCGTCAGCAGCCTCTCGCAGCCTCCGCAGTGCGGTGCAGGAAACACGTGAAAAAACGAGCCACCCTCGTAGCTTTAGCTTCCATTTGAACGTCGCGTCACTGTTTTTCTCGCCCCACCATAAACCTCTTTCTTTTTCTCGCACTCTCAGGAATAAAACGTGAAACTAATATCGAGTGTAAATAAGTCGCAAATCTGGACGAATACGAAGTGGAGAAAAAGACCGCGGAGCCGAGCTCTCCCCCGGCAAACAAGGCAGGAAAAAATACAATTCCACTTTCCCGACCAAGATCTCTTCCCGCCCGGCCCGCCCACCCCCGCGTGCCGCCGCACCGCCCCACCAACAACCCCCGTGCGAGGGCTGCGCGGGCTGGGCGGGGGCTTCTGAGCGAGCTCGGAGGGAAAGAAATTCAGGGAGTGCTAGGATGGGGAAAGAATACAATCTGGAGAAGTGGCGAGAAGGGATGGAGAAATAAAAGAAAGGGCAACGAAACATGAGGAGCGGAATGCCCCCACTGAGGCACAAAATCGTTTTGCACTTGATTCCATTTTCGTTAGTGATTGTTTTACCGTCTTCAGTGTCACATTTAGAAATCAGCTTGTTTCCTATTGAATTTCTTTTCTTCGTCGCCACAAAAAAATTCCTCCCCGCCCACTCACTGACGTTTTCCTTACCTTTGTGATGTGATGTGGAGGTTGCTCGAAGAATAAATGCAGGTAAAGTAGCGCTGGCCGAATGCCTGTCCCGGAACAAAGCAAAGATAAGTGGTTAGATTGTGTCCCGTTAAAATTCATACAGTACCATAACTTTACCCAGGGTGCATTAGGAAATGTAACGAGGACGTCGGAAATTTAGGCTTAAAACGGGCTATTTTAACGTCAGTATGACTAAGACTCGTTTTGACCTTTTCGTGACCTGAACTTACCCCTTTGTTAGGTGTGATGTCCGCACACTAACCTAGAACTCAACAACCGGACGTCTTTGAACAATACGAACTCATTTTCCGAGCAGTTTCCCGCAAACAAAGTTGTTTTCTAAAAAAAACGCTTTTTGGTGTTAAATACAAACGGAAATCTGGACACAATTTCCACCATTCTCCACCATTCTCAGAAACTAAGAAGGAGTTTTCGTTCAACGAGCATCCAGTGCCGACACCTTTCGGCACACTCATTCTCGTACCTCATGAGAAATTCGGACGCACATTTAGAAGGCGCGTTGGTGCAAGACTATTCTGGTAAGAGAAAAGAAACGTGCGTTCGTGAACCCCCTCTGATAAATTACTAACCAGAAAAGTCATCTCTAGGTAACGTCTAAACGGCTTCCTAAGTCGATATTTTGACCATTTAGACGTCTAGATGGTCGGTCAAAAAGTAGATCTTGGACGCCGTTGAGAGGAAGTATTTCTGACTGGGCTGTTGCTATGTTACAGCCAATGACAACTCGCATCTTAAAAGGTAATAAGAAATAATTATTTTTCATCCTAGCTATGTCTTTCAGGCGTCATGCCGCTTAAATCTTAAATAATATACGAACTTGTACACATGGTTACGGACAAACACATGGTTACGGACAAAATTGTGCCCGTGGATTTGCAAGCTTTATGTTATAAAATAATGCATAAATTATCTCTTAAGTGCACTTTACAGCTACATTCTCCAGATCTACAGCCACTGGCTGAACTCTTTCCTGATCCTGGAGGAGGACCCCATCTTCTCCTTCTGCACCACGTCGCCCCCCCCCCCCTCCCGACACCAATACAGCGTACGCGCGTGTGTTTGTTTGCGCCCGTAATCGGAAAGCGGATCAAAAACAAACCTGTGCATGAAACTCTCCACTGTTTCCGGTCTTCCTCTTTTCCTTGCCTCTTCCCTCTGCACTCTGCCACTTTCCTTCTTTCCGTTTTCTCCTCACTCCTCCTCCGGCAGGCCTTCCCCTCGCCGCCAAACGCCGCCACCTCCACCCGACCGACCAGATCATCACAATCTGGTGTAATCCACAGGGATTACAAACGCGCCCGCCAGTTTCCTTCGCGCGCGCGCGTGCACACACACACACACACACACACACACACCAGACGCACGCACACACACACGCACAAACGCGCGCGGGTGCGTTCGAGCGAGTGAGCGAGACAAGCGGCCGGGTCAATCTGATGGCGTTATTTCAAGCGATAGCAAACATGTAAAATCAAATATAACACACAAATTAAAACTTTAAAAAGTAAAATTTGGAACAAACAAAAAAAAAAACATCAAATTAAATACCATTTTTGTACCGGCCGAGGGTTCAAACTCGGTGTCTGCTGCGCTTGCGCTCTTCCTCCGCCTGTGTTGTGCATGGCGTTCTGGCGCCTGCGGCCCAAGACAGTCACACATGCAAATCCGCAACACTGAGGCGCATTCTTTACGCTGAGAAGCTGTAAAAATCCTGGCCGGTGTTCGCATCGGTAATGATAGAGTCAGTGCTTTTGGGTCCACGCAGTGGTCCACGCAGTGGTCCACGCAGTGGTCCACGCAGTGGTCCACGCAGTGGTCCACGCAGTGGTCCACGCAGTGGTCCACGCAG
>NW_026267132.1:2214282-2216988 GCF_000697945.3 Frankliniella occidentalis | reverse complement strand
GCCTCTCTCACTCACTCACTCACTCCGGCCAGATGTAATCCGATCTAGAAATGATGCAAAACGTAGGGTGGGGAGAAGCAGGAGGTTGGAAGGGAGGGGGGGGAGTGAACTTGCAAATAGTGATGGGCGCTACTGATACGCGACGTAAACAAACAATTTGTCGGCGGCGGCTGCTGTGCCGGGGACGCGGACTCGCTGCCGGAGGGACGCACGGTGCGGGGGAGGACGGGCTCTTCCCCGTGTCTTGCAGGATGTACAGGGGAGAGGAGGGGGGCAGAGGGGTGGTCCCAGGTGCGTGACTGAAAGGGGACGGGAGCGACCAGCATCACATACCCGCACACCCGACCCACAGGTGCACCCGGTCTGGGAAGCGGTAGCGGTTTACCATTCAGCGAGCGTATGTTTAGTTACGGGCATGAAGGAAATCCACTTATGGATGCAAATCGAAGAAGTGAGCAGGAGAGGGAGAGAGATGGAAAGAGGCAGACAGGGGGTAGGGGGGGTGAGGGGGTAGAGAGGGAGGGAAGTACATTGCCGGAGGGGAGGCAAGCGGTTTGGGCTTGCTGCGTTTGTTGCTGTGTGCATTTGATTTTACACACACGGCTCCCCGGGATGGGTGGGTCGGGTGCGAAGGGGTGCCGCCGGGGCGCCCTGTCCGCCGGCCATCGGACACGACGCGGAACCGCAGTCCGCTCGCCGTTCAAAAACTGTAAATCTTTGACCCCCCGCCCAGGGGCCCCGCAGCTATAGACAGTCCAGAGGGGAGAGTGGCCCGTTGGCCGGTGCCGGGCCGGGGCCCTCGCTTTGCAATTCGGATGGCGCTCGCCGGAGACGCTTCCGCGTAGCGCTTTTCGCCACCCCCACAGGCAAGGGGGCCTCGGGGGGCAGCAGGGGGCGCCGTCACCGGCCGTCACGCCGCCCCGTCACGGGCCGTTTGGCGCGTCATCGCTTCCCATGTGCATAATTAACCACCACACCCGCTGATCGGGCTCCGCTCCGCGCTGCGCCGCCGGCGTCCCCGGGGGCAGCGCGGCCGGCCTCAGGGGGGGTGGCCGAGGGAGACGCACCGCCGCCGAGCCGCCGCCGCCGCCGAGCAGATCGTATTTCCACCTTTATTGAAAACAAATCTGCAGCCCGTAGCCGGCCGAGTCGGGCTGCCCCGCTCCGCGCCGCTCCCACAGCGGGCTGGCGCCGCTCTCATTGGATTCCGCTTAATGGGTTCGCGGGGAGGCGCCTGCTCCTCCCGGCCGCAGCCATTCCGTTTGGTTATTGATTCCACCTCGCTCTCTTTTCTCTCACTGCCAAATCAGCACGGAGTTTTTATTTTTATCGTTGGCGTTATTTACTCATTTTTTTTTCGAGGAGGGATCATCGGTTTGTGGTCAGAATCATTCGACGTCGGTGAAAGGCACGGGGGTGGAAATTTATAAAAATGTGTTCTGTTGTGGGGAACATGCGTGTTCCGGTATTGCTCCAGTTCAGAGCAGGAGCAGACTCTCCAGTGTCGGCTCGGGTTTGCATACTCTTGGGCCGCAGCACGGACCGTGATGGCGCCTTACGGGTGGAGAGTAGGCAACCCGCCCGCGCGTAGGAATGCGGTGCGGCCTAACTTCAGGAGCGCTGTTTGCTGTGTACTGGAGTGACGAGTGACGGCCGAGTACATAGAGTGAGTCCCGCGGCGAAACAAATATAGGCAATTTCAGCCAGCTATATATATGCATAGCAGCGCGGATGCATTGGCCCGAACACGGCCCCGCGCCAGCTGCCAAAATTCCCACAACTCCGTCCCACTCCCGCTAACGTTCTCTTTCACTCCAACCTTCTTCCTGCGCTCCCTCTCTTTTCTCGACCTTTGCTGATTTAACCACTCTTGCGCAATGCACGCCCCCCACACCACAACCCTATACGGGAATGTATACATCTTCAGAAATATATCGCCCGGCATCAATGAAAGAAAATCAATGAATTTTGAAATGCCTTTTCAATGCGTGTCTGGAAATATGGACGCGCATCTGTTCGCAAATTAATTTTCGAGCAAAAGAGACGGCAGAGAAATAGTACCTGCTGCAGCGAGCTGCTTGGCTCTTGTCTCCTCTAGCATTTAGAGCAAGCCTTTGTCAAGGGGAGCCAACATCTCCGCTGCCCCTGCCCGCAAAAGAGGAAAGAGCTGGAAAGGGGGTGAGGGACGCAAAGCCTTTTCGGTTTACCTCGTTCGCGAGTTGTTTGTCCCCCCCCCCTTCCCCCTCCCTTTCCATCTCGGCAGAAGCAATGCGTGCCCCCTCCCCCTTTTACACAGTCCCTCTCTCCAGGAGTATAGGAGTGTGTCCGTACAGCAGCCTGCTGCAGCCGCAGCCGACTGATTCCGAAGAGCTCTCTCCTATACCTCCTGTATAGCTCCGCCCTTGTCGCACTCATAAGGCAGGTCCTCTTGAGCGCTCTTCGGAATCAGTCTGCAGCGAGGTCTGCAGTGTGTAGCCGCAAACGCGATACCGCTTCCGAACGGCTGGCGGCGCGGCGGGCGTGAAGGGCGCGATGCAGAGCAGCGGCGGGACAAGGAAGGTGTCCGCGCGGCGACCGACGAGGATGATAAATCGGCTCGGGCCCGGCCTTGTTGTGCTGCTTTATGAGCTTTGCTCTGGAGAGAGCGGCGGCGGCAGCAGCAGCAGCCGTGACAAAGCGGGGCGGGGTGGGGCCGCGGTGGGGCGT
>NW_026267132.1:2208012-2208976 GCF_000697945.3 Frankliniella occidentalis | reverse complement strand
CCTTTCCCTCCCCCTCCCTCCCCTATTGTCATTGAAATGAGCCGTCGAGCGGGAGCTAGCTGGCTGCTGTGCTGCTGCTACACTTCAGCCTACTTTGAATGTACCCGCGCACATGGGGCGGGGACGACGGGGAGCGGGAGGAGGGGCGGCCACGGCCAGTTCGGTTCGGACAACGACGACGCTATCGTCGTCGCCTGTTGACCACGGGACACGGGACGCACGTGAGACGTGCAGGCGCACCACCGAAAGCTGACTGCGATCAGGGTCAACCTGGGTGAGCCGGTTCCGCCCCTTCCGCCCATCATGATGACTGATGGTCATACGAAATTTGAATTTGAAACATTGCATGCATTATGTGATCTGCAATAAAGGGGAGGGTCAGTTGATTCACGTGTTCTATACTACATTATATTGGTACCGGTCCGATGCAGCATGATGTATTCTCTGCGGATAACGCTCGTTCGAATTCCATCTTTTTTTTTAACCCCCTTGAACTGGTGATGAGCAAAAGCGCGCCACACACTACCAACGGGCGAAAACACTGGGTGGTTGGGGGGGGGTGCATTTTGCGGGTCGCAGATCGCGAGTCGCGAGTGAGGCGGGGCGGGGCGCGAGGCGGGGCCGGGTGGAGCGCTTTTGTCGCGATGTGAGAAATAAATATGAAAAGGGAAGGGAGGACAGCGGCGCACAAAAGGAGGAGCCTCATAAAATGCCAACTTGATATACACACCAGCACCAACACCACCGCGCCACAACCACCCAGAGGCCACAGCTCATAATTGCATTCCGTAAAAAGAAGTAAGTTGCGGCTCATCATTTATTATATTTGTTGTGATGTATAGGCGGCCAGCAGGCGGGACATCTGCTGTTGTGTCAACACAACACGTAGTACACACACGGGGGGTAGAGAGAGAGAGGGGGGGGGGGGGGGGCCACACGGTGGGGACAGCGGGGGGGGGGGGGG
>NW_026267132.1:2204238-2207962 GCF_000697945.3 Frankliniella occidentalis | reverse complement strand
TGGGGCCGGGGTGGGGCCACATTCAGACACATAGCAGTGTTACGTAACGCTATAAGGGGTGGGCCGTGAGAATGTCGCCAGAGAGACAGTGTGATGTTTGCCGTCGCTCCGGAGAGAGGGAGAGAGAGTTGTTATGTTTTCGTAAAATGCCGCTGCCGCGCATTCAAATGAGCGACGGCCGCGGCGGCGTGATGTGATTTTAATAAGTAAAATATCGCCGCCGCCGCCGCCGCCCCGATTCGGTTCCCATGGCAGCGAATCTCTTCCTTCCCCGCGCGCGGCAGCGGCACGAGCAGCGCGTGTCGCGGGCCGGGGCGGGCCGGGGACGGCGTGGTGGCGCGGCGGCGGCTGCGTGCGGAGGAGCCACACTGGGCGTCGGGAGGGAGAGCGACGCTGTACCCGCCGCCGGCATTGCGCACGCAGCCGCGAGCACCAGCAGCACGCCTCCCGCGCGCCCCGCCCCGACGCGACAGACAATGCGATGACACCAGCGGTGCCAACCCTCCCACAGCGCGAGCAGCACACGCGCCGCCGCGGCGGCCCGGGGCGAGGCTTACCAACGCACAGGACATCGCCGAACCCGCCCCGCCCCGCCCCGCCCAGCGCTAGTCCTCAGGCGTCCTTATAGCGTGCGTGCTCCTCATAGATGGCAGATTATCAGCTCGTTGCAGCCCCGCCCCGCCACGCCCCCTCTGGTTCGGTAGCTAGCATTCAAATCGGGACAATGGCAAACCGATTCTTGCTGTGTTCGGCCGGAGGTGGAGAGGAAAGGGACGTGAAAGCAGCGCAAAGGCGGAAACGGAAAGAGCAAAACCTTTGGGGAACATCAAAGCCGGGCGTGATAAAGGAACCAGAAGAACGGACGGTCCTGCACTAATGAGTGTTTGTTGGAAGTTTTATTCCTGCGAGTATAACGGTGAGGCCCGGGGGGGGGAACAGCGGCGTCAGAAATGTCTCCAAGACGAGAGGAATAATTGCCGAGATAAGTCTGATGGGGGCTTTGCCGGCAGGGGAGCGCTGGAGGGGGAGGAGAGCGGGGCAGACGGGGAGGCTGCGCGGAAGGGGCTGGGCTGGGGGCGTCGGGAGGAGCGAAAGAGGAGACGCTGGACGATGTTCCGCCGCGCCTTATGCCGGGTCACACCTCAGTCTCGGCCCCTCATAAATATTCATCAAAAAGTAATTAATCATCGCAAAAGTTAGATGAGGAGCTTTATAAAACGCTACACGTTTACGTCCGGGGCCGCCAGAGGCCGCCAGAGGCCGCCACTGAGCGGTAAATAAAATGCAAATCTGACCGGGCCGCTCAGGGGCCGAGTGTCACGAGGGGTGTGGCGGGGCCGGGGCTGCCGCGTCACAATATTTGTACTTCGCGCTCTCTGTCCTCTTGTCCACGGGGGAGAGGGGAGGGGGCTAAACAGGCCAGGCCGTCTCGTCACCGCCTCCGATGGCGGAACTGTGAGTCGTCCCTGCTGCTGTGCGGTCGGTCGCGGTCGTCGGCCGCCTCGGGGATGGGGGTCAGCCTGCGCCGGAGGGGCGGATCGCGCTCGCGCTCCCGGTCCCGGGCGTGCCGGAGGTGGCCGTCCCGGGGACGCGGCGGGGTGGCCGCCCCCGCGTCCTCGGCCCGCTCCCTGCTGTGCTGATGGCCACTTCTCCGACGGACTTCCCTGGCCTCGGGTGCTTCCCCCCGGTGCGTCCGTCCGCCGACGTCGACTCGTCGTTGGCGTTGGGCAGTCGCCTCCCATTCGAGGTTGCGGTCGGCTCGCCGCTGCTGATGCTGCCCGGCGTCTTCTCGGTCAGCGTGCCTGTCTGCGGCCAGACGCTCAGAGTGTCCAGCCTCTGTTTCCCGATCCAACCGCCTGTTAGTTCGCCGCCGCTCGGCCCCGCCCTCGTTGTCCGTGGATCTGCTCGATTGCCTCTGGGATTGACCGTTAGAGTGCCTGCTGGAGTGTCTGGTCGAGTTTTCGCTCGAGTGCCTGCTAGAGTGCCCACTGGAGTGCCTGCTAGAGTGCCCGCCGGAGTGCCACTCATTCTCGGAGTGGCCTTGCGGGCGCCGGCGGTGATGTCGGCTCGAGGTGCTGGAGTGCTCGAAGAGCTTCGCAGTGGCCGCGGCGTGATCAGAGTGACGGTGCCTCTCCCGGTCCTCCACCCAGGGTGACTCGGAAGAGCTGACAGCGACGTGGTGTCGATGACGGTGTCGGTGACTGCGAGTCTCGCTGCCGGGTCCGGAGGCGGACTCGGACGCGGACCTGGAACTTCGACGGGAGCTGGCCGAGCTGGGCGGTGGAGTGTGACGACTCGGGACGGCCAAGCAGTCCGTCTCGCTGGAGGACGCGTTCAAGTCCACGGCCACCCTCCTCGACGGCGACCTGCCCCTGCCTCCGGACGGCGCCGTGCGGCGGTGCGCGGCCGGGAAGTCCCTGGTCCTCGACGGCAACCCCACGCTGTCGTCGCAGTCGTTCCTTCGTTTGGGCGTCCTATCAGACACAGAATTGCGCTTTACTGCCGCAAAGAAGAAAAGCCCCTTTGCCCACAGCCGTCCGAGTGTCTCACCTCAAAAGGCGCGCCTCGGTGTGCGGAGTCAGCCCGGGTCTCGTTGATGGCAGGCTCTCGACGGGGCGGCCGTGCCCCGCCGTCTTGACGAGGCGCTTCGTACGGAGCTCGCGCTCGACGACGTGGTGTGTCGGTGTCGTTCGCGCCCTGGACCAGAGGGACGCGGCATCCGACGGTGAGCTGCTGTCGCTGCCGCTACTGCTCTCCTTGGGCGCCGCTGGCGTTGGCGCTGGGGCCACACGGTGGCGCTGGGCTGCGTGGCGCTCAGCGCGGTGCGCCCCAGGGTGTCGCGTCGGCAGCAGCGCCGCGGGCCCCGGGTACACGACGTCGTCGTCCTCTGTCTGGGCGGCACGGCTGGAGCGGTACCGGATCCGAGAAGATCGGGGGTCGCCGTCGAGCCTCTGGTCGACACCATGACAGCTACTCGGGGTGAAGGATGCCGTGAAGGGTCCCGGGGGCGAGAGGCGCGCCTACCTGGGCGTGCGTGGCCTGCATCATGAAGATGCGCTGCGCCTGCGGGGGTGGCGTGAGCTCGGTGCCGATGGCCTTGTTCACCATGAACGTGCGCCTCGCTGGTGGTGGCACCGGCGGCATCCCCGCCCAAGTCCTGGTGCCCGCCGCCCAACCCTGCCCCAGCAGCCCCAGCCTGAGCCCGTCACCCGCCGTGTGCTTGGCCACGGGGCAGTGGGGCGCGCGGGGGATGCTCTCCGCCGACGGCGAGGTGGAGACGGTCACGTGGTGGTGCTTAGTGGAGGCCGGCCCGATCGTCATGCCCCGCATGCGCGCGTACACCGCCTGCACCTGCGGCAGGCCGTCGAGTTGCTCATCCCTTCCTCACCGTCAGCGGGCATGCAGACCTCGGCCGCGGCCGCGGCGGCGCCGACCTGGGAGCCGAGTGACGGCCGGGCGAGCACCTCGGGTCGGTAGTCCAGCGCCGACTCCTGCGACACGGGCGTCCGGTTGTACAGCTGCTGCAGCGGGCGCGCGGGGGCGGGCGGGGCTGGCGGCGGCACCAGCGCGGGGGCGGGGGCGGCGACGGGGACCTGGGGGCTCCTGCCGCAGGCCCAGCACTCGGCATTGGGACCCCCTGCGCAGCGTTGTTCGTAGTTTTCGATCGAAAAACTGCGGGGGAAATCGCTCTCTTTTCGTTGTTGCCGGAGCGTCCGGCCCGGGT
>NW_026267132.1:2164213-2199096 GCF_000697945.3 Frankliniella occidentalis | reverse complement strand
GCGCTGCGGCTTTGTCGAGCTCCCCGCCGCCAGGCGCTAGGCGCAGCGCCGCAGCGCCTCAGCGCCACCGCTCACCTGCGCGTTTGCCCACAGCTCTGCCTGCCGCTGCTGCTGCGCCACGACGCCACGCTCCTTCGCCCCGTGCTGCCCCCCGAGGACCTGGCCGCCGTGGTGGGCGCGTGCTCGCGGTACAGCCGGCGGGGCAGCTTCGCCGGGGACCCACCCTCCTCCACCATGGCCAGCTACCACGCCGGGTCCAGCGGCCGGTCCTCGCTGCAGGGCCAGGGCAGCCAGGGCCTGGCGCCGGGCCGCGGGGAGCGCTGGGCCTCTGCCGCCGGGCAGGTGCTGAGGTCCGGAGCCCTTGGGGGCGGCCCGCAGGCTCACCAGGACCCCGAGCTGAGCCGCGCGCTAAAGACGCTCTGGGACAACGCCGAGGTGCGGGACATGGTCAGGACGCGGCTGCTGCCCCTCGTACGTGAGTGCACTGACGGACACCCCCGACGAACCTTGACCCTCCCCCGTGACTCCTGACCCCGGCAGTGGTGCCCGACAGGTGTCCTCGACGGGCTCCGTGTTCTTGGAGTACCTGGTCCGCCTGCGCCGCGTGGCAGCCCAGCGCCTGGCACGGTCCCCGGAGTCGGAACGCGCCCGCGAGGCCGAGCTGTGCGCGGCGTGGCGCGGCGGCCGTCAGCTGGACGCGGCTCGCGCGCGCCTGGAGGACCAGATCTGCCAGCAAGCCGAGCAGCTCGGCGGCCAGGTAGCGGACAACGCCAGGAGCGTGGCTCTCCTCCGGCACAACGTGAACCTCGTGCGGCGTCAGTGCCAGGATGAAGTGAAGCTCATCGTGTAAGTGGCGGGCGGTCTTCTTGGGGTGCTGCGGGTGGTGAGTGGTTGCTGACTGCCTCCTCTCGCCCTCGGCAGGGACAAGTCGGAGCGCGCCATGGTCCTGGAGTGGCGCAACAGCGAGTACCGTCAGGAGAACCTCAAGGCGGAGCTCACCTCGGCCAGCGACAAGATGGCGGCAACCCTGGCGGCGCACCTGGCCGAGGAGAAAGAGCTCCGCGTCAAGAGGCACAAGATGGAAACCCTACTGCTCACGTGGCTCCAGAAGTTCGACGCCGACGTGGGTGAAAAATTCCAAGAGCACGAAGAGTTGACGGCCGAATACGAGAGTGAAGTGAAGCAAATGGCGGAGCTGACGGTGAGTTGTAGGAAATTAAAATATAGTCCTTCGCTCACCCGCTGATGTCTCCTACTTTCGCCCTCACAGGAGCGGATGTCAGACCAAGAGGAGGAGTATCAGCGGCTGCTGGCCGAGAAGCTGCGTTACGAGAAGGAGGAAGAGGATGAGGTCATCTTCTCGTTGGCGAGCAAGCACGCTGCCAAAGTGATCCAGCGGGCGTGGCGCGGCTACAGGATGCGCAAGCGGCTCGCCAAGGCGGCCAAGAAGAAGGGCAAGGGCAAAGGCAAGGGGAAGGCCAAGCCCAAGTCAAAATAGGACCATTTATTTGAAATAACTATGTAGACATCTAAAATGTACATATATACAATAATGAACAGCAAAACAAAATATTATTTATCCTAGCTCGATAGACAGTGCAGGACAAACACAAGGTCTGACTATTTTTTGTCATGACCCTGACTGGATATTTAGAAGGCTTAAGGCCTTCGACAAGTACTGCATAGTGTTAATGTTTGAGCACATACCCAGGGCAAAAACTTTCTGGAGGAGGGGAACAGCATCCTCTGGAAAAGAACGAAAACAATCAGTATGTAAGTACTTTCTTTCGACTGCATACACCAAAAAGTTGTGTATCACAGCACTACGCTACTTTTTCAATAACAAATAATTGTTTCTGGATACCTTGAATAGACAGGACAACATCTGGCAGACGGTCCATGGCTGTTTGTACTACTTCAGGTTGATTACTGTCTAAACATTTAGAGATGAGACGTAAGGCTGATCCCCCAGCAGCAGCTGATGGATCATGCTTCCAGAATCTTGCCAATAGGGTATGTGATAGATTTCTTATTATACTGGAGGGAGATAATAGAAGAGCACCGATTGGCTCCACAAAATTTCTCAAAATTCCAGGTTGGCGGTAAGATGCGCTTTCTACATCTTGTAGAGCTGAAGTGACTTCTAAAAATTTAAGTCACATAAAGTTGAGTTAAATTAAATATTCATTACTTTGTTGTTTATAACGAATCAAGTAATCAATGTGAGGTGTAGCTTTGACTTACCCTCCCCCTCAGCCTGCTCAAGACGTTGAAGTAATGGTCTCCAGTCCACTTCCTGTTGTATAGGAGGAGCTGCCACGGGAACTAATACCTCGCCGTCAGACTCCTTTTCACCCCCATCAATACTTGATTCCTCAATAGATTCTCGAGGCATTGAAACTCCTGATATTAGAACACACAAACTACTCAACTGAGGCTGTCTGTGCTGCAACTCCCTGAAAGGAATTTGGGAAAATAACAGTTGATTACCAAGTTTGTGCATTATTTGGTATTTGAAGGAAAAAAAAATGTATTCATACCTTAGTAGATTGGCATGAGTTTGAAGGTACCTTACAGCTAGGGTAGCATCATGAGAGACATATGCCAACATTAGAGTAATAGTTCTATTTAATATCTGGCTGATATCTTTAGTCATTCCATAGTTCTACAACAAAAATAGTATGAGAGGGTAGATGGCAAAGTGGCAGTGATACAGAAGAATTATTGAGAAAATACTTACCCGAAAAAGAGAGAAATAGGAATCAAGAGTGTCATGTAGGGCACATGAATGCTGCCTATGAAATAGATATGGTTGGAGCAACTCAAGAATACCCAAAATGTGTTGAAAATAGGCCAGATGATTTCTATTTCGGAAAACATGGTAGTCCAGAAGAGCGCGTCCTCGTAAAGAGGATGCTACCATGGGTAGTTGCCTAAGCACTAGAGCAGGATGAACTGAGGCCATTTTGCGGGCAGCAAGCTCAAACTCTTGAGACCTACGAGGTGCTTCTTTTCCCATGGGAGTGGCAGCAAGTGCAGTTAGGAGTAGGTGGGACATACGATCTAAGACACTGGTTGCATTTTCTGTAGGAAGAAGGAGTAACAATGGTTGATACTTCACTATACTGAAATGCTTTGCCTCAGCATAAATTTACTTTACCTGTAGCTGAAGCTTTCTCAAGGAATTTGTCTGTCTCAATATCCACAAGGTATTTGATCAGACCTGGTATTTTAAAGTATAATCTCAGGAGGAACTGATGTGCCATGTCCGATTTGACACTAAAATAACCAGGAATAAGTTAAAATTACAAGACAATAGGTAAATAACAAATTAGTAACACTGTGTGTACTGATCAATAGATTAAATTTACCCTTTGAATGCATCATTTGTGGCAATATTCAGTAAATGTTTTACAATTCGGGCAACAAGTTCTACATTCTCCTCAGTGCACTGAAGAAGCAAAGGGAGGCGAGATTCAAGAGAATCGCCACTGTCTTGGGCAGCCTCTTCAACAATGTAAGTGACAACACTTTGTAGCTGAAAAATGGATTGCATTAACGGATTTATTTTTAAAAATTCTGGAGCACACTGTATTTTCACTGAACAAGTTTTTCACTAACCTGAATGACAGAAAGACAAAGTACATTCTCCGGTATGGCGTGTTTGGGAGTATTCTTTTCTCTCCCTTGCCATAGCTTAGGGTTACTTGTAAGAGCCCAGAGGAAATCTAAAACAGCTGTAGGCTCATACCTGGCGAAGTGAAACATAGTTCAATAAAGTTGCAAAATAAAATATTATTTTTCCTAAACATATTTGCAAAAAGTATACTCCAAGATGAAAATCTTTTAATTACTCACTCAGGCTCAGCAGATGAAAGCAGATGCTTAACCACTCTATGTAATGTAGCCCAACTAGCTCTGTGAATGAGAAGTGTCAATAGGTAGGGACGGCAGGACATTGTTGTTGTTGAACGTCCAAACAAAAGTTGCAACTGGAAAACAATATCATCACTACTCTGAAACTCTCTAATTCCAACAAAAGGCTGTATAATTCAACCAAACCTACCTGAAGCTTGGGACAAGATCCTATAAGCTCTGGTTCCATGGACACTAGTTTGTCTATAAGTAAGCCCGTGTTTATAGAATCTGATGGTGATTTGGAAATGAGAGCGCATGTGACAGACTGTACAATATCTTTTGTTGTCTGGCATTCTTTTTTCACAACAGATTTGTTAGCACCTAAAGGTACAACAACATTGGACACTCCATTGTCATATTTTTGAACAAAATGCTTTAGAATAGCTGTTAATGGAGATTTTGGAGGTAATTCATTTTGCAGCATAGCTTTAGCAATATGTAAAAACTGCTGCAGAATAGCTGGAGGATAGTCAGCAACATTCTGTAATAAATATGGTCTCATAATTAGCATCCCTTAAGTACATACATAGTGAAGCTAGTGACAAATCAATTACTGGGTCAATCAAAATACCTTGTTGGCCGTTATGATACGAAAGAGAGGACAAGATAATTGAGGTGCTGCAAACAGGGAAGATATCAGATATGTTGCCACAGTTGAAGCAAATGCTGAATGAAAGTATTCAGCAGTAGCTGCCAAAACTCTGCCTTCAGCTGGGCTTTGCTCAAGTTCAACAGCAAGAGTCTGAAATAAAAAAGAAATTGATTGATTGATTGATTGGACCAAACAATTAATTAGTAGCTGTGTGATCACATAGCTAGTTTGAGATATTGTTTGTTTGTGCAGTGAACATACCAACTGCAACAATTTGCACGAAGAAACTTTCACGGAGCGATCAACTTGTGCCAAAAAGATTTCATCTAAGCGGGAACGAACGTCCTGTGGCTGCAATAGCTGACGCCCAACTGCAACTGGTGATCCAATAGGAAAAATATTCTGACGACTTGTGGTTGGAGGTTCTAAGGCCACTGCCGATAAAACATTTTGATAAAGTGCAAATAACAATACAGTAATAATACAGAAGTTACCAAAAAAATCTTGAGACTTACCTGGTAACACAGGCTCATGTAACTGAAGAACTTGAACAAACATGTGACCAGCAGTCGCACCTCTTTGTCGCTGCACAGCAACAAGCTGTGCCATATATACTTTATCTATAACTGCTGTTGCAACTGCAGCGTCATCAAGAAGAACACATGAGTCCAAAGCAGCAAGCAGCTTGCTCATTGATTCCACAGGAATACCAAATGACTGAATGAAAAGAACTAGATCCCTTGGTTCTAAGTCACCAAGAGCAGCTTCAACAAGAACTTCGACTTCTGACCGAATCATTCTAAGCTTTAGCCAATCTGGATACAAAAGAGCTTCTTCTGATGTATCAATAAGGTATGCCTTTGGGTACTGGCCATTCTTGGGAAACCAAGCTTCTAAGAGCTCATCAAAAGTGGATCTGTCACTGCATGGTCCAAATGATAATAAAATCACCATTGCATGGACTACAAGGATGTGCATTGTAGATTCAACACCATTGCTCCAAGTTACTAAGATATCTTGGCTCTCTGACCATGCGGCTGGTGGTTCTCTTCTTGGTTCCCTTGCCTTTGCAAGATACTTATGGAATATTTTCATTAAATTTATTAGGGTCTCATTATTACGTGACCCTTTAAAAGGAACTAATGCAGACATTATGGTGCATCTTTCAACAATTAATGTTGCCATATCAAGAGTTAAATCTGTCATTAATGGTAGGCTGTCATCTATAGCGTACTGAGATAGGAAATGAATGTAAGCTCCAACAAGAATGGTTTCATTTTCCACTTGGCATGCTGCACGTAGAGCTTGAACAACCTGCGGTCGAGCTAACTCAAAATGAGGTATCTGAGGCAAATGACGTAACAGCCATGAATGTTCTCGATCTATCCCATCAACATCCATTACTAATGCCTCATCTTCTAAAGGTGACATAACAAGTTGCAATCCCTTTAGTTTAAAAAAAAGAAAAAGACATACCTTGGATTAAACACTCACTAACACAAACAAAAAAAATAATTAAGATTTGAAAAAAATCTCATACCTTGATAGCCTGCAGGCGGCTAGCTGACTGCATGGAATGCAGACGACGCAAAAAATATTCCAAAACTTCACAAGGGGCATTTGGATCCTGGTTTGGATCCATTAGTACAGACCTTAAATGGCTAATAAGTTGCTGCTGTTTGTTTTGTTTGTCGACTGTTGAACTTAAAAGAAACTCACACAAGCATTGCACTGGAAGGTGGCTGTATAGTAGAAACAAAAAAAGAAAAAGAAAAAAAGAGAGAAAGGAAAGAATTACAATGAGGGAAAAAAAATTGAAAGCAAGCAAGTGTCAGTTAAATTACCTCAAGGCGCCCTCAGAACTCTCAACCAAATCAGCCAACCATGGCATGGAATGAGAGGCACCTTGTCTTTGTATAATGTCAACTAAGAAGTCTGGACTTCGGCAGCGACACAGACGGTGGCCCATCCGGTGAGATTCATTGAGAGAGCGCAGCTGATCCAAGACTAATTGAGGAGGCCTTCGCGGATGACCGGACGGGTCCATCGTGATAAGCTGATAATAGATAAGTACATAGATAATTAATAACACATCAGATGACACCGCAATAGAGAGGCATTTCATATATTATTTTTCTGACACGAACTTGTGATAGGAGTAGACTAGTGTGCTCAGTGATAGTAACTTTGGTTGACTGAGCGGCAAGATGGGACTCAAATTCTAAAATTTGCTGCTTTTCCAATTGGACAAGCTGGAATTCTCTTGCTCTAAGTTCATCTCCATGTTCACCCAAGGAAGGAGGAGGATAAACAAAATGACTGAGGGAGCAGAAAACGAAAAATAAAATGAAACTGCACAAATTTTCAACCCAATGACATGTAAAACATAAGTGAAGAAATACTGACTTAGTAATACACATTTCCATAAATGCCCTTAGAGTAGGGTACTTCTCCCATGCAACTCTTCCAAAAGTTGTAGGGTTGTGTGTGGCAAGTAATAATAACATAATCCAAGCCTTCCAATAAACATTAGAAATGGCTAGTTGAGGAGGTGTGTACCTTTAAAAATGAAATAAATAATAAATCAGTTTCAGTATGATGAGCAAGAAGGCCAAGAACTGAGAAAGGCATATTAAATAATATTAATACCCTTTTGGCAAAATTATATTTTCTGGGTAATGATAAGTGCTCAGGTTGAAAATCAGATCAATTATTTCCACCTTATTAGCCTCAAGCATATTGCTTCCTTCAGAGCTAAGACCTGAGGCTCTTTTCAGCAATTGATCTGATAGATCCATTGTCTCTTGAGGACTAATTGGATGATCCTATAATATTGTGAAGAGACAAGTATTAGACTGTATAATACTGAAGGTAGCTCAACATATTACATATACACATCCTTCATATGCCCTTTTTCTTCATTACCTTAGAGAGACCTATTAAAAGGATTCGCATCAATGTGTGTTGAAGAAGGGGAATTTCAGATGCCAAACGTAGCAGGCTAAGGCGATCAGCTTCTTGAGGCCAGTTGTCAACTTTATAATAGTGTTCAGCTTGACCCATAAACATGATCTAGACCAAAGACATGTCGTTCATAACTTTCTCCACACAACAATGACCACAAAGTTTTAAAAATTATTCATACAGTACCTTGTGAATACCAAGAACATATTCAAGTTGAGTTGGTCTGTACAAACGAAGCACAATTTCATGATGCCACCACATTGCATCCTGCTGAATTTTTGCAATAGTCATTTGGAAGTTCTGTTAACAGCAAAGACAGAAGAATAGTTCATGAGATATGAATTACATAAAGAAAGATTGATTGATTTAAAAATCACCAATGCTATAGCTTGCCTGATAGATTCCTATGTCTTTTTTGTCACCCTTGGCTACATGGCTAGCCGCCTCTTTAACAGATGGCGAGATTGCAAGAAAAACACACAGACAAACAAGATCTACAATGACCACATACATGCGTTCCTTAAAGTCAAAGTCTCGGAAAGTGGTTTTGTGCTCAGGAGCGTCAGACATAAGGGCTCGACAAAATGAATTGATATCTAAATCGTGTCTTAAATTACGAGTTAGTTCACGTAAGAATCCTCTTAGAGCTCGGTGGAAGTCCTCCCTATTCATAAGAATTTCCTGAAGTACATGCGCTAATAAAATGGGAGCATTTTCTGGGGAGATTTGAAACATTGTTGTGATTACAGCCATGTTATTTGAATTACGAGCATTTGATAATTCATTGTAGACAGTGTGCTTCATGAGAGAACTTAAATTCTCAGGGTTTGCATTAACAAGTTCTTTAATGCTTGACAGATAAAAATTTATGAGTGCTTTGGTCTTTAGCCTTATCTTTATGATATTACTCATGACTTCAATATCACGTTGAGTATGAGTGCTGCAATTAACACAAACATACATAAGCAGCTCTTGAGCTGGTCTTGTCAACTTAGGATTCTGGAGCCACATTTCAAGCCGCTGTGTTGCATTAAGTCTAACTTCCACAAGACCACAAGTTGCAGATAACATTCTCAAAAAATTTCTAGTGGTGTTTTCTGGAGGTTGGCGTCGAAGTAATTGTTCTTTGATAGCTTCTGTGACAATAGATTCCACAACATCATACGAGCCATTGTATCTTGGCATGACAGGAAATTCATGCTTGTTGTCGGTGATGTTCAAACCAAGCTCTTCTTTTATATCCTTTATGTCATCATCATCACCCATAGCCGAAGAGGGAGATGAACATGTACTGCTCAATCCAGCTACATTAGGTGGAACTAGACCCAAATCTGGAGGCAGCTGAGATTTAGTTGGGTGTTTGGTATTGAATGCTGTGACAACATTATCTACAAATCCTTTGCATTCCTCCATATCAACCCACACCCGCTCATTCACTGCATCTTCAATGTAAAGCTAGAACATAATGTTTAAGTTAGGCATTAATCAAATTAACTATTTTATAGTAAAAGTCAAGAACTCACTTTTACAAAGGTGTCAGGCCAATGCTTATTCTCATTGAATGCTCGCATTAACAGCCCTGTCACTAAAATGGGAACTAAAGGGTTGCTTTTGTTTTTCATTCCTAAGGTAACATCTCTCCGTAACAGTGAGCACAATGCTTGTGGTACTGGTTCAATAGCCATTAGTGATGGACGAATTTTTCCCAAGTAAAGTAGACTCAAATAGAGGCAAGGATCCAGTTTTCCCCTTTGAATTTTGATTGCCCTTAAGGCACCACATATCTGTCCAACCTTGAAAACAAAAACGAAACTATAAATAAATAAATTTACTTCAAATAAAATTGAATAGATGAACATACCACTTTATCTGTTTGTCCTAAATCATTAGATTTTAGGACTTCTGCTACAAGTTCAGAAGCTTCTGTATCAATGGCGATTGTTTCCCACACATCAGCTCCCGGAATCAGAGGAGCACTAACTGAAGGACCAGGGCCAGCACCACCTCTATGAATTGCACCAACGCTTGGAACTATTTTGGGTTTTTTTGCCAACATGGACATACTAGAAGGTGCAGCTTCTCTTTTCCTGTCAGTAGGTCCTGGAATAATTTCACACATTAAATTTAGGAAACAACTATAGTTGTAGGTTATAATAATTCATTTCTATACCTGGCAAACCATGACTAGATCCAGGTTTAGGATGCGGTTGAGATGGGCGCTTGGAGTCTCCTGAATCTACTCTTGATGGTGCTTTAGAGCCAAGAGCAAACACGTTAACAGGGTAGTTGTAATTAGGTTTGCCTTTGCCGCCCCGACCAGACATCCCTTTTCCTCGTTCCATGCTGACAGATTCCTGAAACCGCAATTACCGTGAAAATTTCCAATATCATATTTGACTGACACAGTTACAGCTGAGTATATGGATGAAAATGTGTCATTACAGAAACAATAAAATATTAAAATGATAAATTTCATGGCTAGCTTTTTCAAACAGAAGTGAACGGTGAGCATTGTAGAATGTGAATGCCAGAAAACATCCATAAACAAAAACTATCCTAACCTTGTGACAGTCAAGAAACGACGATTTTATGGGTTTTGCGTTTCTACGAACTTGTTACGGGAGGCCATTGGCGATCATTGCGTGTATGGTCATTAAACATATGATAACATCATGGAGACATTCAAAATATAAACACACATCAATGACAATAAACAGTGTTCAACGACAACACCCGCCGCCGACCGCCTGCTTTTTGCCTGCGGGTGCGTATTGAAGGTTTCCTGCCTGGAGTCAGTTCGTCCAGGCTTTCTGCGGTAGAGAGCGCCACCACGATAATTTTAGACAAACGATGTCTGCTCTTCTAAAAGCAATTCAAGTCAAAGCTGGAAAATATACTGTCGAGGAATTATCGTGGCTAAGCTAAAAGGTAATGTGCGAAGAGACATTTTCTCAATTTAAGAGTGGTATTGTTATGCAGATTGTTTACGCTATCGGGATTTCCAAGTAAAAGTATGGGTGGTATAGGTTATGTGTTTAATTTAGAGTGTTGTCTGCTATGTGATTGTTAATTCAATGCCCTTATTTGTTTTTAAATAATTTTGTTGACTTGTATTGAATCACAAAGTTTTGTTAAAACTAGCTCATTTACCTTTATAATTTATTGCCAACCTTGAAAGTGTCAATCATCTGTATCCTTGAGATGGTATTATGTTTTCACAACAAATGTGTTCCGAGTTTGTTCCTACTCAATTCCACCTTGCTGTTTAGTTCTACCACTATATGGGTTTGTGAATTCTTAATATCTCTCTATATTGTTGAACCTCTGACCACTTCCTATCATCATAAATTACTCTAAATTTCAATCTTATTACATAACCAACACATGTTCTTAAATACATCTGAATTTACTGACAATAATGTTTTTCTTGAGCAAACTACATTTATTTTTCTAGACAGCCCCATGCAATGGGGGCGAACGAAGGACAGCAGGTCTTCCAACTCCAACATGTCCTATCTGCTGAAAACATTCAACTTAGTGCACGCTCTCAAGCAAACAATCGACAAATTATAGCTTTGGTAACACAGTATGTATTTTTATTTTCCTACAACACCGTCTAGAGGAAACTTAATCTTTGCTTGTGCCAGCTGTAGAGAAAGTTGTTCAAAATTGTTATTGCATCTTTGCAGGAATGGTGATCTTATTTTATACTATATCAATGGGGAAGCACCTGCAGTATTGAGAAGGGTTCCATGGTTCTTAGAAAGAGAAAAGAGAATTACATCCTTAGCATTCCATCCAGCTGGTTCCTGGCTTTTAATTACTGGTCAGTATTTTCTCTTAATTATTTCTATTAATATTCCTTTTTTCTTTCTATATCATTTTTATTTCTTCAAAAGGTTGGGATGGATTTTTACATATAGTTCCTGCCTTATCCCTTGTGGATCCCAAATCAGTTTGTGATCAAAGCTGGAACCCATTAGATCTAACTTCCTTCCCAGCCGTTACAACATCTCCCCCAACATGCTGTGTATGGTGGCAGAGTACTGCTCTAGGTCATCAGGTATTTATGTCATGTTGTTTTAGTATAACAATTTCAAGTGAACTAATTACAAATTGATTTTATAATATTTTTTTCTGTGACAGATGGGATTAGTTGGCACAGAGTCAGGAGACATTGCATTGATAAACCTGAATACTGGCCAACGCCTAGGAACAAGAAAAATATCAGGCTCATTGTCCATGCTTCATGTTTGCCATGATAACTCCGATTCAGCTTACCTCTTAGTAAGAGAATTCTAATTTTTTCACTGAATTTTTATTGTACTCAAATTAACAAAAAAATATAATTTTTAGATGACATGTGAAGATAGACAACAATGGCGTGTTCTTTTAGAAGATAGAGATGGTAGCTGGTTTTGGCCTGAAGAACCTGGAAAGAGCACTAACAGAATACTTTTAAGGTTTGTCTTTGATCTAATAATCATATCAAAGGAGTAAATTACATTTTTATTTTAATCTTGTGTTTCATGAAATTTTTTCCTCTTGTAGGGATGAGATAAATGGCCTTTCCCCAGCACCTTCTACTCGGTCGAGGCTACAAGGACTCAAGCAAATGTCAGTTGAGAAGATAGCAATCATTCGCCAAAAGCTGGCTGAAACCAGATCAAAAACAACAACTACTAGTCTTAGTACTAACTCAAATGTGACAAGTAGGAGAGGTGTGTGTGTTTGCTAGATGCTTTCCTATATTTCATCTACTTAAGTTAATGGATACAATAATTATCTCTGTAAAAGTTACTTATAGGGGTGTGCACATTATTTCATAATAGTTCAAGTTCATTATTTTATTATTATCCTGCAGGTAGCAGCAGTAGTGACGGTTCTGCTCGGAGCTCGGATGCTTCTTCAACTCCCAGTGCTAACATTGTTCCCCAGGTGGAAAATTTAAGGTGGATAGTAAATGCGTTTTTGTGGCCCCAAACACTCCGGGGTCGACAGGTTCTTTCTGCTTATCATGCACAATCAAGCTTTGTTTCAGTAAGTAACATTTTCCCACACTAGCACTGGTTCAATTTTCATAACAGATACAAACGTAATATTTTTTTTTCAGATGTATAAGATCGAAGATTTGGAGCAGCCACCTGCTTATGGTCACAAATTGTTATTCCCATGTCGAGATATGTTAGTTACCGAACGTTTTCTTTATTTGACTGACACAACAGCAAAGCGCTTTGCTGTTGTATCAAGTAAACTGTCTGAGTGTCGCAGGCATGATGATTTGGTGAGAGCATTTTGCATCTATTTGCTTGGGAATTTGTATGAGTTTTGCCTGATTTAGGAATGTGAATAATCAAGATTCATTTTTCAATTTTAGGAGCAAAGTCCAGAATCAGTAGTTGATTTGTTTGAATTTCCCGGTGAAGAAAGAATCGTCGCACTTTACAAAGTTTCTAATTCAAGAGTCTTCCACAGCAGTACAATTCCTGTTGTTTCTGCAAGTGGTTCTAGTGTTAAATCCTCAAAACATTTACAAACTGAGGTGAGAATTTTAAGTTTGCAGTGCCCTTTTCATACCTTTATTTGCTGGCTAAACATTGAAATATTTTTTTAATATAATTTCTTCAGAATACAACTGCTAAATCTGCGACAGAAGCTCCAAAATCTCATGAGCAATGGCTAGAACAGGAAATAGAAAAGTTAAGAGGGCAACCGGTGGACACATGCATTTTAGTGACTAGTCATGGCGTCTATCATGTAGTTCTAAAACAATGCCCAGTGAAAAAGGTTTTAAATCATCTTTTGGCCGGTTAGTAAACTGACTTTAAATTTACAATCTCGAGTTGAATATTGACCACAAATAATTTGACAATTTTTTTTTTTTTTTTTTTGTTTTTTTTTTTGTTTTACCATTAAAGGTGTTGAACCAGATAAGGCAGGGCAGTTACTGTGTGCTGAGTCCCTATCCCGTATGTTTGGCCTTGACCTCCAGAAACTCCTTGAGCTAGCTGGTGATATCCAGCTTTACAAAGGAAATTACATCAAAGCGATTGAACTCTTCAAATTAGCAAGGGTATGTTGATGTGGTTTTAATTTCAAATTAACTGAAGCCCTTGAGTGATAAGAAATGTAACATGTAAATCTCATAATGTTTTGTTTCCAACTGATTTAGTGCCGACAAATTAAGTGGATTGTGAAACTTGCTGCTGGAGGACACTCTTCCCAATTATTAATTGCCCTACAAGAAGGAGCATTGAACAGTTCTCAGGAGGCTAATCCCCTTGAACGCTGTCAGCTTTCAAATCTTGCCGTTCTTTGTCAAGCCCAACAATACCTTGCTACCCAGTCAACTGATATATTTAATGGATTTTTGTAAGTATTTTGTTTTACAATTCTGTAAGCAAAATCTTTTACCAAAACCTGCAAGTTTACCATTCTAATAAATATAACTTTTTGTCATCATTAGAAAATTTTTGAAACTTAACCAACATTATGACGAACTAATGGCTGTCAACATATTTGGCCAAAACCATTTATGGTCATTTCTTAATGAGCTTGCTTGCTTCCGTGGGCTTCTTCCTGAAGTTCTTGAGGCCCAAGCAAAAATGATGTCGCATGCTCTAACTGACTGTGAAACTTCACAAAAACAGCAGAAGTTGCTTCTGATATCTCAATGTGAGTCTCAACCTGTATATTTCTAACTTGGGTCAGACAAAATTTTAATCTATTTTATTCATTTTATTTTCTATTTATCAGCTGGCTTTTGGGAATGTGTCAGTGAAGGCTGCCTTCGAGAAGCCTTTCTTCAAAGGCCTCAATTGGTTCGCATTCATTCTAGTTTTGTGAAATCATGCCTTGGTGTGTTAGAACTGAATATTTTAAAGGTATGAACTAGAAACTTGATTTCTATGTACTGTCTTTTTAATATTTTATATTGTTTTGTATATTAGAGCAAAGGATATATAAACTTGAAATTTTGTCCTCTCTAGCGCCTAGCTACTCTGTACGATCCAACAGACCCAGCCCTTCGACCTGGTCTTCTTCAACTTTTTAGATCTAATCGTTCAAGGGAAGGTAGTAATGAACGAGAGCTTTCTCTATCTTTTGATAGTGCTTCTATCAGTTCCTATTCTAGTGACTTCATTGAAACATCTGCAACATCTGTAAGTTTCAAACATTGATTTCAATCTATTATAATCTGCATATATTCTCTAAATTCTCTGCTGGAGCCCATATTATTATATTTTATTGCAGGAAAATGTTGCAGTTATGGAAGAAATTGTTATGACATTTTTACTTATACTCCTACAAATTTCTCACAAAAGTCATGATTGTGAGTATCGACCTGATCTTGCCTCTAGTGTAATCAGATTACCCAAACGAATGACTGATACACTTCCATCTCAGGTAAAAGAAAATACTCAACAGAAGTTGAAATTAAATCCTTGAGACAATAACTATTTTGAAACTTGTATTTTTAAATTTGTGTTCTTAGGGTGTGGAAGTGCTGTCATTAGTTACTTGTGAACTAGCTGCAGGCTATGGCCATGGAGCATTGGTTCGAAACTCTGGTCTTTTTACTTGGGGGCGAAATATTCAAGGCTCTTTAGGCATTGGCCCAAGTATGACTCGCCTGAGTCAGCCTCGGCCAATCCTAACATTCAACTCCCTTAGGACTCGTGTTTTAAGTGTAGCTTGTGGTCAAAACCATACTTTAGCTCTAACTGAAAATGGGGTGAGTTGAGTTGTTTTTTTACTGGCATGTGTAAAACACACACTGCAAACCTTCCTTATATTTTTCCATTTCTCTTGTAGTTGTACTCCTGGGGATCGTCTATTTACGGACAACTTGGGCTGGGAAAGATTTCTCAATCTCCCTACCCAAGATTAATTACAGCTTTATTAGACTACCGCATAGTAGCAGTTGCAGCTGGTCAGTATCACTCATTAGCTCTTACTTCAACAGGAAGGTAAGCATACATTGTTTCCAAAATAGATGTACTTGTTGATCAAAGTATTTCGTCTTTATAAAACTATTCTTTTATTTTGTAGGGTATTCACTTGGGGTTGGGGTGTCCATGGTCAGCTTGGGCATGGCTCTGTTGAAAATTACTCCTTTCCTTCTGCAGTACATGCTTTTGAGGGTCAGGTAAGTAGTTCTGCTTTTAAATAAATTTTTCCACCTATATGAACAATAATGAATTACTACTTATCTTTATGTCTCTTAGGTTGTTAGTGCTATAGGTGGAGGACATGCTCACAGTTTGTTCCTGTTGAGTTCTGGCCAAGTATTTGGTTGTGGTTCTAGTGTTTTCGGTCAGCTGGGAACTGGAAGTAATAGCAAAAGTAGTTTACCAGTTCCAGTGTGCAACTTACCAGAGAGCATTACTGCCATTGCAACCGGATACTTCCACAATGTAAGGGATATCTTACCTCTATTTTTTTTTTTTTTTTTGTATAATAATCAAAATAATGACGTTTTCATTTTCTTTTACAGTTAGCAATCAGTAAATCTAACCGTCTGTATATTTGGGGTTCAAGTCCACAAGTTCTGCGCATGCAAGCACAAGCACAAAAAAAAGCTAGAATGCTTTTGCAACAGCAACTACTGCAGCAGCAACAACAGCAACAACAGCTACAGCAACAACACCTAGAAATTCAAATGCAAAAAGATGAACACAAAGAATTGAGTCCTTCTCCACCAGCAAGGCCACCTGTACCACAAATAGCTGGTGCACATAGTAAAATTGGTGGTCAGGAAAAAGAATCGAGTGATGACTACCCTGATGACCAGTTCCAAATAATAACATTGAAGGATTGTGAGGATAATAATGAGGATAACTGTGAAAATCCTAATGTGGAAAATGGTTCTGTTATGGCTTCTTCAGTTGAAAAATTAGATCCTGTTATTTCCCTTGCTGCTAAGGCCATGAACAATGTACGATTGAATGGTCCTCAAGAAAAGTTTGATGATCCACTGAATGCTACATCCATGTTCCCAATGCTGAGCTCAACCGATGCACCATCTGTAGAAAACTCTTCAATTCCTGGTGTATCAACTCTACAAAATGAAAAGGGATCAGAAAGCCTTGATAAGTCTGTTCTTCCTATCCCTGATTTGTTAGCAGAGGCAGTCCCAAAAGTTGCTGTTGATCTAGTCCAAACCTCAACAAAAGTAGTGGTGTCTTCTCCTCAAACAGAAGTGGTTACGGTTCCTTACGTCAGTGCAGATACAGAAACATCACAAATTCATCTCTTACCTGTTTTAGTAGATACTTCATTGGTTGAAGGCTTGATAGCAGAGGTAACTTTTCATCCTAGTTTCACTAGAAAAATATTTTTAAGAATATATGAAATTTTTATTATCTTTTGTGCAGGTGGCTTGTGGCTGTCATCATTCTTCTCTTGTAACTGAAGAAGGTCGAGTTTATACATGGGGAAGGAATATTGATGGGCAGTTAGGGCACAGTGGTAGGAAAGAGGCTGTTATTCCAACTCTTGTACCTGATATTCGAGCTGCTCAAATTGCATGTGGTGCTGATTTCACTTTAGCACTGCATGCAGATGGTCAAGTCTTTGGTTGGGGAAGCAATGCCACTGCTCAGGTACCTTTATTTATATTTTTAATTACATTTTTTAAATCGAAGGTTGTTAGAGTGTAAGGAAATAGTGTAAAACCTAAAATAAAAAATTATGCCATTTCTGTGTTAGGTTGGACGAATGCCTCAAAAAGAACCAAATAAAGGTTTGGAGGGGAAGACAATAATGTTAAGCACAAGTAAAAGGGTCATTAAAATTCCCAACAGTGCAAATAATCGTGTTGAAAACCCACAAGAAATTCTAGGAATACCGCCTAGTAGTCCCACTCCTGCTTACTCTAGTGCTACATTAAGTGCTGCACCTGCTGCTGTATGGGTAAGATTCTTGTTCATTCACTGGATTGATTTTTTACTTGATTACTTTTTTATTGTTGGTTTGTTGATCTTTGTAGGCTACTGAATTAAGTACACTTGAGAAACCACCTTATGGTTCGCTGACTCTTCATTGGGCGTTGCATCGATTTTTCCCTTACTGCAATCATGCATCTTTGCTGCAAAAGGTCAGTAAATAATTTACTGTTTATTATTAATTATTACTGAAATATCCTAGGATCTTTTACTCTTGTGTTTCAACCATCAGGCACTGCAACACAACAATTTACAAGCTGCAGGGCGCCTAGCACTTCTAGCCAAAGATATTCCAGCTTCATTGGGTTACCATTTGGATGCCTTTATTTTGAGTTGGAAACATTACCCCGGTTTAAATGAGAATATTGATGGCACAAGTGTAGATAAGACAATAATTGATAACCAAGCAAGCCAAGTTCAGCCAGATATATGTGCAAAAGCAGTTTCAGTTGATTATTTGGAACATACATCCTCAACAGCAACTCTAACAGATGAAAATGGGGGATCATCTCATACCAATAATTCCAGCAATAACTCTGAGATCCACGCTTTTGCTGTCCAAGGTGGTAATGAAGAAATGTCTGAAGGGACTGATTCAGAACACACAAAATCAAATCAACAACCATCAGATGAAACATCAAGTTTAGCATCAGTGAGCCTGGACGAGCAGGATGTTTCCCTAGCAAAATCGGGTTCACCTCTTGAGGTTGATGGCATGAGTGAGTCAGTAGAAAAGGCAGATGAGCCTCCAAATTTCAGCTCAATTCAATCAGGTAAGCAGAATGTCAAGAGTGAAAGATGGCTCCAACATGAAGTATTCCGACTCATTGAATTGCACATGAGTCTGGTTGAGGAAGAAGATCAAGATGAAGCAGTCATCTCTCTTCTATTAAGAAAGGTGAGTTAGTGATACTTTTTCATTTGTACAATCTAAATAAACTTTGGTGGAGAGAAAATATATACTTGTCAACTCTCTCAATTTATCATTTCTCTAGACTGTTTCATTTTGGGTCAAAGAAGGCTTGGCATGTTCAATTCTTGAGGACCTAATAAGTCAGCATTGGGATGAGCTTTCATACCCATTTGCTGTCTTACTGTTTTGGTATGTCTTTCCAATATTTAATTGAAATTATTATAAGCATTTCTTCTATAAATGACAGGGTGTTATCTCTTAATGTTTTCTTCCAGCTCTGATTTTGATGGTAAGGAAAAAATAATGGAGAACTTGTCAACAAGTTTTATGATAAAGCTGTGCTCATCCCTGGTCACACTGATGAAAAATAGTATGTTCTTTTTCTTTAAATTATATTGATTCTCATTCATACTTATCTGGGCTTTGATATGTAACTTTCTCTTTATGTTAAATAGAGGGTGATTGTCCTGAGCTAAATGCTGTTCTAACCAGCTTAGTGGCACAAAAGAGCTTTTGGAAGCCTTCCATTGAAACACCTCCCAGCATCGACCAGATTGTGGAACACATGAAAAACAGTGCTGTCGCTGATCAAGCTCTTCATATCGAACCTATTCATGTGGGTCAAAATTTCCAAATATGATCATATTTTACAAGTTTCTGACTACCTAAAGCGCTTAACAGATAAACAATTTCTCTTTCCATAGGATTCCCTAGACAATAACAACATAGTCGCTTTTTCATGTGGTCATCAGCTTAATTGGCATGACTACAATGCTGAAGTTGCAGCAGCTCGTACCGAGGGTTCAGCACTAGGCATTGTACTGTCCGATGGTGAGGATGTGGTTTATCAGCATGCCTGTCCTTCTTGTGTGGCTCAGTACTTGCAGCGTATTAAACTGTGATGTATTGCTAATTAGTTTGATAGGTTCTATGGTGTTTTTTTACTGTTGCATTAATATAGCTAGATGCAACATATTGGCCAGAATTTTTTTTAAATATAATTTTAGCTGATTGGATAAACTGAAGTCTGAGGGTGACTTAAATAACTATACAGTGTAAAAACGTGAAATCACTTGGATATCTTCTTTGCGAGCTCATACTTCTGAGACTGTGGGGAACTGATTTCTACCTGAACACTTACATGCAAATTATATATCTTGATGGACGCTCAAATTGACCATTTTATAAAAATAGCGATTTTTATTGCTTTTTATGAACTTAGTGGGAAAACATAACTTAAGAATAATTGTAAGCATGCCACTTGTCTCCCCTTTTCTGAAGAAAACACTTCAGCAAAATGCACTTGATCATATATTACTTTACAGCTGAAATGGACATAAAGTGACTTGAACAACTAATGTTTAAACATTGGAGTTAATCTATCATCCAGGCATGGCCTGTTCCGGCCTAGGGACTCTGGACGTGACCTACCGTACGTAATCTATCTTAGGGTAGACAGGACAGATATCCAGTCATAGCAGGTAACATATTTTTATTTTTTGAAGTGCAAATATTACAGTTCACTTTGTATGATCAAGTATGTTTGGCTGAGCATGATGAATTTGAGAGAACATACTTGTTGCAATTAATGATGATGAATGAAATTTATGATGTTGTAATTTTAATAGTTATCCCTAATTTTATTTTTAAGAGATATGCTGCTCTTGATGATGAGCATTTTACTATTTGTATATTTAAACATCAACAATATTTTGTCAAATTTATAAAAAATTGTTGATTGGGAAGCTTCAGTAAATGTATGCTTACGGTTTCTGCCAGGAGATCAATTACAGCATTTATTATGTGAAGTCGAACTGATTGGAAGTTGTTTTCTTTTATAGAAGGCATTGGTTAAATGTAAAAATGTTCTAATGATTGGAGTAGGTATAAGCTTTGCAATGACTAGAAGCTACAGGAAGCTCATCCGCTGTTTAAAGTAAACTTGGTACAAATGTAATTGTTGCCATATTTATTGTTATCTATTACAGTACATACATGTGGAAAATAGATTTTCTCAAGCAATTGGTGCCAGCGTCTAGGGATGGTGGTCAAGCACAATCGAAATGCCACTATTCTAAATCAACTGATTTTTCTTGATGGCGTGCAATCTCTTATGACAGAAAATTAATCAATCAAAGTTACCGAAAGATTTGAGTTTTGTTACAATACTATACTTAAATACAGGATATTTTTAAAACTGTAAATCTTTTCCCTTTCCCTTTTTCTTTATCTTTTGTGCACTTACCTATGTTTGTGCTAATCATTGAGAGGATCAATCTTAGTTAAATTGCTTTACTAAATGTGTGATGAAAATGTGATAATATGTTGTAAGGAAGAGGTCTCAAAAGCTGTGATGAGGATTCTGCTTGTAAGCTTCAAGCAATTGTAGTGTTTTCCCTTGGGTTAATCAATCATTTGTCTTTTTATGTCAGGCCAACTCTGTGACGTCAACATAATACATTTGGAGGTACTCTTGAGTATGTGTAGTTGCTGTTAGTTGACTCAATTAGAAGAAGCTTTTCATAAGTATATATATTTCTAATCTGGAATTTTGTGGACATTTTGTTGCATGTAGTCTACTACTAACACTTGGAGTACCATTTAAAAGACATGTGTTGAAAGTTGTGGTTCCAGAAAATGCTAAAAAAAATTACTCTCAGCATAAACATTAAAAACTCGCTAGGAAGAAGTATTAGCTATTGAAACCGATGCATTGTAGAGTTCATTGTTATTAATATTGCCTGTTCTTAGTGTGTATGTTTGATATGGTATAGTTTTCTTTGTTTGGTTAATCTCTATTTGTGTTTATTTTACTTCTTATTTGTTTCTTCTTTATTCTTTTATCTGATTGTTTCTTCTTTAATTGAAAAAAATGTGTTCCAGCCTACCCTATTCCATGGGTTTTAAAAAATAGTTGTGTATTTCTTAAGAAGTGCCATCAACTCACTTCTTTGCCTTTCAAGGGAAATAAATATCTGGTGACAATTTCACCAACATTATGAAACACTTCCACTTGATTTGAATGGCATTGAAATCTACTTTAAATCTATTTTGCTCTTTCTCCTGGAGCTTTCTCTCTTTCTAGTCAAAAAATAAGTTGCCATTTGTTATTTTGAAAACAGAAATGGAAAAGGTTGTAAATGTAAGCAGCTTTTGTAGCCATGCTAAAATCCCATCAAATGTAACAAAGAAGACTGGGGGGTTCGTAGTTAACAATTAGGTGCATGATTATTTAGTCTTTTGCTTTGCAGTTTCAATACCAGTTTTATACTTTTAGAGCATGTAGTGCAACACCCAAGAGCAGCTGCACTTCACAAATATTATATCTTACATTAAAATTCATCTTTGACTTGTATGTTGTTTTTTGTACATAAGTACATGTCTTCAGCTCAAAATATGATAAACTTTGGACCATGAAGTTCCTGTGCTTCCCTTTTGATGGATTCGCTTTTGGAAGATCAAGCAAAGACAGTCTGAAAATTGATAACTCAATAATTTTGTTGAGTGTTCAGAAACTGAGATTGGACACATTCATGTGTGCAAGCTTTTTAGCTTTGTTGTTGAGCATTGCTTGAGACTGGTCACATTTGTACTTGTCTATTCACCAATGTTATGTGAAAATGCTATATAAGAATTGAAAACGTGTGCTGAGATCTGATATTGTTTTTTTTCGTCTGCTGTATATTGTACCTAATATATTGGGTACCAATTGTGACTGCATTATTTCAGGCTTGTATTCACTTAAGATAAATTTATCTGAAAGTCTTTTGCACAAAACTTAAACCTCTTAAGCCTTTGTATGGAGTGTTGTTCCATGTTCTCTCATTTTGTAAGTACATACTGCTCTCTATTTTTTAAATCCTTCAATTGCCTTGTTTAGGACCTAAGCACTCTTTGACAAGAAATAAAGTCATGGTGGAAACTATAGTGAGGTATCTTTTCTTCAGTGTATTATTGGGAGACAATAATAGAACACTCATCACTATCAATTGTTGAGTACTCGGCAACAGTTTGATTATAGATACACATAAATTTTTGGTTGAGTTTTCTCCACAATGACCACAGAAAAGAAACAAGTTGACCTAGGTGCAGAGTACTTTGCATGGAAGAAGGTATATGAAAGAGAAAAACGTTTCTTTTACATCAGAACAAAATTTGTTCCCAACCTCAAAGGTATTTAAAAAAAAAACAATCCCTCTCTACAACCAAACAATTGACAAATTGATAACAAATTATCACACTTCACCACGTACTAAATTTTATTTTAATGTCAATTTTCCCGCTCAAATTAAAGTATTTTTGGTTTATTATTGTAGGCCAGAAATATCCTTTCAGTATGTGAGGTCCATGTGTAACTTGTATCATTATTAATTTTATAAACAGCTGAATGCATCACTGGAAAGTTTTATTCCAACCATGATGTTATGCAGAAAAATGATGCAGATCAAAATTTTGTTAATATGATCGAAACAGAAAGCACAAAGGGGCCCAAAGATAGAAGTGAACATCCTGCTACAGAAAACCAACGGTAATATTTTTTAGAATGTTTATAGATTATTTTTAGCTATAGATGCAAATATTTAATTTGGTTGACTGGCTTCAACCCCTTTTTTCTAGTTATGGGTGGTATCCAGATCTTCAACCTGTACAGAAAAATGATCCTCGATTGTACCGTGCACATCGCAAGTCACATATCACGTGGCTAGCAGAACAAATCCTTTTAGGAACACGAGATATACCTAAGCCTCCGCCATTCACCGGAATTCCTTTTAAAACATAAAACAAATTGATTAACTTTTGGATTCTCAATTATTTATTTTAGGTTTATAAGAATTACTCTGTGCTTTCAGAAATGTGTATTGATACACGGTTATGACAACAGAAAGATGTGCAGGAAAAAGAGTACAGCAATATGACTACGAACGTGAAAAGATCACAGATCAATTTGGAGACAGTCTAACTTGTAAGATTATTCTTCTTCAAAACTAGGTGCAAAGAAATCTGGGGAAACAGGGCTTCCTCGCCACCTATCTTTTATTCTCTCTAGTCTGAAAAGAAAAAAGTTCAGTCAATCAACATGACAGAAAATGATTACTATAAATTATGCATGAGTGATTTGGTGTGTTCTGGTGCAAAAGGTAATGAAAATGTGCAAGGAACAAACTTATTTGCTGATTGTCCATATGGTACTCACTTTGTGGCGAATCGTCTGCTTAATCTGGCGTCCTGCAAGTGTACATGTATTTTATTTACAAATTTCTACTTTTGGAATGCAGAGCACAGTATATGATGAAATATTACCTGATAAATATTATTGTACAAGGCAAATCCAGTCATTGATGCCAATGCAAATAAGAAACTAAATGCATTCCTCAATCTTTTATTTCGGAGCTCAATTTCCTTCACTTTCTCTAAGTTTATGTTCTTGGTTGCTAAAATGAAAAAGTTCAGATTAAAAATCCAAATGTTTTTGGGACCCAAAGAGTCACATTTAATAAAACAAAAGCTCTTATCCCACCATCAGACACCAAGGGGAAATAACCCCTTGAGATTCTTGAAACAAATGCCATTAAATTGGGACAAGCTTTTAGGTGATTCTGCAGAGCACACTGTTGGAAAGGAACCTTAACTAACGGAGCTAGGTATGAATAAACAATTGCATCCAAAGAAGTGGGAGATTTGCCAAAGAAATAGTTTTCATCTCCAAGGCGGACTGACAAAGATGTCAGACATTTTTCAGCATCTGAAAGGAGCTGAGAGAAAGAAAAAATATTTAATCATGGGCACAGGATTATCACTCCTAGTCAGAAAAGGAAATAATGATAAACTTACATGAGTTTCAATAACAGACTGGTCTTCATCCTCTAAAAACATTGTTTCAATATAGACCTTAGCATCTCGTTCATATCGACCAGGGTAGTAATAGTTGAAAGGTAACGGCAAAACTGATGCATACCATGGTCTAGTCAATTCAATATAGTTCGTCTCATCTACCCACCTGTTAAACTAAATGTAAATAATTTGTTCCTGCTTCAACTCAATGTTCATCTAAATCCTACAGACAATAACTCACCATGTATATAATATAGCTGGATGGAGTTTTCCTTCTAAAAGCTTGTTGATGGCAAAGCACTCAGACTTTTGAAGAGGTGTCAACTTTAGATCTGCAGAATATTTCTAAAATAAATAAATACGATGAATATTGTGAAAAATGCCTTAAAATGGGACCACCAGTTAAGTAAAGTTACCTTTGAGTCCAAATATGACACCATGCTCTGAAACGAAGTAATTTTGTCTTTCCCATTGCGAAACACAGGAAGAGATCCAGAGGGCGACCAGAAAGGATTATTAGTGACGTTTACCTTGATTGGCGCTCCACAGAACTTCGCGTAAGCCTGCGAAGTATTGAATAATACTCAATTACATTCTTTCATTCAATAATGACACTATGTTTGTTATGAGAGCATGAAGATATAGGTTATGCAGCCCACAATAAATTACCATAATTTGTAGACATTGCTGGTCAACAGAAGGCAAATCCCATTTCCCAGCCCATACATCAACTTCCATTGATGACGGGCTCATAATTACAATTATATGGCGATACCAAAAGGGGAATTGTCCTGAAATTTGAACCTGAAGCGATGCCGCGGCTTCTTTCTTTCTGCTTCGTGTAGCACAGTTCCAGAAACTTTTTCATATCAAAGGAAGTACGGCGAAGGGGGATTCTCTAGACGTGATCTTATGACGTCAGTTGTTTCGTTACCAGACGACACATAACCTCCTCCTGCCTGGTGGTTCAGGGTTCAGTTGGTAATTTTCCAGGTCTAGAAAGTAACACCTTCAACTTCACTTAAAATGCTGCGTATTCAGGGAAGAGGTGGTGACCCGGCTGAGGAGAAAAGGAAAGTCAGAGAGGGAGTTATTAACAGTTTTGTTTCGTTTGGAGTCCTCATCACGATCATAAGGCTAGGTAAGATCTCGCTCCTCTCATATAGTAATATAATTATGAGACATTGAGGGCGAACCAATATCAACATTTTTTTTCTCCAATTGCAGTTCCTCACGCAATCAACATGCTGTCAAGTAGCGGTGTTCAGCCATCTTAATTCTTCTAACCTTGTGCGTTCTTTTCAAGTAATGATCTCGCACTGTGATTTACCGTGATCCAGTGATCCTGGAACACAGTGTTCAAAAATTGCCTACTTGCAAGTTACGATAAATCCTGTCTGTATGTATGTTACCTAAATGAAGATAAATGTTTAGCCCCAAAAAGTTTATGTATATTCTTCTACCCTTATCCAACTTTCATTAATCGTAACTGTGTTAAATCCCTTTTAAATTTCTACAAATTCACCTCATTGTTCCGACACTTCAGGAAATTGTGCAAAGTAAAAACTTTTGTTTCAAATTTTATATTTTAATATGAAAACAATGTCAACTCTAACATTGCTACATCATACAGCCCTGATATAAAGCCATAACATTTTTAAATGAGGGCTTAGTTACATCTACATTTTGCATGCACCTAACACACCCGAGAGCTTAGTCACTGGCTAGAAAATATTTTTCAGGTTCATTTCACAATATTAGCTTAAAATTGAACAGGAAATGGAGTACATCATGTTGGAAATAGACTACATTTTTCACGGTGAGGTGATTTCCACTCAATACTCAGGAGTATGAAACATTAGAAATGAAAACTGAAGATTTCCCACTTGCACTGTGGATGCATAGGGTGCGTGCAGCCAAGTGTACAACTGATGGATTTCGTAGAAATCTTTTTAATTTAAGATAAAAATGCAAGTGTCCTCTTTATTATTTGAGAAAAAAACAAGCGGCTCATTTTTTTGCCCCCTTTTTACTGGCTTCTTGTCTCTTTGCTAACTGCTTCTTGGACATCAGAATGGTTTCCTTCTGTTCAGGAGTCAGATTAGGAAGGATTTTAGAAATTACTCCTGTAGCAACTGTTATTGAGCCTTCTCTGATTGTGAATCGCTGTCCCTGTTCACAAACCATTCCTTTGGGAAACCAAAGATTTACACTGCAAAACAATTGGGAAAGTTAACAAAAAATTACATCCTTGCAATGAAAGTGTGATACAGTGGTGGGTGGGTACATGAGTGGTAATGTAGACAAAGTGAACTTACGTTGCATCTTCTCCAGGCATGATCAGTTCTTTGTTGCAAACATAAAGCTGATTTAATGTGTCCCATGTTTTAGAGAACATTTGCGAGTTGAATCTATTTGTTATGGGCTTTGTACGTCCACCTTCCTTTTTGTTCAGTACGTAAATCTGAGCTTCCACACAGTCTGACAGCTTCTGTGTACCTGGCTTAGCAACCATCATTCCTCTTCTTACATCATCACGCTTCAATCCTCTGATTAAAGCTCCTAATTGGTCACCAGCATGCGCCTCCTCTAATGTCTTGCAGAACATCTCAATGCCTGTTCACAGAGAACCACAATGATTGGAGAATACACCATATTTAAGTAAATATGAACTGACTGGAATAAAAAAGGTCAATATTTAGCAGACACTAAAATTCGCTTCTTACCTGTGATAACACTTTTAACTTTTTTTCCATAGCCCAAAATTTCACATTCATTTCCTTTCTTGATTGTTCCATGCTCCAAGCGACCTGTCACAACTGTACCACGACCTTCAAGGAAAATACACAACAGGGTTAATGACGAATCCAATACCTATCATGATTTTTGGTCATTCTAATAAACAAGAAATTTATTTACCAGGGATAGAGCAAGTTTGCTCGATTGACATCAAGAATGGCTTGTCTAAATCACGCTCAGGTAGAGGGATAACTCTATCACATTCATCTAAAAGCTTTACAATAGCTTCAGAGCCTGAAGGAACACATGTAAAAATATTCAATTTAGTGTCTTCTAGTATGGATGATACAACATAACTTAAAGCAGCTATCCTAATCATACCAATCTCTGGAGATTTCCCTTCCATGGCAGCGAGGGCAGACCCCTTGATGACAGCAGTGCCATCACCATCAAATCCCATCTCTGTAAGAAGGTCACGAATCTCCATCTCAACAAGATCCAAAATGTCAGCTTCAGTAACATCAACCTGCAATAGATTATACATGGTGCAGTCACCTGATCATCAAACAATCAAATCCTTATATAAAAAAAGGAAATGGAAATAAAATGAAAAAATACTGAAAAGTTGAAAAGGAAAAATAAATAAATGGAGAACTTTAAAAGCTTTTTACCTTATTAATAAACACCACAATGTGGTTAATACCAATCTGTTTAGCAAGTAATAGATGTTCTCTGGTTTGAGGCATCACACCATCTGTAGCAGCAACAACTAAAATGGCCCCATCCATTTGAGAGGTACCAGTAATCATATTCTGTGAACAATCACAAAGAGATAGTAAAAATAGTAGGTTGATGTATAGGAATGCTAACTGGCAAAGCAACAGCTTCATGTTGTCACCTTAATGTAATCTGCATGCCCAGGGCAATCTGTGTGTCCATAGTGACGGTTTTCGGTCTCATACTCCACATGGGCGACATTGATTGTGATTCCTCTGGCACGCTCCTCTGGTGCATTATCAATTTCATCGTAGTTTTTTACACGCGCCAGTTCCCTCTCAGAAAGGACTTCAAAGAGAATAAAAGGGATTAGCATGGAATTATGTAAAAAAAAAGATCTTAAGTGTGCGAGTAATGACATACCTTTGGTAATGGCAGCTGTTAAGGTTGTTTTACCATGATCAACATGTCCAATAGTTCCAATATTACAATGTGGCTTATCTCTCTTGTAAACTTGTTTTTCAGCATAGAATCTATGTTGATTGTAACTGTTGGGCAAGTACCATTGACTGACTCGAATACTTGGATACTGAAAAGTAAGTATTTTGAACAAAATGTAAGTTAACACGACAAAACAGAAAATTATGCAACAACTCAGAATGATTCACAGCTTACCAAACACTTGCTCTCTCCGCAATTAAGAGCAGATTTAAAAACGTGATGCAGTGCTGAAAATGAATGAACCAGGCGTACGATTTAGATCATAGGCGAAACACAATGGGGTGCACTCCCAAAATGCTTTTCAATAGGTTAGAAAGGCCGTTAGGCAACTATGCTAATAATACATTCACTTGATTCTCAAATAGTCTCTACATTTCCAAAAATTTGGAGGAAAATAAATTCAATAGAGATAAAATCCAGAGTGAACTCATCGTCAGTACAGTGTATAATAGAGAAAATAATTGTAGAACTTCTGCATTCAGAGAGTGCTTATAGAATGCATCACCATCACCATATCAAAGAAAACACTTACCAGATGAACTAACAATTCTCGAAGAAATTAGAGATGTCATTTTGAATTGAACGCTTTGGCGTCCTTGCTGTTAGAAGAGAAAAACGGAACAGAAATATATCTTACGCTACACACGGCGCAATGTGATCTTAGCGTCGTCCGCAACTCCGCACACTCGTACCCTTGTTCGCACGACGAGCAGAAGCTAGCCGGGGCTTATTCACAGAAGGAAAAGGCCAAGCAAGGCAACTTCATTCACGGCTTTAGAAATTCAATACCTGCACAAAAAAGGTACATTATTTCTGATATTATTCCTTATGGAATGTATTTGAAACGGCAATTATTAAATTAATTAATCCTTCATTGCACACAGTTCGACTTTTTGTTCTTCTTTAAGCAACGCAACGCGGCAACTAGATAAGGGCAATAAGTACCCCGGTACCACAGACTCGGCACTGGCCTTTGGCTTATAGGAATAAAAGTATATTAAAAAAAACAGTAACTTTTGGATGAAACATTCATGGTTTTCCAGATTATGGCTTCAAAGATATGCAATAAATTTCAATAGTAGTACTGGTTAGTGATTATTCACACTTTTTGTCTACAGTTTGACCACCTCTTCAGATCAAACATTCACTTATTTAACTCATGTAGCAATCAATTTCCTTAAACAAACCAAAATTACAAAGCCCAAACTTATCGATTTGATTCTGTATTACTGGTTCAAAGGGTTTTAAAGTTTGATTCTTTTCCCGAAATCGTACTACCTGCAATGGGAATATTTACGTTTTACCTACAAGTGAACCAAATAATGGTGAGCGCGAGTTTTGAATATTTCCTTGCGCGTAGGATGGGTGGCCTACCCTCCGGGCGACCGACCTCGTGGATGTTGCGGGAGCAAGCAATCGAAGAGCCACCGGTGCCAATCTCGGATACAATCCCCAAAATGTTTGTGTGTTGCTCACATTTTTTGAAGGGAAAAGGTGAAAATTTCGAGAACTGTATTCGAGATAAGCACCGATGGTCGGGCGGGTCGGACAATCCGAGGACCTGTCCGATCGCCCTCCCACAGCGCGGCTGTTCCGGAGGAGGAGAGAGCGACAAGGGGGTCCTGCAGCTGCAGTGTTAGATCCACGAAGTGAATAAGGTAAACAATATCACCTTCCCCGGAGTGAAAGCAACACCGCGTCTCTCAGATGTATCGGAAAATAAAAGATAGTCAGTTGTGGTAGTGAGTGACCACTACCTATCTGTTCTTAGGAGCCGGAACACTCACGATACCGTGCATCACGTGACACAAAATTAGGCAGCCAACTGCTCCTCGATCGAAACTATATTGGGGGGGGGGGGGCCGATCCGATTGGGGCGGCGTGCAGTTAAGGACAGACTAATGAAGTGGCGAGGACAGAGGACATTTTGGGTGACTTGTGTCAACAAGCAGCATGCATGCCATGCCCAGCGCCCGCCAGTCATTCCCCACACAGTCGCATGGAAGGGGTCGGGGCGCGGGTCGGGCGCCGAGTGCTGCCCTCCGCCGGGGGTGGCCGGAACTCGGGGAGCCATCCCCCATCCCCCTGCGCAAAGGGGAGGGCGCCGCCCGCGCCGCCGCCATGGCCGGCGGGGCCGGGGCGGGCCGGGGCGGCGAGGGCCGGGCTGGGGGCGCTCGCTCGCGCTGTTGGCTCTGGCTTCGCTCTCGGCTCTCGGGCAGTGAGGCCCCGCGGAGGGCAGGGTAGGGCGGTAGCGCCGGTCCATGGGGGGCGCTCCTCAGGCCTAGCCGAGTCACGACGCCCCCGCCGCGACGCCACGCCGCCGCCGCGCTCCGAGCCCCCCGCGCGCGGTGCGGTGCGCCATCACGCGAGAGCGCGGCTGATAATTATTTCTCTGTGCCGACGCGGTCGACCGCCCCGCTGCGTGTGTGCGTGTGCGTGTGTGTGAGTGTGCGGGAGCACACCGGTGGCCACCGCAGCGGCGGGCGGTCAGCACGACGGCGGTCAGGACTGCCGCCGGGCCTGTCACCACCATGAGGCTGCTGCAGTGCCTCGACCGCGCGCTGTGACCGCGGCCGCTCGACGCGACGGGCCACTGCTGGTACGTTTGCCGAGGACGCGCGTCCGAGGACGTGTCAACGAGCGTGTCCGTCGCAGGCCCGCACGGGTACGGGGGCGCCCCGTGCTGCTGGGATCGATTGCTAACGCAGTGTATATAGCCCTGGCCAGCCGGGGCCCCGCCGGGCGGAGCGCTCCGCACAGCAGCAGTCCCACCCTCTTGTCTCCACCCGCGGGGCCGGCCCCGGCCGGGGACTGGGGTGCTTCTCGCCCTTCTCGCCTTTCTCTACCCCGCCAGCCCCCCCGCCCCCTCTCTCCCTACCGGCTCGACTAGCTGCATGCTTCTAGTCAGCTGACAGTTTACACGAGAGGGTGCGCACTGTGTACAGTGCGGGGCGGTGTCAACGCGCCTGTCATGTCGACGCCCACTCGCTCCCACTCCAGCCACTCCAAACGGCCGTGGGGTGGGTCGTCTTTAGACGACATGGCATTGTAAAACATTTGTCACGTCATACTTGCTTTTGTTCCTCTGGCCTGGCGCCCTTGCTACACTGTCTCGCATTAGGGTAATGTGAGGCATGACGCAGAACGCGAGGAGCGGGCGCGCTTTCGTTGAAATTCCAGGACTAGCGCGGCACGTTCCTTATTGTGAGGAGGGCTTAACTCTTCATAAAACACGGTGACACGAACTTTTTTCTTCAGCAAATTATTACTTTTTGGCAGCGCGATGTTGACGCGGGCTTCCATCGCCCCGCGCTTGCGCCCCGCGCTTGCGCCCCGGGCTTGCGCCCTCTGCGAGTCCCACGCGCAGAGCCGGTATTGACAGCCGGCTTGACGGGCGGGACGCGGGTGGGGTGGGAGCGGCGTTGTGTCAACTGCGGGCATGGCCTGGGCCCCTCGCTCGTACTTGGTCAACTGCGGGCAAAGCCTCTTTTGACGAGGGTTCCGGGAAGCCGAGCCCCGCGCGCCGGCTTGCCCGGAGTGCCGACTGCGGGCACGGGAGTGCTGGGTTGCCTACCCCGCCGGCGCTCTCTGCCGCTCTCGGCTGTACTTGCGCGACTAGCGGGTCCGAATGTAATGTGCAAGGTCATAACTTGCACACGTTGGTGTGCAAATTCTGCACACATATTTTACCAGTGTATGCAACTGAGTGTTTCTTTGAAAATAAAAAGAAGCAAACCAAAACTAACAAACCTAACTAAATACAGTTAATTAGTAATGATACTATTAGACTATCATCTGTGCATCCAAGTGTCTATTTGAAATAATAAGAAGCAAACCACAACTAACAATCCTAACTCAATACATAAAATCAGTAATGGTATTATTAATGCAGCGTTGCGCTTCGCTATCGCTCCGCGCAACGCTGTCATAGGACCTCGACCCCTGACTTTAAGAATTAACACATTCCGTGCTGCTCATTTTTGGTGCCTATGATTTTACATGGGGAGCGTGACCACATAGTGGTCATGCCACAAGCGACGTGTTAAGTTGCGCTAATGACGCGTGTGCACTCAGTGTGCCGTCGGAACTCCGGCAGGCTGGGTGCGCGGCGCGGGAAGCGGCAGAGAGCGCCGGCAGGGTAGGCAACCCAGCACTCCCGTGCCCGCAGTCGGCACTCCGGGCGCCCCGGGCTTCCCGGAACCAGCTGTCAAAAGAGGCTTTGCCCGCAGTTGACCAAGTACGAGCGAGGCGCCCAGGCCATGCCCGCAGTTGACCACGCGCCGTGGGAGCGACCCCTGGCACTGACAGTCATTGTCGCGGAGGTACGGCGCGGCCACGCCGACTCCCGACGCCCGCGGCCTTCAACTTCAATGAGGCTTAGGGCATACGACGCTCATAAGTCCATACGTGACACACTGTTAAATTCCTGCGAAGTATTTTGCTCCTTTGTAACTACGAAGCATTTACTTCGCAATTACAAAGTGATGCTTTGCAATTGCGAAGCAATGAAAACGCTGCAAAGCATCGCTTTGCAATTGCAAAGTGTCACTTCGTAGTTACAAAGGAGTAAAATACTTCGCAGCTCTGCAAAGCGAATGCTTTGTAGGAATTTACCAGTGCACACGATATTACTTATGTTTCCCAGTTTGCAAAAGCAACACATCTCCCGCGCATCTATTTCGCCCCTTTTTGGCATGATTGGCCAATGCCCGGTGTCGCGTCGCAGTCAATCCCCCTTTCCCTCGGCGCTCAGCGGCGTTCGTCGCGATTCACCATACGATCCACGTTCCCACAGTCCGCGCCGCGCCTCTTCACACTTTTTGCCAGCGGCGAGCGGCTCGACTCAGATTTCTGCAACAGCCATTCGAGTATCGTTAACCCTCGTGAGAAGCAGGGTCAGCGTCCCGTGTCGCAAAGCCGAGACGCTCGGCGCGTAAGGATGCGTCCGGTCTGGGTGCAAGTCGACGAGCAGACGATTAGTACTAGTAGTCGATGAGAACGCGATACACTTTGTACGTAATGGTGATCTGCACTCCATTAAGGGGGGGGGGGGGGGGGGGCTACCAGTATAATGGCACCCATCAAGATACTACCGAACACCCTTACGTTAGCCTACCCCATAGTATAAAGGAATGTATTATGGGGTCCTCATAGCTCCGCTCGGTGGTGTTTCTAGTAAACCTACTGAGGCACAGGCGCGAGAGGGGGGAGAGTGACCCCCCCCCCCCCTGGTCGACTTGACAGCCACCTAAAAAGGGCAATTTGATCTACAAAACCCCTGTCGGCAACTTTCGACTGAGGTGGCCATGATATTTGTACCCCCCTCTCCACATGTGATGTGCTGGACCCCAACGGTGCCGCAGGTTTCCCCGTCCTAACCAACGACATGACTATCGTTTTACGTTTTTCTCCGCAGGTAATCTCGCGCTGGCGGCGCCCGCTGGTCCGCGTCACCGATAATATGACCGCCAATAATCGGTAAGAATAAAAGCGTTTTTAGGATTAAATTATCGAACTTTCACACTTTTGCGCCTGACTTGCCGATAAAATGTCTCCTCTTATGAAAAATATCGGGAAACTGGGCGTCACGCGCGCTTATGGTCCAAAAGGGTCGGCCTGGGGTATGGCACGCCTTGGCGCTATCACATCGCGCGTGTGGGGGAGGGTCGACCTGCTACTACATACTATGTAAAAGAGCGGGAAGGAGCGGGAGGGGGAGGGTAGGATAGTGAAAAGCGTAAAGGTGTGGCTGCGGGGAGAGGCAATGTCGACCAAGAACCGCCCCTTCCCTGACTTTCCCGCTTTTTCCCTATCCATCCCGAACACCCCCATCCCCCCCTCTCTCTCTCTCTCTCTCTCTCCCTCTCCCTCTCCCTCCCTCTCCTCCTCCTCTCCCTCTTTCTTTCTTTCGCTCCCACTCTCTTGTCACGTCGGCGAGAAGAGAAAACGATGGAAAAAATGGCAGATGTGGCATTTGGCCGCCTTTTTGGCCGTGATAAATATCCCGCTGGCACGGAGCCGCCGCCTGGGCCGGCGCTCGCGGGGTCATTAGGGGGGCCGAGTCGAGTGACCACCAGAGCTACTCGGACGAAAAGCGAAGACGTCTGCTTAACTTAAAAAAAAAATGAAAAAAAAAAAAACTCTTTCCAAGGAGAACAGGTTGGTCACTTTAAAATCATTTTGATGTCAATGATGTCCCTAATGATAACCCTCAAGCCAAAAATAGTGACTCAATCGTGACTAAATGACGATGTATGCCTGTTCTCCTTGTGTTGGGCCTATGTTGAGCAATACTTGGAGAGAAAGTCGTGGGGGACCTTGTTGCGGTGTCTTGACCCGGCCGCGGCTAGGATTCTGCACTGCGCTCGTTTTAGTACCTTTTGTTGGTGAGGTGCTGCTGTCGCGCTGGGCGGCTCACCGCCGTTTTGTTTATCGCCGGGGCCGCCGAGACGTTTATGTGCGCGTCCTCCGGAGCGCGCTTGCCTTACGTTAGCATATGTCATGTTGCATCTGCCGGCCGGGGCCGGGCCGGAGCCGGGCGGCACTTTCGCTTTCGCGCTTTGGTCGCTGAATTGTTTATCGCTAGAGCCGTCGAGACGCTTTGTTGCATCATTGTGCCATTACCGGGCTTGAAACGTTTATGCGCATGTCCTAAATATCCTGATGACCTTATCACATGTCATATTGTGGTCGCTGGCGCGTGGCGGCGTCCGCCACTCGCTAGCTGGGCCCCACCTCTTAAGGTGGGGGAAGTGGAGGG
>NW_026267132.1:2162118-2163651 GCF_000697945.3 Frankliniella occidentalis | reverse complement strand
GGGGGGGGGGCGGTGGTGGAGGCTTGATGGGGAAGAGACCTTCCCCATTTCTCTCTCCCTTTGCTATCAAAGTAAGAACCCCTTTGGCCGGAGTGGGGGGTGGAGGAGCGAGAGAGAAATAACGTTAGGTTACGTGCGTGGCTCTCCCATTGATTTCCTCCTCTTCGTCTCTCCCGCCGCCGCGCAGCAAGGTGCAGGAGGGGCAGGAGGAGCCGAGGAGGGGGTTGGTCCACCCCCCCCTTTTTCTCAGGCAGCCTTTTCGCCCAGCGCGTTCTTCTGCCTCGCGGCGCGGCCGAGCAGAGAGACAGGGGTCATTTATTGCCAAAACATGACACATATCTCATATCATTCTGACCGAGCGCTTAACACGGGAGGACCGTGAGTGAGCGTCTGCGGGGGGTTACTTCTGCTTTACGCCGGGCCCTACTGTAGCTGAAGTTGAAGGGCCCCTCTCGCATTTAGCGAGATCGGTCTGACACGACTTTCGACGAACAAGTCGAGCACAACAATATTACAGCAACAACGTGTTTTGTTGTTGTAACTGCTGAGGCTGAATGTGCTGCACCAAGAAAAATGACTCGTTGCCGCTGAAAGTCGGGATATTCGTTAACACGTTGAGTGCGTTACTGGGACCCACACCGTGCGGGTCCCTTATTGAAGTTTACCAAATAAGGGCCGAATACTTCCTTTTAAGTGCATTCAGATAGTGTAATTTTATTTATTTTTTGCCAGCTGACCCACGATTAGATTCACAGGCGGCGCGCTTTGTGCAACTACACATATACCCGTACTCGTATATCAGAATATAGTGCTGTGCCGAACGGCAACAACAGAGGGGACTTTTCCCCTTCGGGCAGAGACAGCCACTATAGGGACTGTGGGACTGTTCTAAAAATGCTAGGCAGGCCATCATCATAGGGATCAGTTCTTTCCAAACGGTGAGCACAAGCCATCGCCGCCATGAACAAGCAGTCTTTGTAACCCTTTTTGAAATTGAAGAAGAAGCCATGGGCGCGCGGAGGGGCCGCAGTTGCATGCGCTGCGCTGCATGCGATGTGGTGGGTCGGGCCGCGGCGAGCATAGCGCCCGACAACAGCGGGGTAGGCAACAAGGCGCGCAGCGCTGCTCGCCGGGCGCGCCGCAGCGGTGGGCTGCTGCCAGGCTGCTGCACTCTGCGCGCCGGCCGGCGAGAGCGGCGAGAGTGAGAGGGAGCTCTCCTCACTCCCACTGACACTTTCGTGCTCCATCACAGGCTCGCTCGCTGCGGGGAGACGCGCGGACGCGACGATGCGACCGACATGGCCATATAACTCGTAGGAGTGAGAGTTTTCCCTTCAAAGAACTATGGTCTTTGTAACGTACAATAAAGGCATTGGCGCTGTTTTCTCTTTTTAGACAGTCCCTTGTGGCTGTCTCTACCCGAAGGTAAAAGTTTCCAGTTTTGATGAAGATGGGCGATTGACCTGATTAACGTTCCAGTTATGATAAGCTGATTGACGTTGATCAAGTTCTAGTTCCCCGTTAGCCAGCTCA
>NW_026267132.1:2160188-2160860 GCF_000697945.3 Frankliniella occidentalis | reverse complement strand
ACGAGGAGGGGAAGTGGAATGGGGGGGGGGGTTGTCGCTTCTTCCGGCCCGTCGATATCCGCGCGCAACTCGCGCGGCGGCGGCGCTGGCTGAGCGAACAGGGCAGGAAATAAAAGAGGGAAGCCAAGTGGAGGAGCGGGAGCGAGAAGTTAGCCAAAGAAGCGCGAGCGGTGAGGGGGGCGAGGACGGGGTTGGGTGGGACCGCAAGAAGGAGACGGGGTAAGGAGTCTGCGAAGGAGCTCGCCAGGTGAGGGTCGTCATGGGGCGGGATAGAAAACCAAATGAAAAGGACAAAGGGAGGTAATCGAGCGTGTCGGGTGTCGGGCGGGAGGCGCAGCCGGCGCGACCGTCGCGGGGGTCAGTGATCAGGGAGCTTCATCTGGGCGCCGTCGGGGGTCTCGCGCTCAGCGGGTGGTCTGTGAGGAGAAAGAGGTTGACCGCGACTCTGAGACAGGCACCAGCTGCACTTGGGCTCGGCCATATTGTAGGCCCACGGACGGTATTCCTTGGGACACTTTGATAGGGGCCAGTCCAGTCAGGGGACATAGAGTGTGGATGGGGATATTGGCGATGTGGACGAGTCCAAGGGCAGTTCGAAGGGCGGAGGCGACGGCGCCAAGCGGGCTGCGCGCACCGTCCAACTCCCGAGTGCGTGGCGGGGCGGGGCGGGGC
>NW_026267132.1:2156899-2159978 GCF_000697945.3 Frankliniella occidentalis | reverse complement strand
CTCCCGCACCACCGCCGCCCCTCGTTCCTTGTGCTGCTGGCCACCGCGGCGGGAGCCGGGCGCGTCACCAGCGATATTGGAAGCACGTCTTCGCCGCGCCGCGACACGCCGAGTGTGTGCTGGGCGGTGCTGGGCGGTGCTGGGTGTGCCGGCCCGAGCGGAGCAGGCCGGGAGGCCGGGGGGGCACGAATCAAATTATCGAAATAAAGCGACTGACGCCCGCACGGGCGACGCACGGGCCGTCATGGCAATAAAAACTATTATGTTAAAGTGCGCGCGGGGACATATTTTACTTTACTTTTTTCATGCTGGGGAATGAGAGAGGAGGAGAATAGAGGGTAAAAAAAATAAAAAGATAGAGACAAAAAAAAAGTCAGCGCACCGCAGCGGCGGCGGCGGCGTGTGGTCCAGGTCCAGGTGCGCGCCAGCCCTGCCCTGCGCCTGCCGGCCTACAGCTACAGCGAGGAAGTATAAACAAAATCAGAGGGGAGGCGCCGCAAATCCTTGGATGGCCCCTTCATTGTGATATTTCGTGGCATGGCGAGGGGTGGTTCCGGGGTGAGGAGGAGGCATATAGGGGTGTTACCCGGGGGTGGTATGGTGCTGGGTTCACCATAGGGCCACCCGGGGAGAGCCGGGTGATGTTTGCGGACGATATTGGCGCGCACGATTGCGATCACAAAAAGGGACCGAATGGATCGCGACTTTTGATAGGGACGAGGAGGAGGGGTGATTCTTAATTTGCACCCCTCTCGGTGGTCCTCTGCAACAACTCAATTCCTGTACACTCCTATTTCCAGTAAAGCGGATTTCACGCGGTGAATAATGCTTTTAAAAATGTATAGAGTTTTGCTTGTGAATTAAAGTATTGGGACAGTGCCGTAGCAGTCGTAGTATGAGTACAGCGTATCCAAAAATACTTCGCGGTCCGTGACCATACCGCGTCGATGCTCGTGCGCGAGAATACTCACGCCTACTCACGCCGTTACTCGCGATGTTACTGGCGATTACTCGCCAGAACTTCTTTACTTGCGCCAGTACGCGTTGATATACTATGCCAGTGCTCGTTAGTAACACTCGTCCACAATTACCCACAGTTACTCTCCCTTACTCCGCCAACTGAAATGCGTAAGGGGGGGGGGGGGTCACCCATCGATCGTGCTGGCCGGATACGCGACACCACACGACACGTCGTCCTCATGATTCCTCTGACTGCAGCTGGGTGGCGGCCTGGCTATGGCTCTGCGGGAGATTAGGCCAGCTGCGACCTTGAATGCTTATCGTGCGCCAGACTGACCTACGTCAACCTAAACTGCTTACGGACAAATAATACACTAATTTATCAATTTAGCATTAGCACCACAGCATTCCAAACAACAGTATTGTTATTGTCTTCAGCTTATTCACTAGTTTTATCTCGAGTTTTTAAATGTGTACATTTTGTATTGTCTCGAGCCGCAACTTTTTGGCAACGCAGTACAGTTTCGGCACTATGGTTCCCCGCCGTTCCCTGCTCCCTGCTCACTTCTCCCCCCCCCCCTTCCTTCTCCCTGTACGGTTGCCCAAATTGGACGCCTTGATTAAAGATCTCTAATCGATGATGCGTTCCCCGGGGCGTTCCTGCCTGCTGAAGAAAGGCAGCGTTGGTTTGTGCGTGGTCGAGCGAGGGGTCGACGACTCGATTTTTATGCAGGAGCACTGCTGCCAGCTCGGGATGCACACAGAGGAGCACACAAGATGTCAACCCATCGATCATGGTATGCCACGTTCACTATTTTCTGAATCACATTTTTAAATCGTTTGGGTTTCCAAAGAAATCTCGAAAATACTTGATAGACTTTGTTTGATGTGTTGTGGTCGGGGCTGTGCGGGAATACAGAGTGGGTGATCCGCGCTGTGGTTTTTTCTGCTTATACTGTACCGGCTTCATCCGTGCGGACGGGTTGCATACTCGCACGGGGCCGTAAGGCGCCATAGCGAGCGACGATAGGCAAGCCCGCAGCGCACCTGTATGATGGGGCACACTAATACGTACATAACAGTTACAATTTTTAATAGATAAGAAAGGATGCTGGGAGTAATACAGGACCTGGCACACTGCGTGATACATATGAGCTATACATACATACGCATGGTACTATTAGAGCCGTGCGGCTGGCTTACGATGGTTAGCCCGAGGCTTCCTTGTACGTACCTTCGAGGCTCTCTCCCCGCCGGACCCGGCAATGGCCCGGGTACGACGCACCCGCGCATGACCCTGCAGGATGAGGCCATGCACTGTGAAAAATTGTCGTACCGGGTACAGGAAAATTTTCCATGGAAGAAGTCGTACAAGTACAATCTAAAATTGTACAATTTACTAGCCCTATGGATCGACTTGGAATCGAATATCGAGCGACAGCGGGAGGTTGTACATGTACGACTCGTATTGTAAATGGCAAATTACAAAATATATCGTACATGTACAAATATATTTCTCACAGTGATGATGCCATGATGACTCGCGAGGGTTAAGGTGATAATATGCGCACCTTGCAGCTTGCCGACTGTACTGTCTGGCCGATACGCACGGCCGCCTTCGCGACCGTATTACACATTGTCCAAGCGGGCTTGACATTCGCCCCTGACCACGACGCCTTCCAGGCCGAGCGAGTAGGCAACCCGTCTGCACGTAGGAATGCGGTACACAGCATGACCACGGAATACAACGCGCGCGGTCCATCGGCCAGCGCTGGTACAGCCAGGAAGAACTTCCTTATCGAAATTAGTCCATGTGAATCTTGTTTTAAAAAAAGCAACAACAACAATGAAAGGGCCCATAATTATATTCGTTCCTGAAATTATGCGTGGCCGTGGGCTCGTATGCTGCCATCACTCTCCTCCCGTGTGCGTGTGTCGGTCCTGCGATGCGGTTCGCCTGGCCCAGCTCCTGTCCGCGTGCGCCTCAGGCGTGCCGCGCCCTGGCAGGGCCCCCCACCTGCAGGTGCGCAGGTGTCGTCCACTAAGCGAACGCGAAGGGGTCATGGCGGCGGCGCGGGAGACTTCCAGAATGGCGATGAGGACGTACTCTCCCCCCCCC
>NW_026267132.1:2156023-2156849 GCF_000697945.3 Frankliniella occidentalis | reverse complement strand
CCCCCCCCCTCCTTTTCGCCGCTACCGACGGCCCGGGGCCCGTCCCCCGTCCTTGCGGCTGTTAAGGGGATCAAAGAGAAAAATTACCAACTTTTTGCCGCCAACTTATAGGCCGGCGTATTACTCACCAAATAGCGCAGGAAAGAGCCTCACCCTTATTCCCCGCAACTTCGCCACCGCCCCCAACATCCTCCTCCTTTTCGTCACGCTTGTTCAAAAGGCACGACCTTTGTGCCCCTGTAAAAATGTTTTCGTTTTGATGGAAATTGGTGGGAAGCAAATGTTCTCATTTTCAGAACAGAGGCTTGGCTGGATCCTAGCAGTGTCTTGGCATGCGTTTGAGATCATTTTTCTTGTCTGCAGAAATGGGTCCTGACGGTTTGAACTAGTGCCTGAATGGCGCTCGCGCTGATCGCCTGTTGTGATGACGTTTCGGCTCTTGAAAGGATGCGGGTCTTAGAGCCGAGAGCGCCTACAGTCAATGGGTCCGGGTCTGGCGGGCGCGAGGCGAGGCGAGGCGCGTCTGCTCATGGCAGTCCCGCCTCATGGGGGGGGGGGGGGCACTCAATCATACCCGTCCTGGACCAGGGCCACTCATCCTCCTTTGTAAATTATTGTTTCATAAATTTGAAGCCAGCGACTTTGTTAATATCACACTATATATAGCCCTGTTATTTACTATTTTATTCGTGATTTTCATTTCTTTTATTATAAGATGCTGCTTTTTACGCTTTTAGATATCTAGCCTGCACCCGGCCAGACGCGCTTTACAAGATATTTGCTGGCTCGAGGCCTAATCGTATGCGTCGGTTTGGACGTCCCCCCC
>NW_026267132.1:2153483-2155973 GCF_000697945.3 Frankliniella occidentalis | reverse complement strand
CCCCCCCCCGGACTGCGGCTCCCGTTGTGAACAGTGGAGGCACCGCCTGCCTGGTCACAATAGCGCCCATCAGGCAACCCTTTACCCCAGACGTCCCCAGTTGTCACACCTGGCCCACTCGCACCACGCGCACGCCTTTAGATTCGCGCGGAACCGGCCTTCCAGGCAGACGATGTCCGCAGTTGCCACTTCTATCGACCCTCGGGACACATCTGTTTCACAAGCATGCATGCATCAAATCGAAATACGTTTGTGTGGCGCGAAATGTCGATGAGCTCTTTGAACTCCATAGGACGGCCCAGCGCCGGTCCGCGTGGTGAAAGAGAGGCTTCACCGCGAATAGAAGAGAGCGGAGAATGATGCGGACAGAGGATAAGAGAGGGACAGAAGTCGTGGAGATGGAGGGAGGAGGAGGAGGAGGGGGTGGAGCCTAAAACATTGATGCGAGCTGCAGCAGAGTGTGCCACATGGGTTATGCCAGCCCGTGTCTCCACTGCAAATAAGACCGAGGCCATTAGCCGCCCCGGGTATCGTATCGAGGAGTACTACAGGAACGGCGCCCAGGCACTCGATACCGCGGGGAGGGGACATGGGCGAAGTGAGCGTTGCGCTGTGGCGTACTGGCGGGACACACAGCTTTCACAGCGCGCCGTGCAGCACGATCACACCAGTACAGGGCGCGGCGGGCCGACGGCGAGGCAGCACCTCGTGGAGGCAGCCGATCCTGGAGGAACACGGCTGCAGCGCCGAATTAGCATAAGTGCCGGAGAGCTCCTGGACGCGGCGCCGCCGCTCGACTCGGCCGCCATCGGGGGCCCATCGGGGCCAGCGACGCGCGCCTGCAGCTGCTCCGAGGGGTCGACCACCCAGACTCAGAGTTTCGGTGTTCATGGAATAACTGGAATACTTTTGGAATTATTTTTAGCAGACGATACCTTACACTTAGACTAAACATAACTATACAGGGTGGTCTATAGACAGCTTCCTTTATTTTGCTTATGCTGTACCGCATGCACGAGTGCGGGCGGGTTGCCTACTCGCTCGGCTCGTAAGGCGCCGTGGACAGGGGCGATAGGCAAGCCCGCCCGCACTCGTGCATGCGGTACAGTATACCCACAGAAGTGCGCTGCGTGAATCAGCCACCTGGTACATGGGATATTCAAGTGGTCCACGGAACAGTCAGCCAGGATGTATAAACACTGTAGCGCCTCAAGCTGGCAGCAGCTGCCCTTCTTATGAAACCGTTGTTTACAGTACCCAAGTCAGACCGCGACGATCGGGACAGTCTCGAGGCCAACCGCACTGTTATTAAATCATGTGACGTCACAGTTGGAGGTTCAAATCGTGATGTCACAATCGTTTAAACGTGACCCCATCCACCAGGCCAAGAAAGCGACGAATTCCCATGAAAAAATTAATGTGCCAGTAGCATCCAGCTGCCCTGGTTAAGAAGCTGACCGCGCGCTGTGTTACAGAACGGTCTTTAAAATAAGTAGGCTTATGCTGGGAGTGCCGATAAAAGAACCGCACTGTTCATGTGAAATGTTTCACGAAAATGGTTGGGCTGTGGCGACCCGGGACCCCGCCCCTAGCACCCCGGCCAACAAAAACAGATTGGTGGTCGCAGGATAATAGAGCAAATGGGAGTGCACTACTAGACAGCCGCACCACCACAATTCGCATCAGAAGAGTAAACGCTGTCATTATCAACCACATCAAAACAAACGCGCCTATACGGTTGAGGTAAGGCCAGGGCCTGGGAGGAGGTTCTGATGGGGGTCGAGAAGGTATACAAAGTGGACAAAGTGCCTCTCCTGGACCTCACTATCTGCATCGACTATCTGTTATTTCACGAAAGGTTTCAAGTTACTATACACTATAATGACGTAAGGAGACGCATAAGGTTCAGCCTGGGCCTACCAGGTCCGGAAGGATGAAACAATCCTTTTTTTTTTTTTTGAGATGTGGAAGCGACGCCGGTGCGAGACGCGATCGCGAGTTCGATATCAGGAGATGTGAGATTTGCGATGCGATGAGCGAGGATGTTGCTAAATGTGATACAACGAGATGCTATGCGTGGTGCGTTGTGGGCGATTGTTCATTATTTATTAGTCGAAAAAATCTTCCAAAGAAAGATAGTGGAGTGAACGCGTTTTGAAAGAACATTAAGCCCACAACACAGTGTGCTTAAAATTCGCAGACTAGAACTTCTACATCAAACTATCTTGCAATAAAAACTGTAAACAGCTATTTCCAGTTATCGGAAGCTCTTGCTACTGCAGTGCAGCGACCCAAACCATGGTTTTACAGCAGCCGTCATATCTTAAGTTTGAATGAGAGGAGAGGGGAGACGAGTCGTGAGGGGCAGAAGGGAAAGAAGCGAGAGAAGGAAGAGAAGAGGGTCTCCACAAGGGTGCGAGGGCCAGTGACTCGGGCTGCTGAGAGGGGCTGGGGGGGGTTGAAGGGGAGGAAGAGAGAGAGAGGGGAGAG
>NW_026267132.1:2151561-2153348 GCF_000697945.3 Frankliniella occidentalis | reverse complement strand
AGAGAGAGAGAGAGAGAGAGAGAGAGAGAGAGAGAGAGAGAGAGAGAGAAAAGCAAGAGAGATGAAGGCGCAGTGAATCTGCACAACTAGCGCGGGAGTTGCGAGTGAGAGGGGTGCCCCGCTGGGAGACGGGCGGGAGCAGAATGAAGGGTGGAGTGAGAGGCGAAAAGAGGGACGAAGAGAGATATCGAGACGGAGAAAGAGAGAGAGAGAGAGAGAGAGAGAGAAAGGGGGGGGGGAGGGAGGGGGCAGAGAGCAACCGAGAGAGACGGGGCATTGCGCGTACTCCGTACTGCCACCCGGCGAGTGGGTCGATATAGGGGCGTAAGGCCGGGACGGGGAGGAGAGCGAGCAGGGGTTGAGGAAAGGGGCGGCTTCAGAGTGGGGGCCGGAGGGCGGGTGGGGGGACGGGGACCGTATACTATTCCACTACAGTCCTAGTGCACTGCACCCGCCTCCTTCCCCTACTTCTCCCCCCCCCCTCTCTCTCTCGCTCTCTCGCTCTTCCCTTGTCGCGGGTTCCTCCACCAGCCCCCTGCCCATTAGGAACCCGCTCCGATTCCAGGCGACCAGGGCGGCGGTTGGAGGATTTTATTTTTTCGCCGCCGGATTGACTCTTTTCCTGGTATATATCCTACTTTGAGACGAAAGTGGCAGGGGTGGGGGGAGGGGAGGGCAGGAGGCGGCGGTGTAGAGACACAAGTAGACTCCATGGCGGCGGGGTCTGTCTACGCTACGGCTCGACGCCATGACGGGGGGGTTGGCAGGAGTTATCTAATTTACGGCCATCTGACTGGACCCGGTGGGGCGTGGCGGGGCGTGGCGGGGGCCTGGTGAGCGAACAGCAGTCCAGATGTCAACCTGCTGCGCCCCCCCCCCTCCCCCAGCTTCGGTGGAGGGCGACCACAAGGACGGAGTGCACCGCGCTGTGCATGGCTTTAGCTGTTCCAGATGGGCGTCCCGCTGAGCGCAGGTACGGGGTACGGGACACAGGCGCGCGGTCGCGCCCTTCTCCGAAATAGACAAACTCTTGCACGCCGCATGGAAAGAAGGCCTCTCCCACGACACGATGCCTGCGATGTGGCCAGGCCAACACGTGTAAACTATACAAACCCGGCAGGGAGGGTGAAAAGTAAACAATTATCACGTTGCAGATGCAACCCCCACGTTGTCTGGGCGACTATTTACTGTTATTACGTGTCCCTGTTTGTGGCTGTGTTTGTGCCCGCTCTGAGTGGGTCCTCTGTTGTGCAGCTGGTTAGGACCTACAGCACCAAAAATTCGTTGTGTTCTGCTACGTTGTTCTCTCGGCACTGCTTTATTCTACACCGCATGCAGGCGTGCAAGAGGGTTGCATCCTCGTATAGACGCCGTGGTGAAAGTCGGTCGGCAAGACCGGCCCGCACGCCTGCATGCGGTGAGTATAACCAAAAAGGGGGGGGGGGCACCCTTGTATGTTAAACGTACAAATTGTCGGTTCGGGATCAATCGAGGTAGTAACATTTCTTTATTTTATTTTTGTTTCCACAGTGACCGCACATGCTGCAATGCGCTGATAGGTCATGTGGTCGTGTTATCTGGCATCCGTTTCCGGTTGGCTGAGCAGCTTAGAGGGACTATGACGACGCGAGACACAAACTTGCCATCGCGGTTTTTGCCTTCCACGACGACGACAAATTTATGCCGCACATCGCAGAACAAAGGACGACGTTTAAAGTGGCACTCTGCGCCGTCACCATCCGCTCGGCTGCTTCCGCCTGCCGGTGGCCGGGGGCGGGACCGAGGGC
>NW_026267132.1:2148408-2151476 GCF_000697945.3 Frankliniella occidentalis | reverse complement strand
CATAGAAGATGAGCGACATTACACCACCTCTCACCTCCCCTGAAACTTAAAAGCGGAACGAAAAAATAAAATAAAAACGAAAAAGTTTTTTGTTGTTGCGGTAAACGCGAGTACTTGCTCTTTAGACCCTTGAATGGCCGGCACCGCCCCCCACCCGCCCCGCCTTGTACTCGTGCTGCAAGGGCGTCAGACGGCGCGAGGGCGGCGCGAGTCTGTTTTTAAACCCGCGCCGCGCCCGCCGCACTATTTTCTCATACTCAGGCCGTTCTTAAACCCTCATGAGCCACGCACCCCCACCGGAGCCGCCGAAGGGGTAGGCGGCAGGTGGAGGGGGTGGGGGCGGGAGGGGGGCGGAGAGGGGCGGAGAGGGGCGTAAACAGCCACTACTGCAGGGCGCCACGCAACCTCGGCCCCCCGCGTCACGTGACCATGAAATCTACGTTTCCCCGGTTGGCGATTTGGTTTAATAGGTTACGGTGCCGAGCAGGCGACTCCCAAAAGGGGCGCCGGGGCCGGGGGCCGGGCGGGGGGTGCGCCGGGCGGGCCTCCCTCGGCAGTGCGCCTGGGTGCGCTGATAAGACCCTATAGCTCACCGCTGCTGGCCCAGGCCATGCCCTGGCTTGCCCCGACGCGCGGCGGATGCAGCGGCCTGCGGCCTTGCACTGCCCGGCCGGGCTACACGGCGCGAGAGGAGAGAGAGATACGCCCTATCGCTCGCTTCCCACGCCTTCTGCTGGGAGACTGGCGTCTCCGTGATAAGCAGGGGCACTTATCAGCGAAGGAGGTCACCGTCCTCAAGAACGCCTCATTTCCATAAAGTGCACTATGGATGACTTCTCTTCCACTAACGTTTGGTATATCCCTCTTGACCAAATTTCATCATAAACACCCAGTTGCATCGCTTCCAAACATTTTTGTCGATGTTCAACCGCGGGCCTTCAGTTTGGCGAGGCCCGGGCGGCTGCTGTTTCTGATAAAACACTGTTTCGCCTAATCAATGGGCACTCCACCTGTATCGATTGTGTTCTGCGGTACGTATCGCTGCGTGACCTGGATAAGCCTGGCCAGGTCTGGCCCCCGCCGCACCTCTCCGCGGCGATGACGGCTTGTTTTGCCTTGTACTAAGCTGCACAGCGAAGCGGATGTTGTGCCGCGCCCACCCACCCTCTCAAAAGTATTCTTAATTGAGATCCTTCAGCAAAAGGCGACTTTTGCAGAGTCATGTAAATATTTTTGTTGGAATGAGTTGTGGTGTGTGAGAGTTGTCCGTACAACTGCTTAAAATTTTCTAACCATTATTATTTCTATTAGGTAGCTCCCCAACCCCAACCCCAACCCTCGACTTCTACATTAGACCCAATTTTAATCATGACTTTTTTTTGGTCAAGAGGCCTCTTTTAGTTGTCATGCCGGCGACTCGAGTGGAGTGGGAGCAGTAACGACAATAATAATTAGCGCGACCCGAGCCGTGGAATGGGATGCCGAGGCTGGAAATTCATTTAATCAAACTTTCCCCGGCTCAACTTTAATCCATCGAGGACTCTTACGCGGCGCTGCTCGCCATAAATGAACGAGGAGAGGGCTCAAAGGTCCACGCAAGGCGGGGGAGGGGAGGAGGACGAGGGGGGGGGGGCAACCCGGTGAGCAGCAGCCTCATCAAAATAAGCAAGTCGGGGAAATATTGAGGGCCTTTCCATTGCGGCCACCCGCTCTGCTGTACGCGGCCCACGCACTGCGCCCTCTGATTCGACTCCAGGAAATGTCGTCAGTGTCGCAAGGTTGGCAAAACTAGAGTGCGACCAGCCGGTATCGTTTCACAGCACGGGCATCATAGGATTTTCCAGGTGAGAGGGGTCAGGAAATGTCGGACCTTAGGCTGGTACGCGTCTAGTACTGAACCTACGGGTAATATTTCTCTGGCTAACAAAATTTGAAGGATTTTCACCTATTGCGAGATTTCTCATACAGTCCTCGAGCGCCTGCTGGATGACAACAGCGGCTGGCGACTCATCGGTGACACAATAAGTTTACATTCATTCTTTTATCGTTGCTGGACGTCGTTTGGCGGACATTTCACTGCATATTACTATGAAGCATAACCTCTACGGACAAGAACAGTTGATCTTTCAACGCAGAGGTAAGTCGTTCTCATTCTCTCCACGAAAAGAATGTCGGTGAGGTTATACTGCCACCTGGCTTGAAAATAACACATTTCAACTAGATACTAGTCAGTACTTTGGCACTAAAACCTGTACGGCGTTTGAAAGCTCATGAAACCCACCTCATGATAGTCTATTTCGTGTTTCGTCGAAAAGATGTAAAATAAACTATGCCGAAACCGAAACGGAATGGCTGCTGATCTCACACCACCGTATTTTTATAAAAATCAGGCTGTATTTATTATCTTGCGGGAAGGACACCTTATTTCCTATTCTGTACTCGTTTTAAAATGCTATCGGTCAAAGTTAGTACGTGAACCTTCGTGTTGTTTGCCTTCAGGCGTGGCCTTCCGGATGACCCGTGGGTTGTAGGTTCACTACCATCACATTCTCGCGGCTACAAGTATTCTTTGGCCGTGGTCTCAGACTACATGGTTCGTTTCTATTTGCACCCCTTCCCCCTCCTGAGGCACGTAGTGTCTGATGCGGTCCGGAGGCGGGCCGGGTGGGCCGGCGCGGTGGGCGCACTTCGCGCTTCGCGTGCTGGCCGCCGTGCCCGGCGGGGTGCGCCGGCCCGCGGCCGCAAAGAGGCGCACGAGCGTGAGTGGCGCGGCGGGGTGCGGCGGGGCGCGGCGGGGAGCGGCGGGGAGTGTCGGAGCCGAGCGCCAGGACAGCTCGGGCCCGGCAGTGCCCGAGGGGCCTAAACGCCAAAAGTCCGCCCCTATTTCCCGGAGGGTAGTCCGGTGGGTGGGGGCGTCTGCGCGTGCGCCGGTGTGCGCGGCGCCGAGGGGGTTGAACGGAGCCAGGGCAGGGGCGGCGCCGGGCCCCGCTGGTTCTCTCAACCCTCAGTCGCCGCCACGGCCCGCCCGGGTGAGCTGTCCGGAGCCCCGCCGCGCCCCTCCCCCGTCC
>NW_026267132.1:2143619-2147473 GCF_000697945.3 Frankliniella occidentalis | reverse complement strand
CTCTCTCTCTCTCTCTCTCTCTCTCTCTCTCTCTCTCTCTCTCGCTCTCTCGCTCGCTCGCTCGCTCGCTCTCTTACTCTCTACTCCCCCGACAAGCATAGAGCGCAATACCGCCGGTGCACAAACACGCCCCCCTCCCCCCTGGACGCCAATTCAAATCTTGCCACCCATTCATCCCCCACCTCCCGCAGGCCAGGCGCCGCGGTCTTTTCTTCGCCCGCCCCCATATCTTTTCGCTTCAGTGGTTTCTTCACCTGAGGATGAGCTAAAGCTAAATAAAAGTGGTCTCGAAGCGTCCATTGCGGTTGAACTTAAGTTTTTTGGACTGAGATGTTTTGTAGCCTTCAGATTAATGCATACCATTATAGACGCTTTTATAAAAGACCCAAGGTGGATTTATATTGTATTTATGCCTTTACCAAAGTGTGGCAGGTCGGGGTGCGGGGCCGCTGCACAGCCCTCTGGGTGTATATATACCTGAATAGGCCCCCAATTGCACCACCAAAATGCGAACTCCGCACATTAAACGCTTATGAATTTAATTATGCACAAAATGTCACGCCTGAAACTATGTAAAAACTGTTCATGACCTAGGCCTACATTTGAAAGGAAGCCAGCAGAACTTTGACGTACACAGGATAACATATGTGAAAACAGTTGGATTGCAACCATTACAAACTGATTGCAAAGATATCTTTGTGCAATTTCTGTACAATTTCTTGCTTTCTCCTAAAAAAAATTATCGCGGACTACAGTGTTTACGAAGGGATTATAAGTGCATCTGTACACAGGATGACAGGAGTGGTGGGCCCCTCGTAAATTATTTGTGCATGGTACACATGAGCACATTCATCCATTGGAAGTTGTACGTACGAACTATGGCTGCCTAAAATACTGCAGTTTTGATGCACAACATTTTAGATGAGGATTTAGTGCTCAGAAATTAATCTTGCATCTCGTTAGACTTGTTTTTAGGAAATTGTGGGGGTGGGGTAATTTTAGTGTTCATCACATGGTCATTGGTGATGTAGATATGATGTACCAGGTGGCGATGGGTCGCCAACTCGCATAATACTCCGTACACGGGTTCCATAATACCTCTATAATACTTCATAATACTCCATCATATGTCACAAAATACACCCATAATACCTTATAATACCTAATAATAGTCTATAATACTTCATAATATCAAATAATATGACATAAAATCCCTTAAAACGTTCCATAATACCGCATAATACTATAATACTGCGTACACTGCTGAGGAGAGTTGGCGACCCCTCGCCAGGTGGCTGTCTCCCGCCGCGCACTTTCGTAGCTACTGTACCGCATGCACGCGTGCGGGCGTGCTTGCGGGCGTGCTTGCCTATGCTCGTTGCCCACGGCTCCTTATGGCCCCGTGCGAGTAAGCAACCCGCCCTCGCACCTTGCACCCATGTACGCCATGTTCTTGATGCAACTTCTTTTCTTCTTCTGTTTCCGTTGCGGCCAAACGGTTAATGCAAAATTCTCCATGCTCCATGGTGTACTTCCATACTCTGCTTGGGCCCCTTCTCGGAACTGATGCGTATAAAGCCGCGCGAAACGTTTAAGATTCGGTACATTACGTGACGGTATGCACAGTAAGTTAGGCACCACAAAGTGCGCCCACCGGCACATTTGCTTGGTCCCCGGGTCCCCGTCCCGCGCCCACCTGGCTGGAGCGCCGCACCGCACCGGACGCGCCTTGGCGCGGTGTGATCAACTCTTCCCAGTGCCACACCGCGGCTCGGCGCGCCGGCCGGCGTTACATGGTTCATTTCCATCAACACTCCGACACACTTGTGTCCGACTTGTCCGCGTCCGCCGGACTGCTAATTCAAGATACTGACCTGTAAACAAACTATTTGAATACAAAGGAATGAGCTAGAGTATTAGCCAGGCGAGGGAAACCGGGGTCATGAGCGAGGGGCGGGGTTACACACATCGCTGCGTACTCCGCAGTAGAAAACATTGTAGTTGTTGGGACACAGTCATTTTCGTGATGCCTCTAACTAAATAAAAATAAAACAACAAGGAGTTGAGCGATGACGTGGGCTTTCCGAAATATATATAAGTACACTCAGAAAATGGTTACCTTGAAACTAGGGAATTTCCTTGATAATTTCAATAACGACATTGACCTAAAAAAAAATAAAAAAAAATATTTCCCTTTCTTTAAGGAAAAAATTTCCGTCAGTTGGAAAAAAGTCTTCAACTTGGGGAATTTTTGTCGTTAAACCTAAGAAATTTCTTTGGATCAAGCGAGGAACAAGAGAAGAATTTCCTTATGTTTTTTCAAGGAAACGATTTTCTGGGTGTAGCAGCTGCAAACCTACCCGGTTCCCACTGACAGCATAGGTCTGCTGGGTCTGCTGTGGGTGTGTGTGCAAGTGTGCAAAATTTAAACGTTTACGGAAAGTCTAAGGCCTATTGTCGGCCCGGATAGTGTCGGTGCGATTCCTGAGCGGCCTGTTTTTCTGTTGTTCTCCGGGTGGGAGTGCGGAGGAGGTCAAGATAAGTGGTCAGGAGCTCTACTATGTTCACACTTGGGTTCACAGTGTTTGTTTTGACCGGTCAGTTCCTTCTTTCCGGACCAGCTCTTGTTACCGTCTGGCACTACTGTTGTGCTTGTGGCTTGTGGCGCCGCGCGACGGAACGCCGGTCGGACACCAACAGAATTTATGAATCGTATTGCATTATAGATTGCAAGCCAGCCGGCCCACCAGCCGTGCAGCAGGTAATAATGATTTTCGGTTGTTGGTACGGCATTTTTTCGTCCCGCCTTTCGTCCTCATTGTTTGTTGTAGAGGAGGGTTGGGAGTATTGCGATGAGGTGTTCGGAGAGAGAGGAGGAGGGGGGGGGGACTCTGCCAAAAAGTTGCCGATTACCGCGACACAGTCCATTTCAGCATCGGAAGATTCCGAGGCGTCTTTATCGCGTGCCAAAATTTTGGCATTTATTTTTGATGCCAATTTGCAGTGTTTTCAAGTGCCAATAAATATTGGCATGATGAGAGGCCCCAAGTTGATTGCCAAATATGCTAGTACTATTGTGCCGCAGAGTTTCTTATTGTGATGGAACTTCTCCCCCGCGGTCGCGACAGTGTATGTTGCACGCGTCCACGTCCGGGGGCCGGATCTGGTCGGTCAGCCCTTCCCCAGCTGTTTGATGTGGGGCAGGTGGCTAGAGGCTAGGCCTCGGGCTCAGCTCAGCCTGGTCAGCGGCCGCAGCAGAGGAGAGCGAGGGAGGGGGGGGGGGCAGAGCTGCGTATGTACAGTATGTAGGGATACTGAGTTCCTGCTGTTAGAGCGGGGAGTGTTTAAAAAAAAATAATTGAAATTGAATTGAAAAGGCAACAGTGCAGAAAAGTTGCTTCGCGTCTAACGACAAAATTTCTATTTTTTGAAATCGATAAAAATTTTCCGAATTCTCAGAGCGTTAAAATTTAAAGATTGCGTTACTGGTAGGGCATGGAAAGGGCAATATTTTCGCACTTTTACAGTCCTGTAGTGCGCCTTACCTCAATGAGTCTAGGACTATGGGGGCGTGCACCCAGAAGATCGAAACCATTGTAATCAAGCTAATAACTTTGAACTGACAATGAGGGAAACATTTCCTCTAACACTTCCAGAAAAGTTTTTACTTTAAGCTAATCATTACTTTAGAAGTGGTCAATGCCAAATTCCTTGATTCAAGGATTCTGGATTCTATTTTCCGGGCGCGCGGGCTCTGCTCCGAGAGCCATGAGCCATTCCAGGTTCCAGGTAGCCTTCCCGCGCCGGGACTCGCAGCCGCGGCGGACCGGGCGCGGACCCGTGGCCGGGGGGAG
>NW_026267132.1:2136520-2138134 GCF_000697945.3 Frankliniella occidentalis | reverse complement strand
CGTCCTGCGTCTGCTACTGCCGTCTGCGGGTGCCGTCGACTCACCCCAGCCCGCTTCCCATATCTCTCTTCAAGATGAGTAACGAAAACAGGAAAAAAACCCCAAAAAACAGCTCTTAGAGATAATTTGTTGAACTGTGGTCTTTCTGTGCGTGGGAACCTCTCCGAAGTGCCTTGTTTGTGTTGCACAGAAATTCAACTTTAAAAAGGGTTACACGCATAAAGATTGGAGGTTTTTTAAGGGGGGGGGGGGAGGACGTGATCACTTTTGCCCTGCCACGTTCCCATTTTGCAAGGTTCAGAGTTCGTGCTGGGCAGGTCATAATAACCCTTTTTGAAGTTGAACGTTAAAGGTCGCACAGCGAGACTCACCGGCTACCTTTCCCGTTTGTTTCAGGAGGGCAGAGACAACACCCCAGACATCGCGACCAGCCCGCGGCGGCAGCCTCACCCTGGAGCCCAGCCTGGACTCCAGGGCCAACCCGGCCTCCAGGGCCAGCAAGGCCTGCAGGGCCTCCAGGGGCAGCCCGGCCTGCAGGGCCTGCGCCCCAAGGACCCACCCCCTATGGTCATCCAGGGGGACTTCCGCAAGGTGAGCTGTGCGGAGTGAAGGAAATTTAATTTTCCAGAATAACATTTCAGGCAACAATTAAAAATATCTTCTTAATATTTTTCATGAAAGTGTAACTTTTTCCATTTTTTCTGGAAATATTTTAATTTTTCCCGATTTTTTCAGGATAATTTTAAAATTCTACGCGAAAAATTTCGGGCTTTGCTCTAGCGTAGTGTAACGGAGACGTTGCGCCGCGAGGGGCATATTGTACTACGTGCCGGTAACGACGGTCTTCTGCACAGGTCAGCGGCATCTCCAACGAGATCTTCCGCCAGATTGAGACGGTGGAGAATGACCACGACGCCACCACGGCGGCCGCCCTGGAGGCGGTGGAGCGGCGGGGGGAGATGGTGGTGCGCTTGCTGGAGCCCCGCGCGCTGGGCCGCCAGGCCGCCGAGCACGCCAAGAGGTTCTTCGCGTTGCAGGTGAGAGTGAGACTGCGTCGCGCCCTTTCGGAGCATCCCCCTCATACATAACGACTAAGGAGCAGGTCAATCATTGTGGAGGTGCGCGCCTGCGGCCTACGGCCCTTCCACAATTGAGCAAATTCCGACCCTTTACCCTCGCCACACCTCCCCTTCCCTCCCCTCCTTGCCCGCCCCCTTCGCGTCGCGGCCGCCTTCCCCGCCCGCTGGTTGGCGCACCTGACTTGGCGCCCCCCCATTTGAATCACGCAGAGTTATGTAAATGGCTCTTCTATCGCTTTTCGCGGGGGAGGCACAAAAGGAATCGTTTAAACGGCGCCAGGAGGAGCCGCGAATAGGCCCGCCGCATCGGCCTTTGTAGTCCCTTCATTCCTGATTTGCGCCGACGCCCTATCTATCTATCTATCTATCTATCTATCTATCTATCTATCTATCTATCTATCTATCTACACTGGTAAAACAAGTGTTTAATTTTGCACGTCAATTGCCGTCTAAGTTCAAGTGTGCATTTTCTAGACACTTTGTGATGTCTAACTATGTTATACGTCAGTTGGTGTTTAAACTTTCGACACTTCCG
>NW_026267132.1:2117475-2132570 GCF_000697945.3 Frankliniella occidentalis | reverse complement strand
CTCTCTCTCTCTCTCTCTCTCTCTCTCTCTCTTTCGGGAATAACACCCCCCCCGTCGATTCTGTGGAGATAGGCTGCAGCTGGTCGGAGCAGACTGCTGAGCTAAGGTGCGCGCGCCTCCGCTCGCGAGGGAAACGGCAAGCTTGCACATGGGACGCGACCGTTTCCCCGAGCTCTGTGGCCTGGCCGGCGTTTTTGCCGCCAAATTCGCGTTCCTGGCTTAGAGAGACTTACTGACTTACTCTAGCCTGGCTTCGGCCGCGCGATCTACAGCGCGCGCAATGTGTAACGATTGGCGCAAACGACTAATTGTCATTCTTAGATCAGTGTTCTATTGTTGTCTTGTCAACAGTCATACCAGGTGTGTGCGAGTTTTAGCTGTGCAATTATTACGTAATTGGCGATTTACTCTCTCTAATCCTATTGTTTCTAACTATTCATTTCTGTGAGTAGTTCCGTGGAGCACATGCAGAAAACGGTAAGAAACTTAATACAAAAATCGGTATTTTTATCAAGAGTGTGGATTGTGACACTTAAATAGCGTAACGACAATGGGGTGCCCGCGCATGTACTGTAATACTCAATACATGAATCAAAGTCGCCGGTGCCACAATTTAGATGATAAGCTGTCAGACGGTCGGCGAGAGCTTTGTGAGCATTCATTTTGAAGTGCCGTTCGAAGGCTCTCGCTTAACCCGTCTGATTTAGTCAACATACGCCCGCACATTGCTTGCTCTCTCTTTCTCTGAGAAGTCTCTCCCACGAGCACATCACGCATTATCGTGTCGTAGAGCGCACCTCTGTTTTTTTTAAATAATTTCAATTTGATAAAATGTGCACAGTTACAACTAGGGTAGTATGCACTCTATGATTTGTTTTATCCTTCGATAAAAAATATTTTGTAGCCTTAATCCGGCACAGAATTAAATACAAATAACATCAGTCCACACCGCTTCTCAAAAGTACTGATGGGTTGTGGAGCAAGTTGTTGGGGAGCCCCGAGAAGCATTGACGGTCGCCTCTTTCGCCTGGCAGGTCCACTCGTTCTACCCGGGCCAGCCGCTGCCCAGCAGACTGCAGCAAGGCCTCCAGCAAGGAAGACAGACGCCACAGTATTACTCCAGAGGGAAGAACATGCCGCGGTCCGGCAGCGACCAGCACTTGCCCCGGGTCGAATACCAACACCGTGAGTACACAGGCACGGGTGGAAACTTGACTTGACTAAACCGACGAGACCTCCGTTGGCCCAAGGAGGAATTGGTAACCAGGCACTCACTTTTAGAGGGTACAGTTTGCCTCTTCAAGAGTAAAGTTACAGTTTACCTGTTAAAGCATTTTTCTTCAAATTTATTTTTTCGCTCTATCCCCGTTTTGGGCCCGTTACTCTAGGCCTCATTCTAAAAGTAGGAGGTCGAACTATGTGTTCGGGTAACTGCCACCCACAGTGCCACTGCCAGCCGCGCGTTGACGGCGGGGACACTGAGAACTACTGACGCGGCGGCGCCACTTCAAGTGGCACAACGCGCAAATATTATCGCTGCAGCCGCGCTGAGCGCAGCACATATCAGACCGCAGGCATGTCGCCGCACTGTCTGCAGTTTTGTGACTGCGCCATCGCAACGCTTACACGGACTTTGGCTTTGGCGTGCCACTCTCTTAAAACCGATCGTGTTCACCGAGAGTTGTGCGCTCTGTTGTCAGTAATGGTGTAATGTAGGGGAGACCTTATCATACTGCTTTTATCTCAGAGGGCAAAGTCTAACCTAATCAGTTGACTTTATTTACTTTAGCTAATCTCGGATCTGACAAATTATTTGGTTACCACAGGGAACTGATTAGAGCCCTGCAAAGAGCGACCTACGCGACCTACGCGAGATACGCGAGCTAAATGCGTACCCCGACCCACACTCGCCTGTCGAAGAGGGGGCGAGAGGGGGTCTAGCTCGCGTAGCTTGCTCGACGCTCTAAGACTGATTAATTGCCCGAAATTACTAAAATTTGGTTCTGACGATCAATTATTTTTCAATCCGTGTAGTACTGCAACATCATGTCTCACATTTGGTCTCGCAAGACCACGGCATCATTTTGGATTTAAGTTGGAAATATAAAACAATTAATGCTGTCCTACATTTGGTAACGCACTGTCTCACTTTCCAAAGAGTGAGACTTGCCTCGCACCTCTGTCTTAAAGCCAATAGACTTGTAATCCGAAGTGTACTTTTGCCCCAAAATATTCGCAGTCATGAAAATCGACTCGACTTCCTCAATCAGAATTTTTAGTATAGAATTTAACCAAGCATTTGTCGATGGAAACAGTAGAGACACGCTGGAAGTACAAGTGTGAGAAATTTACTCACCTGCAGGTGGGTGAAAATATTCACACACCTGTAGGTGTGCTACAAAATGTTCACACACTTGTATGTGACCGAATGGAGATTTGCTGACTTAGCAAAGGTAGCGTTTTCTCTGTCCATTTTCTATTAAACAAAATATCCTCTGAACGTGAAGCGTCGCTCCGTCGCTGCATTGTTTGAATGAAATGCGGTCAACATTTTTTGTCTTGTGTTACTCTAGCACCCCAGCGCACGGCGCACACCATGCTCCGGCCGGGGACGCTGTCGCACTATGGCCGATACAGCTCGGCCGCCGGCCAGCACGCCAACCAGCACGCCGGCCAGCACGGCTACCGCCGCGGCAGGCCTTCCCTGGACTACGCGTCCGACACCGAGGCCACGTGCTCGCCGTCCACGAGGTCGTCGTCGTCCTACTACTACTACCGGGACCGGTCCGGCGCGCAGGGTGAGTCCCGCCGCCAGCGATATCAGGCCCGAAGGGAAGGAACTTCAGTGACTAAAAACTAAAAGTGACTACACGCTCAAAAACAAATCAGTTTAAAAAATCAAGGTTAAAGGCAATTAAAAATTCCCAAAAAATAAATTACAAAGAAATCCGAAGAAATCTGATATTTTTAGAGGAAATAAAAAGAAAACAGAAAAATTATTGTACGCTTGAAGTGAAGTAGCCCTCAGCCGGGCCGGCCTCCTCACTGGTGCCCCTGTAAACAGGCTCATCTGCCGCGTCAGCCGCGCTGTCACGCCTGGGCTCCGCCACGCTCTCGCGGGGCGGCTCGCTGCGCTCCAACTCTCTGCCGCGAGACCACCGCGGCCCCGGGCCCATCTCCATGGGCACCCTGGGGACCCTGAGCCGGTCGCTGGTGCCGTCGTCGCCGGCCGCCGGCAGGCACCAGCTGGCGTCCGGGCGACCGCCCTCGGCCGCGCACCAGCTCCTAGACCACCACTACGACAGCGACAGCGCGCTCTCCGCACCCGACCTGCCCCTCAGCAGGAGGGACCGAGTGAGGGGTGAGTTGAGTGTAAGAGAGAAAGCGCGGGGTATGGCCGATCAATACAGCACCGGGCCAGGCCGGGCCGGTGTCTGCGTGGAGTATCGCCGTGGCCGCGCGGTGTACCTCCGGGCCGCGCCACGCCTCGCCACGTCGCGTGGGTCGCGGTGACTCATCCCGCCATGTGGAATCCGCAGGTCGCCTTCCGTCCTCGCCGAGCGTGTTCACGGCCGACGAGTACCGAGCGTGGCTACAGCGGACGCCCTCCACCAGCGCCATTTACGAGAGGATCCGGGCCAACCGCGACGCCGCGCTCGCGCACCAGCGAGCGTCGAGGCTCACGTTTTCCGCCGAAAACCTCAACCTGCTGGACCGAGCGAGAGAGGTGAGTAGTACAGCCTTTGAGTGCCGCTTCAGTAGGCCGCCTGGCGCGACGCAACTCGCCGACGGCGAACCGGTTCTCGCGAGTGGCGCGTCTAGACAGATCCCATCTCGTGCTGCCTTTCTCTTCCCGCATTATCCGTGTTGCGGCTTGCTACGTGGGACTCCGGGCCGGCCGGGCCCACCATTGAAGGTTACCTTCATCCTTCATAGTGTGTGGTCGACACACTCAGCAGGACCGCGCAGCGCAAGAGCGGCAGAGCGGCGTCGGCGAGGCGAGGCCGGTCGTTTCGACTTGCAACTCTGCCTCCCCCCCCCCTCTCTCTCCCCCTCCCTGCCCTCTCCCTCCTCACTCCTCGGTATTGTGTCACACCAAACCTTTGAGCACGACTGCATCCCCTTGCACAATAACACCATAATGAAGGGTCAGGGACGCTCCGGCTCGGTCCAGACTTCGACAAACAATGAGGGATAGGGACATGCAGGAGATCCCAGGGGCCAGGTATATCCCATCCCGTGGTTTCTCTCTCGTCCCTATTCTCTTGCAGCATGCGGGCCTCGCTTCCCCAGTCGAGGTATATTCCAAACACAATAGAATGTCCTTCGGGCTGCTTTTAGAAACCGAGGTTGAAACATAAATGACTTTTTGTGTGTGTGTTGGCTTCCCTCGTCCTCGTCCTCACCCTCGTCCTGTTTGATCCAGACCCCCTCTGACGTTATCCCGATCGTCCATTTTCCTTTCAAAAGGCCAACATATTTTATTTTTTTCTTCCAAAGATTTTGTGGAGATACGAAGCATTCTGGGGGCGGGCATACGTATATTTAGCGGAACCGCCCAGACTTAAATCAGATGCGACTCGGTGTGCTGCCCCTCCCTAATCCTCACAAGCAAGCGCGGGAACACGACGACTTACATTCCGACGTGGCAACGCTGCCGGCATCGCTCGACTTGGCACGGCCGCGCCCGAAGGTCCAGACCAGACCTGGCCCGAGTAATATTATTCTGGGCACCGGTTTCTGTTTGGAGGCCGACTGCTGTGGTCCCACCTGCCCTCCAGCCCATTCCTCGTTATGATATTTTAATGCGGCCGGCAGATGCTCCTATCGCACATTCGTTGGCGTGTCTGGGGCTCATGATAAGGTCTGTTGGCGCGGCAACGTGGCAAGCTAATTATACGGACCGTGCAGCCGTCTTCTTGCCTGCTTGCGTCGCCACTGGTCCCTACCAGCCTCGGTCCAGACTCATAAACCCGTCATGAGCTGCCCGCCCGACGATTGGGTCGTCGGGCTCCCGCGCAGTCTCAAGGCCAGGTAGTTTGGAGATTTCCTTGGTGTCTTTTTTTTTATACCCCCTTTTTTCACGTGGGAAAAATGGCCTGCCGCCAGTCCTTGCTGTTTCCATTATGACATTCCCCGGAAACACGAAGCCTTCTTTCTGATTCGGGCTGGGGTTTTTTTCGGCCACGTACAAACGGACACCGCCAGCAGCCAGACGCTCGTCCACCACACTCGCGTTTTCTTCTGGACTTTGGGGGGATCCATCCAGCTTGGGGTTTGCCATCAATGTTCCCGTCAAAGTGTCTGTTCTTTGCCAAACTCAGTTGCTATGGGCGAGTTGTGATTTTTTTTCGTTCTTCTTATTTTAATCGAAAACCAAACACCTTTCAGGAGGTGTTATCTAGATCTTATATTGTTGTCTATGACGGTTTTGGCCGAGGACAATCGTGTTTTATTTGAACCCATTTAAACAACCCCCGCTTGTATCCTTTGCAGGAGGGTGGCTCGTCCTACTATGGCTACCGGGCGCCCCTCACCAGCACCTTGGACAGGCACACCTTTGGGGCGGGCAGGTCACCGTCTGCGTCGGCGCTCAGCTCGGTGAGCTCAGTAGGCCGCTCGCAGTCGATGCGGCGCATGCGCCAGCACCTCCTTGAGCTTGAGGCCAGCGCCAGGCACAGCGGCACCCTGAGGTAAGACCCGAGCCCGCCGCAGTCTGCACTCTCTGCACAGAGCAGCATTCGACCTCCTCTCTTTGTTTTTCAGCCGCACGTCTTCGTCGGTCGTTCCGGAGTCCACTCGCTCGCGCATCATGGAGATCAACCCGTCCGAGTTTCTCAAGTACAAGATGGACAAGGCGGGTTCCGTGACGAACGTGCCCGGCGCGGCTGGCGTCGGCCCTGGCGACCTCCTCGGCGACGCAGGTACCCCGGGCGTCAGCGGCCTCCTTTGGGTGCACCTGCTGGCGGGGCGGGGCCTGCGGGCGTCTGGCTCCGGATCGGCGGCTACCACGCCCTCAACTCCTTCGGCGCCAAGTCCATTAGGTGAGTCTGGGGCGCGGTGCATATTTATTGCACCCTTCGTCTGGGGCAGGTAGAGAGCCGCCACCTGTCGCCTTTACCGATGCCGACGAGGATGGCAGATAAACAACACCCCCTTTTGTGGGCGGGGAACATCCGAAGATGTACACTAACGTTTTAATATGCCTTTCATGTAATAAATCTTCTAATGCCACTGTTGCTCGGTTTTATTTTTTAGGAAGCGGCAACGCCATGAGAGACCTTTATTGCGTGCTGGAATGTGATCGGGTGCACAAAGCACGGACCGTGGTGCGGACGGGAGACCTTGTCTTCGACTGGGATGAGACGTTCGAACTGGACCTCGTGGCAAACAGGGAGCTGGACTTCCTTATCTATTCCTGGGATCCTCAGTACAGGCATAAGCTCTGCTACAAGGGATCGGTAAGTCTTTGGGAGGACATTGACCAAACTTTCATCACCTAGTATTTGTATCACACTTCGCTCAGTTCACCTCACTCTTCACTTTTAATATAAATTTAATTTTGATCCACCATTCAGGTTCACCTTTCCTCTCTTCTTCGCCAATCACCAATTCACCAATTGGCCCTGAAGATTGAACCAAGAGGTACATTGTATCTCCGACTGAGACACACTGACCCTCATTCAACATTTTCACGGAAACATGCGACTGCTACACACCCTCTCCTAACTCGGCCTGGTGGAAAATCCTTAGCAGGTATAGTTGTTTTTTCATATTAATGAAAAGACAAAGCAAATAAAGAAAACTTTGAGAACTGTTCTTCTCGTGATTGCAGCGACAGCAGGTCTGTTGTTTGGCGTCGACTTGGAGTCAGTAGTAAATCGAGAAAACATCTCTGGGGGTGTGCCTGGCGGTGTTCCGACCTCGGTGTCTCTAGCAACTCAGGGAGCATCACAAGTACCTCTTATTATTAGAAGATGTGTTGAAGAAATTGAGAGGAGAGGGCTAGATATCATTGGTAATTAACTTTATTTATTTGAATCGTTTGACAAAAAGTTGTTGAAATTCATTACATTAGAGGTGTTTAATTTTTCTGTTTCAGGTTTATATAGATTATGCGGCTCTGCTACGAAAAAACGGATATTAAGAGAGGCATTTGAACGAAACGCTCGTACCGTCGATCTAACACCAGACAATGTTCCTGATATAAATGTCATAACAGGTTAAACATATTTTTCTTGATTATTTTTCAAATATATGGATGTATCTAATAACATGCTAAACATATATCATTCTTTTCTGTAAATTTCCAGGAGTGTTGAAGGATTATTTAAGGGAGTTGCCAGAACCTCTGTTTACAAAATGCCTATACCAAATGATGCTGGATGCGCTCACAGTATGCCTACCTGATGACCCCGAAGGGAACGCCAAACTTATGTTCTCCATTTTAGACTGTTTACCTAAAGTAAATCGAGTAAGTTCGTCTTCTGATGGTTTTTTTTTTCATGTATTTATTGAGTAAACTTGGGAGCTCAGAATGATTTAACCTAGCTACTTTTTCAGGCAACTTTAATATACTTAATGGACCACTTGGCGTTGGTTGTGTCACAATCTGAGAGGAACAAAATGACACCACAAAACCTTGCTGTCTGTTTTGGCCCCGTCATGATGTTACAAACTGAAGAAGGCCGAGAGTTAGATTTCAATCAAACTATCAGCGTATTGAGATATCTTCTCGAAATATGGCCGTGCAAGTCAGGTAATGTGCTCATTCTTTGTCTTCCGTTTGCTTCTCAGCTTTTGTTTGCCAGCAAGAAGTTCGATGTGTGTTACCTTTTTGTGTTCTTGTCGTCTTTGAGCTTCATTAGCATGTTTTGTCACAATTTAAACTGAAATTTTGACCGAACGTATTTGAAGCTTTCTGACGAATTTCTTCTCTAAACTTGAATTACTGTTGCGTGTGCCTCTCTTGGCCTGTTACGTCTTTTCTTCGGGCTATGAGTAGCCTTATCTATAGCATCAAATCTTATTGAGCTTGGTTTACCTCTTAAACCGCGTTTTGTGTGTAGTGTGTTGCTTACTATAGAGCGAAATGAATTGCCCAAATGAGGCAGGGAGCAGTAAATTTTGAAATGAAACGTCAGACATTTAATTAACACAGTCAACTTTTAATAGAAATGAAGGCGTAAATCACTAACACGCAAAGTATACCTTGAACACATCGCTTATACAAAGGAGTCTCGTTGCGCAGGAAATAGGTACCAAGATAGCAGGGGCTTTGACCAGGGTTCTGACTCAACATCAGATCAACACCTCTTATGTAAGAATAATACAGGCTTGAATGTAGTAAAGCTGAGCACTTCTAGCTTTACCTAGATGAAAGTGTAATTATACATCAGTATTTAGAGGCATAATACAGAGAAAATGCTCTGCACAATTCGGGCGTACCTCTCAGTACGGCCCAGCACCTCATTTGAGCCTGCTGGCACTGACAAGTCTGAAGCGACCATAGAAATATGTATTGAAACTACGCCTTTTGCAGATATTAAGATGCTAAATATTCACACCCATTTATTTAAGATCCCCAATTTGCTCCCAGCCTGTTAACAATGTAAGAAAATTGCTTCATAGAGGAGGCGTATGTACGTACGATTTTAGAAGCAGGCGTGCTCACATACAATCCGAGACTATTACAAGTGCTGAATAATATGTCATCAGAGTTGACAAGCACCGCCATTGGCTTCTGCGTTATGTACCTACCCTGTTGCCCCACAAATCAGTAGCCTACCCGTACGAGTAGAGATTATTCATTGCATTGTCCCACATAATACAGTTAATTCCAAGTATTTGTGCAATGTAGAAAACAATATTTAAAAATAGACTTTTAGCGTAAATAATTTCAAAATATAACTCCGCAGTATTATATTTTGGAGATACAATGAAACAAATAATAACACAGATTATTTCCAAGATAATAAGCAGTGCTTAGCGAGAAAAGCATGTGGAACAAAATTTTAACCGCATGACAATTTCATAGCTTTTTAGACAAAGTAAACGGCGGAGGACTGCATGAGTCCAAGAAGCACACTAAAGACACACAAATTACACGAGCCATAATTAACATAGAGTTTGTACGCTCTATTTTGTTAATGTTCGGGCGGACGGCCTCTGCATTGCGGTATAGTTTGTGCCTTATACTAAATCAGAATAAATTTGCATAGTAAGCTTTGCCTGTAAATAGTCCGTCGTCTTCTAGAACCGCGTACAAGTTTTCTTTGGTTGACGTACATATTGAATACGCTTGTCTAATGATTTACTAGATAATTCCTGGTGGCGAATTAACCCCTCGCACTTCTGTAGTTATACTGCCCCGCTCTGGCGTGCGTGCGAGTTTCCTATCCGATCGGGTTCGGAAGGCGCCCTGTTGAGAAACGGTAGGCAAATCCGCTCGCACGCATGCATGCGGTACACTACAACGTGTGGGGATAATCAGCCACCTGCTAAATCAACTTTTGATTTCCTTTTTATTGTATTGAAGCTCCTTATTTCATTTCATGAATAAGTGGGTCATATATGGAAACCTATCAAGAAACATGCTAGATACCTGTTAGATATCCCAATATCCGGTGATCATAACACATCCCTTTTTCACAGACAGTTCGGGAGGTACTATGCGCCAGCACTCTCCAGTCCACGAGTTTGACGACTTCCTTGGGCTCGCAGAAGCCGCCGCCCGTCAAGCCATCCCCAGCCGCCCACCTCACCTCGCTGTCGCGGGTCCAGAGCTCTTCTCCAGTTGTGGTCTCGTCCCCGATAAGTGACTCGTCGCCCAGCCCCTCCCCGCCGGAGGAGGCTGAGATTCTGAGGAGCATCCCCAAGGCCGGCGCCGCGCCCCGCGGGCCACCTCCGCGCATCGAGCCGCGGCGCAGCTTGCCCAAACAGGGCGAGCACGACGTGAACGGCCTGTCGCTGCAGCGGCAGCACAGCCAGCCTCCCGGACTCCCACCTAGGAATGCGTCCACATTGCAGAGGAAGTGGTCCGCCAACGGCAACGGCACCCCGCCACCCAGGACCGCGCTCACCTCGCGGCCACTCCCCAGCCCACCGGTCAACAGCCGCCCGATCCCCATGGCGCCGTCCAGCGCTGTCTATGGAGGCAACGGCTACAACGGCAGCAGTGTGCTCGATGCCGTCAAGAACATCGAGAGCATGCAGCAGCACGAGGCCGGCAGCCCCAACTCGTCGCCCAGGAGCGTGCGCAACGGCGCAGGCTTGACGATGAACCTCGTGGCGCCAGACCACTCTGCGGATCGAGACACCTCCCCAGCGGCTTCTGACCAGGGCGACCAGTTGGAGACGCCCACGTCGTCGACGGGTACCGAAGACTCTCGGCGCGAAGGGGAGGCTGGCGAGCGCGGAACGGAAGGTGACGAGGAAGCAAGCGATGACGATGACGAAGACGATCGCTTCCGCTCTGGCAGAGGCAGCAGCACGTCCGTGGTCATGCGGGACATAAACTGAGGCAGAGGGAAGTCTTTTCTGGAGCGCAACAAACTGGAGTACATCTAATGGGCAGAAAGCTTTAGTGCCAATCAAAACAAGGCCTGTGTGTTTTTTGTTTTACATCCTGAGATTTGAACATTTGCTTCTCTTTAGTGAGAACCAAGCTTTGGCCTTCGATGACTGATTGGAGACACTCATGTGACCACGTATATTTTTTTTTATGAGTTAGAAACAACCTACTTAGTTAGCATGTGCGTCGTCTTTATGCAGGTATGTAGATCGATTTACTTTAACAGACTGACTTTTGGACCATGCGCTCTAGAAATCGTTTCTACAATGACAGAATATTTAATTTGTAGCCGAGGAGTTAACTGTTATCTCTCTTACAAATTTCATGGCTCTGAAAATTAGTGGAAATTCCGTCAAGAAATGTTGAGCCTTGGGCATCTATTGTTCCGACGATGTTCATTTCATAGTGCATTTTAATAATAATAATGGTTGTGAAGATATGCCCAAGTAAAAGATACTCAAAATTGAGGTGGCATTAGCATAACAGCAAAACCTGAATGGCATTCGATTAACGCCAAAGTAAATGTCAATTCTAAATATGGGTCTGTAGACGCTTTACAGGCACAGCAAGTTAGAAGTTTTAGAATTATCAATTAGCAGGCTGAGAGGCTCGCAGCGTAGACTTTATCTATCAAGAATTTCTCGTTATTGGAACATAAACAATGACTGTTACTCAAAACCTATTAACACGCTTATATTACTTTAAGTACATTTGAAGAGTCGTTTAATGCCTTAAGTGTTGTTAATTTCTCTTTTAAGTTGTAAAGAGATGTGATTTCAAATGCTTAGTCTATATTTAAAGGAATCCTAATCGTATGTGGAACAAGGCAGATTGTGTAAGCGTAGTGGAATTCGCGCCTTTGCGTTGTGTTCTTCTAAATGTAATGTGCAAAGCAGAAAGACTGTTCCCCCACCTTTTTGTTTCACTGCTAAAATCGGCTGAGTTCCCATATCACAAGTATCCGTAGACAAGTTTTGAGACATTTTTTAATGGACTGTTATTCATATTTTTTGTTTTATATCTTTATTGTACAGGTTTACGAGATAATTCGGTTTTGTTATGATTGTGTAGTTAAATTAATTTGATAGATTGGCTGGAACAATATAAGTAGCAATTGTCAATAAGCAATAAGTTCAACACCCGCACTGTACTTTTAAATACATTGCCTTTTGAAGGCTACCGTTTCAACCAGATATCTTTGTATGTAGGTTTCTTGTGATGAGTGGTTCATATCTGTAAATACGAAAATCCATTATCATGCGACTTCACTGCCACCTATAGTCAATATAAGATAAGAATTGAGAGTTTCTAAATCGTGTTAGCTGTCTTTTTATTTTATTTCCATCTAGTACATATGCTACACTTTTGCGGACTAAATAGCAGTTGTATAATTTAATAGATTCATTTTATTTTCAGTTGAGTGTTATGTGTAAGTAGAAATAATCTAAGTGTGTACACATTTTGAGTCAATTCTTTATGTATTGCCTGGTGGATGGACCCAGTCTATTTCTGCATAATGTAGGTGCTAACCTAATGTACTTTCGTGTACGCTTAACGCTTCCTTCTGAGACGGTTTCATATTTTCTTGTTGTGAACACGGAAGTAATTGAATGATATAAACAATCCCTGTCAATTAGGCTATAGCCGTATTTAAATAGGAGACCTAATCCCGAGAGCAAAAGCCCAAAGCGAAGAATATAGGGCCGAACAGGGCCTGGGCGCCCGATCCCACCACCCATCACTGTCGTCTCCACATTCTCCGCTTCGAGTTTTCGTCTTTGCGTTTAGCTCTCAGGAGGATAAGCTCTTTTAACTAAATACGGCTTTTTCTTCGTTTTATCGCAAGGCAGATAGGTACATTTTAATGGCCCGAGTAATATGCACCTCTAAGGCAGCATAAAAGAAAGTCTCCTGCGGGCAGGCTGACTGCGGCACATATCTGTTATTTTACAACATTACGTCTTATAAAACTGCTCTTTCTAATCAACGCATCATGAATACGTGAGTGTGGGCGTATCTGTGCATGATCTGTGTGAGAAACGGAGAAAGCGGGAGGAAGAGAGTGCTTGAGAAAAGAAGGAAATGGAGAGAGAGGAAGGGGCGAGGTGTGTGTGTGTGTGTGTGTGTGAGAGAGAGAGAGAGAGAGAGAGAGAGAGAGAGAGAGAGAGAGAGAGACGGGATACCAGATAGTGTGGATCACATTCCTAAATGGCAATGATGCTCGCATAATAAAAATAAACTATGCTCAAACCTGCCTTGTGTAAAACAATCTCAGACGCAACTCATGTGGTGGACTGGTAATGTAAGTGTGATGTTCACTATTCTGCATAGAAGAGTGTTTGTGTTTAGCCATTCAACAGTATTCTCATTACATAGTTAATATATTTAATTTTAGAATATGGACGAGGCTGCTATTAACATTTTGTACAAAGATTTGAATCTCGTGTAAAATATTAAAGTAGGACACAAAACTTGCTGAATAATGTGTACATTATTTTCTAGGGAGTCGCACTGATTGTACTTTGCAATATTGCTATATAATGTTCAAAGAGAAGAGTAAACCTAAGCAGAGATTTACGCTCATGCTTTTTTGCACATATCATCTGGTTAAGAATGAACAGTGTAAAGTATTTTAGAGTTTCGCAATTTGTTATTATTTACAGTGTATCAACCAGTACATCTTGTTTCATAATTGTTATCATTTTAGGTTTTATTTATACATTGTTTATACGTTCATGACGTGGAGCAAATTTGTTACTTTGGTAGCTGAAGTGATCAGTGTTGCTATTAGTTTTCCTTGCTAATAAAACGAAGCTATGTAAGCTACCAATTTTCGTGCCATTTAATAATTTTTAATGTTCCAAAAGTTTGAAATGTTAATTATTTGACGTAACCTTCACTTTCAATAAGGTTTGCTGTCGATATTCAGACTTTATTATTATTTTTAAGGGTACGAGAGCTATTGTTCCTATCGAGTGTCTCGAGTCGCCTTTACTGTACGGTTGCAAAAAGAAAGCGCTAAATCAGTTAGTAAACCAAAACTACGGAAGTTGATTGCTGTTTCAACTTTTTTTGTTTATGTTCCCAAGGCCCAAGAGACCATTCCTCACAAAGTAAAACTTGTCAAGAGGTGCTGCAACTACTGCAAGGTGGTGTCAAAGAAAATAAAAAATCAGAGTTGAACATTTTTATTACAAAAAATTTGTTGCACAGACAATATTTTCCAGTAAAACGTGCTGACTTCAATGATACAACAACATGGAATTCGAAATAAACTTATATTAGGGTAACAAGTAACATATTTCAATTTAAACACTTATCAATATTCTCTAAGAACTTTACAAGTCTGTTTCATATGATGTTCTAATTTATCCTTCCTAGTTAGAACTTTCCCACAATACAAGCATGGGTGACTAGACACTCGTTCGTGCCTCTCCATGTGCCTCTTAAGGTGAATCCTTTGTCTAAACCTCTCGGGGCATTCTGTACAGGCAAATGGCCTCTCTCCAGAATGAGTAAGCATATGACGATCTAGCCTTTGAAAATATCCATTGCAAGAAAGACATGTCCCTGCACAGCTGGTTCGCGGAGTATTCAGAATTTCTTCCGAAACTGTGTCAAGTTTAGGAAGGCCTACAAGTTTTGATTTCTTCGAAACGTTGTCGGGTTTGATGAAGTCCACGTCCTTCCTCTTGGTGCTGTTGATCTCGCAATAATCCAAGAAACCATTCTGAGGTATGATGTGGTGTGGAGGTGCGTGACTTAAGTCCCAGATGTCATCCAGGTGATCGATCAACATTATTTCCTGGTAACATAAAGATGAATAGAAATAACGGAGATATGGATCGTCAGCACGCCTGGGGCAGCACAGCATGTCCCTCCCTTCACAAATTTATGGTCTGCATGACCACAAGGCACATACACTAGCGTTTATCACTATTACTCAAGGCTGTTGTGAGCACGCGAGAAATTCGATGATGCGTATGTATCCATGGCATGTTCAGGTTACATTCATCTGCGCTGCATACGAACAGAGCTTTCGGCGGGTAGCCCATACTGCGCATGCGCCCCTGCCAGGCCCCACCCGGCAGTGGAAGTGGAACTCGCCCAGGCAGGCCCTCGAGACTTCTGCGCATCTACCCCCTCCAGGCCCCATACTCGCCGGCGTGCCCCGCTGAGCGCCGAGTCTCTCCTACTCTTTCCGCAGCGAGCTTCCGAACCGATCCGGATGAACACCAGGGGCTTTGTCCCTCTAAAGTAGCCACAACCCCTTTCTGCTTTTAATTACTACTTCTTCAGAACCCTCTGGGAGGTGAACGGCAAACTAAGATGAGCTAGTTAATACGGTTGATGCAGCTAAGAGCGAGCACCAGAGCCTTAAGCAAGATGTAAATACAAGGTGGGTGTTCTTAGTCAGCCTCTTTGCTTATTAACCGTTTGTCTGCAACAGATCAAGAAGAAGAAAAGAAGAAGTTTGTGTCAAGAACATGGCGGCCGGCCCATAAGAATACATGGGCCGGCC
>NW_026267132.1:2101971-2115155 GCF_000697945.3 Frankliniella occidentalis | reverse complement strand
GAGAGAGAGGGGGCGGAGAGGGGGAGAGAGAGGGACAGGAAGAAGAGATAGATCTTTTCTCAGTTTAGGACCTCCTCTGGAGGTGAGCCAGCCTTCCTTAGAAACCATTATTCCCTACCCCTCAGCTGGGGTTGCAGGATTCCTCTCGGACTTGAGTCATCCGGCGACCAGAACGTCCACCCTTCACATTTTATGTCCACGGGGAGTTTTCATTTACGACCGAGGCATCGGAGGGGTGGCCACCCCAGCCAAGATCCAGCTCCAGACAAATGAAAGATGCGATAACGGTTTCGGCCACCCCTCTTTCTTACAATCATTAGGAAGATGTTTGCCCGGCCGACTGGCTGCCCCCGAAATTGCCCTGGCAAGGCTGGGCGACCATAGCCCCTCGCACCCATCGTCTTTTCCGATTTTAGTTTATCTGACAATTCTCTACGCACCGCCCCATTAGATGACTCAAGTTACGGCTAGCAGTGAGCGCAGAAACGACATAACTCGACAACTTGAGGTTAAAATCTGCCAATAATCGCGTGCTTCTGCTACCCAGTGAGAAGCCTTCGACGAAGACGTCAATTTCGATCCTAACGGTAAAAAAAAATCGACGTCGTTCAGACTTTCAACGTCAAATTAATATCCTTTCGACGTCAACGTATTTCACTGGGTCCAGTCTCGAGCAGGGTGTCAGCCCCAGGCATTCTAAGCACCTCTCACACACAGGAGGGGCGTCTCACGGGGGGCTATCATTGATGCCAACTCCGATACAGGGGATGATTTTACATTCAAGCCATAGAGGGGCACCTCTCATTCTCAGTTTTCCGTAAGGCCGACCGCCTAGAAGGGAATCTAGGAAGAGACTCGTAATTCAGCTGCTTAACATTTATAAAGAAAAAGTGCCAACGAGCTGATTTGCACTGGTACTATATGACTCTTCTGGCCGCTGTTGAAGAAAGGGAGAGATCTTTTAATTGTGAGGGTCCTGTGAAGTGTTTAGGGATGTGAAGATTTGATTAAAAGTACTCACTGATGAAAACCGATAAATAATTTAATTAAAAATATAAAATAAGTCTTTTGTCGAACACATAACAAGACCACATAACAATCGTCGTCTGTACAGGGGACGGACGTATCTTGGAACAATGTTCTTATAGGTAAAATTAATTTGTACATTAAATATCACTTCAGTTTAACATAGGATACCTCGATGAACGTAGACAAATGTCATAATGGAAACAAATGAGGACCCTTACAGTAGAAACATTACACTAATGGGTAAAACTGGAGATCGTCAGCACTCTGAAACAAACAGAAGAATGACGAACATGTTAGCTGTTTCACCCTAGAGACCTACATTCCCCACAGCCGTTCCACAACTAGTGAGCATGAGCTCTCAAATAGCCTCTCACACACTAGAAGTGACCAATCTCATCAGCTGCAACTAGAAGAGATGCACCTGTCACATGTTTCTTGCCCGAGATGCAAACGAATAGCTCGACGCTAAGTGCGTGCTGCTAATGATCTACATCCACCGTGGGGTACAGTTTTTTTTTAGCGCCAAGTCAATGGTCGGCAAGGCAGCGGGTCTGATCGTCTACAAACTTCAATTCAACTACCTTTGAACAATTAGAATCTCAATAAACATTGGAGAAATTTTAGGAAAAATTGTTAAAACACTGGCCGTGTGCAACGTGATTTGTTTGCGACTGAGAGGCTACGTTGGTTTGCAATACACGTTCACACTCAGTAGCATACTATACGGAATCGAACGATAATCATTAGACTTTAACATGGGATCCAACATGATCATTAGTGATCCCATAACAAATAGACATGATCACCCCCCAACTCCCAGCGCAGAAGCCCCGTGCAGCAGTTCCAATGCACGGGGCATTTTTCATCATCGTTCGATTCCGTATAGTATACTACTCACTCCCCATCTAAAGACGTGTCTAGTCAAGCTTTGAACAAAACCGAAGGTGCACTCAGTCGCTCACAAATCGTGCTTCAGACGGACACCCCGGCCACGGATTCCCCATTCCAGGAGGGTATCGAAAGTTCCCACCAGGTCGACCCTTCCAAAAATATCCAAACTTAAGTTGAAAGAACACTTGCTGAGCTTCTATTTGCAAGGGGCAACTGGTAGGCTACGCCCTTTCTACTTCCGAAAACCAGCCCATCCTGCAAAATTGAACAGAACAACTTGATGTACTCACCAGATCAGTTCAGGAGTGGAGATACCGCTGTCACGTGAAGAGGTTCTCGCTGGCGGGCGATGTTCCACCTGCTGGGGTAGATGCAACATTGAGAATTAATAAAAATTGCCTGTATTTTACACACACGCATAGTAGATTTCTACATTAAAGAAGAGTTTCAGAAATCTTCAATATCAAAAAAGGATTTTGGTTACTCACTACTTGCACGTAGCTGCTCGCACCGGCTTGCATCCCAGGGTAGAATTGGGTTTGCTGCCCTTGGTTCCCCGACATCCGACTCTGCTGTCGACTCACTAACTGCGGTTGTTGGTAAGCCATGCGTTGTTGGTACTGCATCAGGATCAATTGCTGGTTCTGCACTTGACTTTGCTGCTGTTGCTGCTGTTGCTGCTGTTGCTGCTGTTGCTGCTGTTGCTGCTGTTGCTGCTGTTGCTGCTGTTGCTGCTGTTGCTGCTGTTGCTGCGTCTGGTATTGCGGCTGATGCATCTGCTGCTGACTTTGTTGCAGGTATTGCTGGGGCTGTTGCCGCTGACTTAGGTGGTATTGCTGGGGATGCTGCTGCTGACTTTGTGAAGGTTGCTGCAGCTGACTTTGAAACTGTTGCTGTAGCTGATTTTGAGGATGTTGCTGCAGCTGATTTTGAGGATGTTGTTGAGTCTGCGGCCACTGACTAAACGAACTAATCTGTAGCTGGGTTTGTTGGTATTGTTGCATCTGCCACGAAAGATTCTGTTGAAGCTGAGGTTGCAGCAGCTGATGTTGCTGCACCTGAGGCTGCAGCAGCTGAGATTGCTGCAGATGAGGTTGCTGGAGCTGAGATTGCTGCAGCTGGGGAGGTTGTTGAAGCTGATGTTGCTGCACCTGAGACTGCAGCAGCTGAGATTGCAGCAGCTGAGCTTGCTGCAGCTGAGGAGGTTGTTGAAGCTGCGGTTGCTGCTGCCGAGGTTGCTGCAGCTGAGCTTTCTGTCGCTGAGCTTGCAGTTGAGCTTTCTGACGCTGAGCTTGCAGTTGAGCTTGCTGTTGAGTGAGACGTTGCAAATCTTGATGGCTGTATGAAGGGGGGTTTTTGGTATGTGCATGTTGTTGCTGATAGTGGGTTTGCTCCTGTGCCTGAGCAGCTGTGACGGACTGAGTCGTCGAAACGTGGACCAATTGAGCACCTTGAGGCACACTGCTGACAATGGTCCCAAAATCTTGAACAGGAAGCGTTTGGGATTCAGCTTGGAACACTTGAGCGTAGGATTGAGGAACTTGAGAAGCGTAGGATTGAGGAACTTGAGAAGCGTAGGACTGAGGAACCTGAGAGTAGGATTGAGGAACTTGAGCGTCCATTTGTGAACGTCGTATCTGTGATGCCCCTCTACTGTGGCTTACTTGGTCTCCGCTGGTAACTTGCCCCCCCTTCTGGGACGGCACTACCATCACATTGGGCGACGCATGGGTAAGTTGTAAACCGTGCGATGTTCGAACGATGGCTGCTTGGCTGGAAACAGGAACTGGCTGACTAGATGGAACTTCAACAGAGCGGTTTTGGTTCTCTTTAATGACGCTGACCTGAGACTGGCTTGGTAACTGTGGTGCTGTGCTTGGCATTGGCTGTGGCGTAGACTCAGCAGTTGTTGGAGCTCTTGGGCGTTGATCATACAATGACTTCGCCACAAGAGCATTGAGCGTCACCTTTGGGTCAGAATTAGGCAGAGTCAATCCTAAGAGCATATTCACCATTGACATTAACCTCATATTAGAATACAAGTTTAATTTTTGATTTTTTTGCACTTCTTGCAGTAGTTTGGGGTAGAAGGCAGAGCCCAGACTCTTCATAACACCTCTCTCGACGCAATTCCTGACGACGTCAGCTTTGAAGCCTATAGATGTGGAACATTCTAACAATCTATTGATTGTCTCTGTGCTTTTCGAGCTCAATGAATCCTTCTCAAGATCCTCGTTTAATTTCGACAGCAGACTTTCAACGGACGCAATAGCAAGGGCTGCATCAGCAACAACCAAGTCCACAACTCCAGGTGTCAGAAAACGCTTTTGAGGTTTAGAAGATGTTGAACTAATCTCCACGGAAAATGAGGACTTCATCTGATGGCCATTTGGCCCCAGCTGGGGACTGGCGGTTGCTGCACGGGTGGAGTTGTTTGGCTCGACTGTCGATGGCTCTTGGACTAGATGGTCTCGGGCGGTGAGATCACTCACAGGGGGTTCCTTCGCTTGAATTCGAGATTCCGTGATCGGTCTCTGCTCCTCTGTTGGGTGTGGGTTGTCATGCGCAGGAACCTGTGACGCTGATCCCTGATCCTCTGCGGCATGTGTCTTTTTTTGCAATGAAACCTGCGACGCTGGTCCCTGATCTGCTAACGCGCTTGTGTTTCCATCCGCTGAAATACTTGTGTCGTCTTCCACTGGGGCAATACGCTGTTTGGACTTAGGCTGCTCTGAAGTTTCCGTTGATCTTCTTTTGCGGGAGAGAGGACATGGCCTCCGGGAGAGAGGGCATGGCCTCTGTCTGGCAACTTTGGTCGCTGATGTACTGGTAACATGGCACGCATCTGGCACAGACTCTGAAGACGGAGTCGAAGATGTAGAAGCCCTGCTGAGAAATTGTAAAATGTATTGACGGTCTTTTCTTCAATTTTTTAACTTTCGATAAACTTTGTATTTACCTTTGATTAGCGAAGTCAGCCATAGCTTTTGCAAAATCAACCCTCTGCATTCTGACCTCTGGTCTTGACTGTAACTTGCTCAAGGCAAGCTTTGCTGAGGTTCCACCAAGAACCTTCCCAGACACAATCTGAAACATAAATAAAAATTAAAATCCGCAAGTCTACAAGGCAACAGACACCGCCACACACGTGTGAGCCCGCACCCTCAAGGCCCTCCACGCTCCGCTCGCCTGCAGCGATATCGCCACCCGTGCAACTAGGGCACCTCGGGCGTGGGTACCCAGGTACGAACGGGGTAAACAGGCCTTACCGGGTAGCAGCGGGTAACCCGGGTAGACCCGGTGTGTAAAATTGTCTACCCGCAGGGATACCCAGTAAGACCCGTTTACCCGGTTTCTACCCAGGCGTGTGGGTACCCGGGTTATCAGGGTTCAACGAGTGCTATCTCTTTAAGACAGGAAGACCGACCGACCGGACGCCAGATATACGCGTAACTCGGCGTAACAAAGCCAAATTATCTTTTACACCAACGAAACGATATATTTTTGGAAAAAAGAAAGAACAGGGATTATTATTCTGTAAAAAAAAAATGGAACTTTCAAGCCAAATTGTGACGGAAAGAGGTATCGAATGATGATTCACATTTTAAGTTTGCAACAGCTGTTTTAAAACCGTTATTTCCAGTACTCCCTGGCGCAGCACCCGGACTCCTGGCGCTTCCTACCGGACCCGCCGTGTTACGCTTTCAGTAAAACGCTCCGTTCTCGAGAACGGGGCGTCGTAGAGAAATTTCAAAAAGTCGACTGAGAAGCCGAAAGTTAAGCGAACAATCGGCTCGCTTCAAATTTAGGTCTAGGACGTCTCTTAACACTAGAAATAACGGTTTTAAAACAGCCGTTGTTTACTTTAAACGTGAATCTTCATTCGATACCTCTTTGCGCCACCATTTGGCTTCAAAGTGCCAATATTTTAACAGAATAGTAATTCTTGTTCTTTCCCCTTTCCAAAAACATACCGCTTCGTCAATTTTAAAGATAATTTGGCTTTGTTACGCCGAGTCGCCGAGTTACGCGTATTCCTAGCGGCCGGTTGGGCGGTCGGTCCGCCGGTCCGCCGGTCCGCCTCTCTTTAAGAGATAGCCCTCCGGTAAAGTGAAAGCCCTACAAGCAACGGAAACGAGGACAGATGCAAACAGACAGAGCAGATCCACAATACCATGAAAACAATGGACAACGGAAATATCTGACTTCCAGAACAGCGCGTGAAAGAGACACATCTTGAACATTATTCGCTCAATGACCATTACTGTATTTTCAGCTAAAAACTTCTTGACGTTAGTAACAATGATTCGCTCTAATCTAGTTATATCTCAATGTCACATTTATTTGCTGCAAAGGTCAAATATATAAAACTACAGTACGAATAGCTGCCTATGTGACACTTTGTGCTGGCGGGTTATGCTGCTGTACTAACCAAAACTGTCCACCGGGCAACTACGAGCCCCCCCCCCCCCCCAAAAAAAGCCCCAAACAAAAGCAAAGGGTAGGATGCCCCCCAACCAGAGAGGAGGGGAAAAGGTGCGCGGCGCGAGGTAGGCAGGCGCGGCACCCACGCAGAGGCCGGCCAATACCGCATCCAACTCTCCGAACGACATCAGTGCATTCAACCACCAAACAACATACACCGGTGCTATATCCAGTTAAGAATTGGTCGTTTCCACGCCCAGCGCAGCGCGCGCTCACACCGGCGTAAGGCGGGCGAGGGGCAGGGTGGGGGAGGCAGCGGCGAAAGAAATGGTAACCCCGCTTCGTCCCCCGTCTCACATCTCTCCCGCCGCGCGCGCTTAGCGTAAAAACCACACCATTCTTAACTGGATATAACACCGTCCTAATCCGTACCTGGGACTCACGATCGAGTGCACACCTACTGAGTTGAACACTTGCAAGTATTCAACTTGCAGTTGCACGCTTAGTTTATAAGTGTGTGTCTCTTAGAAATGGTACTCATCCTTAAGGGTTTTAAGAACGGGGGCAAACTCAGATATTTCAAATTCATTCGATCAAAAAGTCAAAAGTACAGCAAAAAAATAAAAATACAAAGGGGCAACAGAACAAAATAAAAAATCACGGCAAAACAGAAATTGATTCGCAGAAGATGAACGCCTCACTGTGGTGTAACACCCAGTACCAGCTGACAGGAAGAAACGATGTGCTGTAAATTGCTTAAATACTGAGGTTTTGCACGGCGAATTGCTTATCTGGCTATTTCTCAAGGCTGACAGATAGCCCCCCCCCCCCCCTCGAAACACCGCACTCGAGGCGCTTGCTCGGACACGCACACGCAACAAGTCACGTGACTCCCATACGCCCTGCCCAAAGGTGCCCCGCCAATTCTTTCTACACTAGCCCGAGCTCAACTCGCGAAAGGGCGCGCAAAACTCGGTAAACACCTAATGAAGTAAAGAAATCCCTCCAGGCAGCCGCGCATTAACGGCCACAGCCAGTCGCAAACCGAGCGTTCTCTTCATCTAGCAAACGTCATTCGCAGCTCTCCGAGCTCGCTGCCGGAGTGCCAGGGCGATTGAGACACCCCGTGTAAGACTATAGGTATGGGAAACGGAGGCAACCATAACGAACGACTGAGGTCAGTGACTGATTTTGATTATTGACATTATGTAGATTACCGCCTAGCTTGCGAGCCGTAAATTTAAAACAAGTCAGAAAGAGAACCGGGGAGAAGTGCAGGCGCGCCATGAGATCCGGTTGTCAGAAGGCTCCCCAGAACGGCGTCCGGTGTTGCATGCAGGATTATTATGGCCGATACAAACTATTACTTCAATTAATTTGAGATATTAAATTTTGGCACACATTTCTGCGTTGATTTTAACACCCATGTGCATTCGTTTTCAACGAAATAACACATTTAGGCGCATAAAGCTCACAGGCCTTAGAAAGAGACAGTCCCCTCGAACAGGCCACAGAGCTCCCAGCAGAGGCGTTGCCAAACGCCAAGCCTCCAAGCCGAGCGGAGGAGAGGGGGGAGAGGGGTCGGACGCGGCTGAGCGCAGCGGTTGCCACATGCACATTACACCCGAGCCCCGCGAACCTGTTCTAGAAGAGAAGCGCGTGGGGGTGGGGAGCACTTTTCTCCTACTGGTAGAGACACTCTTTAGGACTGTCGAATAAAAACATGCAACAACAGTTACTGTTTGCTAGCCTCGGGGTGATTACTGTGATGCCAGCGCCCGGACTGCTCCCCAAAACTCTGCCTGCAACAGCTGCCTGCTCTACACTTCCACGCACCTCTCGCACGAGGGGTACGACAAGGACCTGTCAAGGGAGAAGCGGGGAAGTAACACATCTTGGGGAGGAAATTTTCTTCCTTCTACAATAAACTGCGGTAAACAAGAAGTTGTGTCTGCATTCAGCCTTAATAGGGCATTCCAATGGAGCGCGGAGCGGAAGCAAGAAGAACAAAAACGGAAGGTGGAAAGGCGCCCGCACTCCTCCCCGCCTGCCCCCCACTCCTCCCCGGGCGCTCCCCCACTCCGTCTAGTGGAGGAGAGTGACGGCGCGGGCGGCTTTCCATGTTCCGTTTTTGTTCCTCTTGCTTCCGCTCCGCGCTCCATTGGAATACCCTATTAGCTTCTTATATAAATTGTGTATAAACACCAAAAGTCAAAATCTACCGGGGGCTAGAAACATGAGAAAGGGGCTTTACAATTTATAGTTTTAAGTTTTCTGACTTTAAAAAACTGTATAGGGAAATTTTAAACCATCGGATTTAGTATATGTGTTGCACGCAAGCTTGAATCCTGGTAAGTCCACTTTCAGGTGAATTTTGGATCAATACTCGTATTACCCCGCGCGTGGCGAATATAGCTTCACTACCTTAATAGGGCATTTCAATGGAGCGCTGGCCGGAACTAAGAAGAACAAAACCGGATACAGAGAGCGGTGGTGGGGGCGGGCGCGCGGAGGAGCGGAGGGTGGAGGGGAGCCTCCCCGCCCGCCCTCCGCTCCTCCGCGCGCCCGCCCCCACCACCGCTGTCTGTATCCGGTTTTGTTCTTCTTCGTTCCGGGCAGCGCTCCATTGAAATACCCTATTGACCCCATACAAAACAAAACCTTTACAACTAATTTTCAAACCCTTACATTTCAAAGAATAATTACTGTAAAAATATTACAACACAATAGTTTTAAAATAAACAAAACATCCATGAATTTTATTTTGTTGTGTTCAAGGGGACCCAGGACTGAAACATCGCAGAAATCTGGGAAAATGACCACAAGTTGATTTTGTAAAATAAAGTTCATATCAGGCTATAAAATTAAAAGGGTACTGAATTATAATCGTTCTAATATCAATAAAGACTCATGAAGAGTACACTATGACCACCTACCAACTAAAACTTAACATAGAAAAGAATTGGGAAAGTTTAAAGTTTACGTAAACTTTTCTGAGCCAGAAAAGTTCCTTGCGCTTAGTTTTTTGAGATCCAGTTGTTTTCTCATCTTAAAAGCAAGACGCAAAACATTAAATGAACAGTTTTTCACTAGTTCAACTACAGGAAGAAATAAGGATTTATATGGACCAAAAAATGGTTCAAAATTAGAAAATTTTTGATCATCAAAATGGACCAAATATTTCAAACAAAGAAAAATGTTTTAATTCAAAAAAGGGTTCAACGATACTTGTACTTTAGACCTTTCTGATAAGAAATACCAGTACCCCAACTCCATGTTACAAAATTTGGTGCACATGGAACTTGGGGGTGAGTGTCTAAAAATTGTTTAAATCCACCATAAGCTAGAAACGGTTAAAGTTGAAGAAATTGTCTTTATCTCTAATTTGTTTCTCAAGTATTTAAATTTCCGAAAACAAAAAACCTTTTCATATAGAGGTCTCTGAGATAGCAAATTCAGTCCTGGGTACCCTTCAATTAAATATTCTAGGAGTAAGTTGCCAAACACTTTATCTCGGAAAGGAACTATCCCAATTTTTTTTAACCTTCCGAGCATTAACTTGGGTCAGTTTTCTTTTAACTAGCCTTTTAATACAGAGGGAAACCCACAGTGAAACAAGATTCTGGGAATTACGAGCAAACCAGGCGAATGCACTCGGGGGAAAGGGAAAGGTTGAATGGGGAATCACATGCGTAAAAGTACGGGACAGCCCCCGCGATGGAAGTTACACTATAAATCCCTCACAATTTACTCGAAGTTATGAAGCGAATGCTTTTTCAATACTAGGTTAGGTTCTCGTGAGTTTACCGTGATCTACTGTAGAGTGGAGACTTTCAATTGAAGTAAATCTTTTAAATCTAAGAACAATTGTAATTTACGAGAGACGAAACACAATAATGATAAACGGAAAAGATATCGATAGCATATACGAATAAAGCATTCCGGTAAAACTGAAAAGAAGAAGGAGGGGAACAACAAAACGGAAATCACTACGCTATAGCATGGTGACTTCAGGTTTCTTGTTACCCGCATTCTTCTGCACTTCAGATTCACCAGAATTCTTCATTGAAATTTCACTTGTTATGTTCACGAGCATTCAGAATTTCTATCAAATTATTACTTCAGCTCTAACACGAAAAGTATTGCGACGGATGCAACAAGAGCGCAAGAGCGAAAGGCATTCGGTACATTTCTAAAATTCATGGGTTGCGAATAGCACAGCCGCTCGCTCACACGCTCACTAGATTCGGAGATGCGCGACGGTATCTAAATTCGCACTCACGTCGACGGGGACAGCGAGAACTTGAAATGTTCCCGGTGACATCGACATCGCCCAGTGCCGGCCCAACCCGCCCCCGCCCGTCCCTTCATCTACGCCTGTATCCCACGTCGCCAAAACAGACCGCGGCAACGACCGCCCGTCCCTTCATCTACGCGTGTATCCCACGTCGCCAAAACAGACCGCGGCAACGACAACAATCAGCCAGTCTGAGAGAGAAGGATAGAGATAGAGAGAGAGAAAGAGAGAGGACTCTGTGCGCTCTCTGTACTCACCTGCTGCAGCTTGTCTTTCCTCTCGTTCGAGGGCATACGCTTGACCCAGCTCATGAACTCCAAGTTGATCTTGGACTTGTCCTTCTTGGCGGCACGCTTCATGGCCGGCGCCGTGGTCGCGGCCGCCGGGCTGTCGGTGTTTGGGGACACCATGGGCACCGCCATGGCGGGCGGCGGGCGGGCAGCGGCCTCTTGTTGTCGGCTGGCGCGTGGGGTGCGGTGCGGCGGCGCGGCGCGGTACGGAGGCTCCCTCGAGACACGACCTAGCGCGCCGGCAGCGAGCGTCTGACTGACGAGCCGAGCCGGCCGGAGCCGAGCGGCGAGGCGAGGGCGAGAGCGGGCCCCGACCCGGCACCCGGCTGGACTGCAGCCCAACCCAGCCGAGCCGAGCGCAGCGCAGCGCCGGGCGACGGCGGGGAGCAGGGAGCAGGCAGAGCAGCAGGCTTGAGCAGCGCCAGCGCCACGCCGCGCCACGCACCACCCCACCCTCGGCCAGGACGGGGGAAGGGAAGGGGCGGGGGGGGGGGGGGCAGGGTTCAGAGAGGCAGCAGGAGGCTCTGCCGTCTCCGCGTCTGCGACTGGCGCTGGGCTCTTGGCTCCTCTCCACGGCCACGCTCACCTCTCATCTGCCACCTGCCCGTAGCGTAGGCCGCGACAAACCCAACACACCCAAGGTGTTCGGGACTAATCCCGGATCAGACAGAGTGAGTGTGCCTGCGCGTCCGGCGGGCTTTCCTCGAGCGAGAGCGAGTTGCCGCGGGGCCCTCCCTTCTCTTTACCCTGCGCTCCCAATGATCATAAATAGCTGCCCTCCGCTTGGCGCCTGTTCTGTGCCCGGGCCAGAGGAGAGAAGTAGGCGGCGGCGCGCACTGCCGAGCGTCCGGGGCACGAGGCGGTTCAAACGGGAATGCACCCGGAGAATCGTTTCTTTGATATAGACGTTAATGAAGTCTTTCTTCCAATCTTCTAATCTCTTCCAATTTCTTACAATCTTCTTTGAATCCAAGAAGCCTTCTTTGATCAAAAAATAAATATTTCTTTGTATCAAATGAGGCTCTTTAATTTAAAGAAAATACATATTTCTTTAAGTCTTTATCAAAGAAATATGGGCCAATGTTCTTTGTTTCAAAGAAACGATTCCCTGGGTGTGGCCAGGCCAAATGCCGTCTGCCTGCCGAGAGGAGCGAACAAAGCGGCGGCGAGCAGCGGCGCTCAAGCCGGCAACGTCGAGGGAATGACCACTCGTGTGCGCCGCCTCCGCAGTGCTCCGCAGCTTCGCAGTGTCGGGCGGGCGGGCGTGGCCCATGCGGGCGCAGCAACGCACAAGGTGGCAACGTCGAGGGAATGACCAGCGCGGCGGGTCTTGCACAAGAGCGAGGCCGTGTGGTGTGTGGGCGCAGCGGTGCACGAGCTGGCAACGTCGAGGGAATGACCAGCGCGGAGGGTCTTGCACAAGAGCGAGCACGAGCTGGCAACGTCGAGGGAATGACCAGCGCGGAGGGTCTTGCACGCTCGCTGCTCGACCACTGCCTCATACATACGTGCTCCCTTCACATTAGAATTAAATCGCTGCCTTTTCGGACTGTCACCCTGTTCTCTCTTGCTGCCCTTCTGCGGCCTCCTCAGGCGCTTGCGTCTTTATTGGAATACTTCCTGGGAACTTTTCTCCTCGGTTTCTGGATGCGTCCCCTCCTATTCGGTGTTCTCTCATAGTCGACACCCATGGCTGATTAAACAAATGACCCACGAAGCGCTCGTATTTAAATACCGCGGGTTCGAGGGGACGGCGGCGTGACAAAGCGACGAGTGCAGAGTCAGCACGCCTGCGACTCGCGCCCAGAGCACCCGGCGCGGCACTAGCGTCGAGCGAAGGGCGGCCCAGAAGCGCCGCGGTCGGCGCGGCGACCAGTTGGAAGTGAGTCGAGTATGCGACGGTACAAGATCGGTTCATCAGGTCCCACACCCATTTCAAGAAAGTACATATAGCGCGTCGTGGCGCCAACTTGGCGTAACACTCGTGGTGATAACATTTCGAGGTAAGCTCTCGCTAATTGAACCCCATTTAGTTTAATTATTTCAGCAATTTTATTGAGTTACACCATTTCTGAAGAGTTCGTCGGCAGGAGTCGCCATAAACACACGACTATCCAATTAATGGACCACTCTGCTGATCATCACTCGGGAAATAGCGATAGTTCATTGTACGACATGAGCCCCTATACGAGGCTGCCCGCGAGAACATAAAAGTGGGCCGCAGCCGCGGGCGGCGCGGACGGCGCGGGCGG
>NW_026267132.1:2096262-2097006 GCF_000697945.3 Frankliniella occidentalis | reverse complement strand
GGCGGGCCTACATGATTAAATGAGAACTTCGCACGGCAGGGCGGCCGAACCCTCCACATTTCTTTCGGCGAGCGGCGCCCACCCTCGGTTCCTCGGCCCAGGCGCAAGTCGGCAGGCTGGCGGCGCTGCTTGCTGACGTTGCCGTCGCAGTCCCTCCGCACCCCAAGCAATAAGCTGTCCCCCACTGTCCCCATAAACTCCTCCCGACGGAGCGCCCCATTGCTCGTGTATTGCTGACCATTTTCTTCCGACGGACGGGGGAGGTATGGGGTGAGGGAGGGCTCCTTCACCCCCGAGGGTGGCGCCCGTCGTAGAGCCGCCAGCCGCCTGGCCCGGACTAGAGAGACCAGTCTCTACAGCTCGGACTGGCGGCCGCCGTGGTGGCTGCGGGCATGCCAGTAGTGTGCTACATTACACTGAGACATGATCATTAGAATTTTCAACGGGTTTGAGGATGATCATTACGGACGGATCCCATACCCACACCAACACATCCAACCCCCACCAACTCAAAAGCCCCATGCACCGGCTTCGCTGCATGGGGCATTTTTCCCACACGTGCGGTGCAGAGATGTAACAAAGTATTGTATTATTTTTAGACAGTCCCCTTAAGACTGTATCTGGCAAAGTCCCCCCCCCCCACTCTCTAATTGGCTGAGCCACTAAAGAATAGAAAAGTAAAATAAATCTATCTTAGGCGAAGCCAAGGGATCGACGGTGAGGGGGCCGACAGAAACCTGGCAC
>NW_026267132.1:2087021-2092107 GCF_000697945.3 Frankliniella occidentalis | reverse complement strand
CGCCGCCCTGCGCCCCGAGCCCCGTGCCCCCGTGCCCTCCCGGGCTCGCGCCACTTGCGCCTCCTCGTGCCTCGCGCTCGCAGGCCCGCAGTCTCCGCGGAGCGCGCGCGTCCGGCCCGGCTGCCCGGCTCCGGCAGTCCGTGGGCCGTGGGTAGGGGTCCCAAGTTACTCCCAGCGCCATCTATCGGCAAGACTGCAAAGCTCGGCCGTGCGGCGGGAGTCAGCTGTTGGGACCTAGCTGGGGCCTGATTCAGCCGCGACCAAACCCCGAGATTTGGAGTGAATCAACTGTGTTTAACTGCCAAGTCGTTTTTAGTCAGTGTAATTAGGTGTTAAGAAATTATGGCTGTCTTCAGGTGACACAGTGACGATCGGGAAAGTGCGGTATAGTCGGCGGTGGGAACAAAAACAATCGCCCGTCGAAGATATCGTCAGTGAAAGTACATCGCGGGACCAAGAGTGTGCTCTGGAGCGGAGACATGCTCAGCTTTTAGAGCATTTAGAGCTAGTGAGTGACCATGTGCGTGTGTGTATGCCATCTCACCAATGTCACGGGAAGCCAAGAAATGTCTGGAGATCCCAGGAAATCGTTCAAGGGTAAGTGCGTCCAGTTCTGTTTTCTCTCACAACACTACCGAAGGAAGGCTCAACATTCAAAAAATACAGACTATATCTGTTTCAAAGCCAAAGGCGTGAATGAAACTTGCCCTAAGCGCCCGACGTTGTCCTATTTCAGATGTCCTTACTCAAAGTTCACATGATAAATAGAAGTGAGCAGTTGTTTTTGTGACTAGGAAGTGAGGTTATGTCGATCATAAACAAATATTCTCTTCCATAAAGATATGTTCCTGAAAGAGAGAGAACGTTTTATTTATCGTAGAAATATATAAATTTAGTGTAGTCACTTTAAATTACTTGTAGCAATACTGTTAGGGTTGTCCTATTTAGTCTCTTCCCGTTGTGAGTAATGTTCGCACTTGTGAGGAAGTGTGGATCGGGTGTTTCTTTTTCTGACTGGTTGACATTTCTAATTTTTGTTTTATGGGCTTGCACTCAGTATTCATTTACTGTGTTGTGAATCAGTTAATTTTAATTTGTGAGTATGTTTCTTGATCTGCAACTGCGACCTATCATTTAACAATTTACTCCCTGAAAAATTAGACCTTACGAATTGGCTTGACATTAACATTTTCAGTGTCATAGACCGCTCACATTTGGATTGAAAATTTCCTATTATTTCAAATGCTGCTGGCATTTTGATTAGTTGATAGGTGAGTAGGTGATTAGTTGAACATCAAGTCAAACATTAGAAAACTTTGATAGACTTATGTTAATACATATTAAACTGATTAGACATCTAATGACTCATATTTTAGTACATATAGTACTTTGCTTCATATAATAGCAGCATTGAAATGTATTCTTTTGGGTAATTTTTTCTTGATGTTTTATCTGTCTTAATTTGATCACAAAAATGATCATTCATGGTTCCCACAAGTCTGGAAAACCTGAAAAGTCTTGGAAAGTCCTGGAAAAAAATTTGGTCCTGGAAAGTCTTGGAATGTCATGGAAATTATTTGGACTGTCCTGAAAAAATCGAATTTCTAGAATTACATGACAAGTTTACTTTTAATTTGATATCAAGGTATTAATTTTCAAATTCTCATAGGACAATGGGGGAATTCTCATATGTTTGTGATGATCCCACCTGAAGTGTGACTTGACTAACCACGAGGCCTGTTGGGGATGCGGGAACTTTAAATGTATTTTTCACAGCTTTATCGCCAAGTCTCACTAGTCTCTGATATATCATTGTAAATTGTCATGGAAATTTTAAAAATTTAGTCTGGAAAGTCCTGGAAAACGTGTAACGTACCCGTTACAACGCCAGGAGCCAAAATGTGGGAACCATGTCATTGAACTTTACATCAGAAGTTTTCATTTTTGAAAGTTTATTGCTATCTAGAAAAGGAAAAAAAATTTAAGTAATGTACAGTACTATGCTCTGTGTTAAAAACATCAATCCTGCTGTCTTTCTTACTTGAGCAATTATAATTGCTACATTTTCTTTCAGTATGGTTTTTCAAACACTGGCTTTGTAAACCTTTGATGTCTATTTTACTTTTACTCTATGAAAAATGACTTCATTTTTTAAAAGAAATGTTATTGTAGAAGTACTCTTTTGCTGCACTGGAAACTCAGACTTAGCCGTAGATGAAGGGGTGTTTGACTTGATACATTGAAAAAGAAAAATAATGTTCACCCCTCATAAAGCTACTGAACCACCCCCTAGTCACGCCAAGTCCTACCGGTGTTTCTTTTCTCATTATTTATCAGTGTGCCATTACTGTACCCTTGTCACAAGCCGAGGGTCATTGGCAGGGGCACCCTCGCCCTCCTTCCCGGGGGGGGGGGGGGGCACCCTCCCGGAAGCGCGCCGCGCGCCCCTCAGGCTCGCGGTTGCACTTGTTACATTTTGCACAAGTGCGCCGGCCTCGCGCGCCTCGCGCCCTCGGAAGCGCCGGGGGCGGCCTGGGTCAGGGCCTTGGGGGCGGCGGGGTCAGTACTCATGGTGCGTACGTCGGGGATGGACGTCGCCAGGGCCTTTGCCGACTACCTCCAGACCCGCACCTTGAAAGGAATGCGTTATATGGAGTAGAAGCGGACCCACTTCCGGAAGCGAGGTCCGTCCCTGTATGAGAAACACGACGGTATGAAAAATATGGTGGGCGAAGACTTCGCGCCCCCCGTTTGAAAGCACCGATAGGCACTGCACCGTCAGCTGAGCATGTGTGGCATGATGGAGGGGAAGACGGAGAGGGGGTGGGGTGGAGGGGGCGAGCAAGCTGCAGCCTGCTCTCGGGATCAGCGGGACAATTCTAGGTACTGGCAGGTACCCCGCACAGTCCCGCTTGCTGGAGAAGGGCAGGTCTCCCCCCCCCCTATCCCCTCCCTCGCCCCGCCTCCCCTCGCCTGCCATAAACAATGGGTCAGAGCGGGGGCCCCCAGCTGGACCGCTAGCTCCGGTGCTGGTCTGTTATGAATTGCCTCCCCAGCTAATCCCCGCCGCGACACTGACCTCCACTGGATCCACTGGCTGTCTGGGGCGAGCCTAGCTGTCTGAGTCGGAAACAATGGCAAGGGGTCCGAAGGGCCCGAGCACCGTTAGCCCCAGATGTGCTCAGGTGAATCACTGTCCCTCTCGGACCGTGAGACCAAGAATGGGTTTGTGCGAAAGTGGTGACCCTTGGAGGAGGGGGTGGCGGGGGAGGGGAGGGTAAAGCAAGCGATAAGGACAAGTGCAAGTGGGGGAATCGGGAAGAGGGATGGGGGTGGACACCGCTCATTCCAGTCGTGTCCGGACTCTGCATCACACGCTCTGCATCAACGCTGTCAAGAATGAGTGGATTCGTAGACGATCATGGTAAGTGTTCCAGTTTCAGACAAACCAATGTGTGCGAAGTGTTTGGGGAGGGCTCCCTGTGGAAAAGTCAACCCTTCCTTGCCAACCGCCCGAGTGGGGATGGGGTGTGGCGTGGGCGCGCCGGGGCTTTCCCTCCCGCGGAATACTGCGGGAGCGCGGACCGCCCCCCCCCCCTTTTGATATGTGCGCCAGGCCAGGAAAAGGGTTGCCTGGACCATGTGTGTCATTCCCCATCTGATGTCGGACTTCCGCGCCTTATCAGATGCTTTGGGTTTGCAGGTGAAGTGATATTGGGGGCCTTGATCCCTTTCATAGGGGAGGTGAGTGTTTGTGACTCAAACCTCTCGAGCCTGGGAGAACCTGAGTTCGACGGTCTGGGTCCAGACGACTCCTGGCGCACTCTCAATGAGAGTGCGTTCCTGGACGACCCACCTGAACCGGGCTTTACTTCGACACCAGCCAGGCCGTCGACGTCGAAAAGACCAGCGAAGCACAGTTCTGCATCAACCAGCAAGAAAGAGTATGAGTTTGTGTGTCCTCAGTGCTCCAAGGGATACATGTCTAAACCTTGGTTTAAGAGGCACTTAGTGATTCACAAGGCTACACCCTTTATCCTGCGTCTTCCTAAGATGACCACCATGGTAGAGGAAAAGGGTGCTTCCCTTGGCATGAGTGTAGTTCGTGACATGTCACAGAACGACTTGGGTTCAAGTGGAAGAGCAGGATTGGGTGTTAGGGAGTATGCCAATAATCTGTGTAGTATTGAAATTGGGAGTAGTGCCCCTTGGGCTGCCTTTGCTAAATTAGTGTCCAATTCAATTTTAAAATTCTTAACTGATGCCAAAGTGATTCTTCCATCAGCAATAGTTCCAGCTGTCGACAAGGGCAAGCAATCCCTGTTAGGCAACTGGACTGCGCGAAAAACATTTAATGATCTTTTACGAAATATTCTTTTTGTTGACAATTACATTTTGAATATGTTCGTTACGGATTTCATTACAGGTCTGTCTGATGAGTTGTGTTGTGAAATCTTAAAGGCAATGCGGAGCACAAGTAATCCACACTCAAAAGTTGTATTTTCCAGGTCAGATGAGCTGGCATCAAAGCAGATTGTGCATTATATTAGTGGTTCGGTTATGAATGGTTTCCTGCCAAAGTCCTACTCCAAATCTAAACTTAAAAGATCTGCTAAGATGCAGAGGTATGCCATCACTGTCAGGGAGCGCTTCCGAGAAGGTGGAAGGTTTGTAACTCCATGCAGTGATGATATAAAATGCTGGACGATGCAACAGAATAAGGGAGGTTTAGTTGTTCTTGGCAAGGAGGCCTTTTCTTTTTTCTGGCAACTGGAGTTGTTTTTATTGTCCCAGGACCGCCTAATTGATACACCAAATATTCATTTCAAGATATGGGAAGATGTTATGAAATCCTTGTTTGTGAGAAGTTCCTGGGACAATGTTGTTCGCGACAGTTTAAATCAAACAGATTCACTGGACCTTATGGAGAGAGTTATTCAAAGTTTCACGAATACTCACATAAAGGGTATAACAAAGATGTTAATGAACAAAATTCATGAATTTGCTATGACATCTGTTGCTCTCAGGGCTGGATTGGCCAAACCTTCTTCTTCTACTACAAAAAAAAAACTAGTCATAAAATAAG
>NW_026267132.1:2076713-2082276 GCF_000697945.3 Frankliniella occidentalis | reverse complement strand
CCGACCGCTCCTTACTCCCTGACTGTTTTTTGGGGGGGAGTCCAACGACAGTGACAGTGACGTCGGGTCAGCCTTGCCCCCCCCCCCTCTCACTCCCTCCCCGCACGCGCTTCAACGTAAACATTGGCCTATGCTGAAGAGTGACCATTTTTTTTGGCAACTTAGTGGGGTTTTATTCAGGGGCGGCCTAGGAGTCAAATGCTCGACTTGACCGGCCGGGCGACAGGTGAGGAGAAGGGCTACCCGCCACGCTCTTCTCCTCACCTCTCGCCCGGCAGCGGCCTGGTCGCAGGCATCGCAGGCGGCCTCGGCGGTCGGCCTAAGAAGCCACAATTTTCGCACTCTGGCCTACGCTCAGCTCTGTCAATAAAGGTATCGATGGCTGCATGTGACATGAGTGATAACGTACATTCCTACAGTGTGCCGAACGGGGGAGATCCAGACCGACCCTGTTTTTAGGAAATTGGCTTGCTTATTCCTCCGGGGGGGGGGGGACCCAGCCTCGGGCCCAGCCAAAAGTAAGGCACCCCCCTCCAAAACTCAAGGTGTCCTGCAAAAGAGCGACTAATGTCGCACTGTTGGTGGACACTCCAGACACACAGTGTACTACGGGATGGAGCCTCCATGGTCCTTACGGAGAACCAGGTGGCTGATTCACGGCGCGCACTTTTGTACTATGCAACGCACCCGCACGGCTCCATCCGGGACTGCATACCCACCAGGCGCAGGGGACCGGCTCCAACCGCCAACGCATCGCTCCACCACTGCTGCAACAGCCAACGCCCAGGGGCGTTACAAAGGGGTTGCTCGTGGTTTCGCGCAGGCTCCCGCGAGTCCGCGGGGGTAGCTCGCGGATCCACGGGGTGACTCGCGGACCGCGAGCTACCTCCGTGCCAGGAGCCGCGGATGCAAGCTACCCCCGTGGCAGGATGCGTGGACCGCGAGCCGCGAGCTACCCCCGCGGACCAGTGAGTCACCCCCTCTGTCTGCATTCGGGCGTGCTGGCGGGTTGCCTACTCGCGCGGCGCCGTGGCTAGAGACGATAGGCAAACTCGTTGGCAGCCGCGCAATGCGGGGGACGTACCAACCGACCGCTCGGACCTGGACGGGCACCAAGAGGTCATTGTCATTATGCCCAGCGAGCAACTGGGGTTGCATGGCTGCTGCTCGCCCAAGCCTGCACCGGACCGGACGGAAGCGCGCCGGCCGCAGAGATTGTGGTGCCTGTCGAGGGGGGGGGGGCGTGCTCCGTTTACTGTTTAGTCTGCAGGTCACCGGAGATCTCCCGGAGCGCCGCGTGTGTCTGTGCTACTTTGAGGGAGAAGCTCTCGGGGGCCAGACGGAACCTCCACGGACGCTGTCCGGCGGCGACCTTAATGGCAATTTTAATTACTCTGCATTGGGGGGGGGGCAATAATTGGGCTGTGCTGGGCTGGAACATTCCGCAAGGGGTCTCCCACGGAGCTTCCGTGTCCAAGCGCACGGGAGGGCACGGTTACCCCGACCCTCCGACGCGCACGGCCAACATGAGTCCAAGACTATCATGTCGGCTAGCCCGGCGGTATCGATCGGGTCTCATGAGCTGGCCGGTTCGCCTTCCTCGTCGCCTCCCCTTCCTGGCCTCTGGCAGCAGAAAGGCCCCTCTGTTCTGTAATGTAAACACGCCTCGGCACGGACGGAGCGCGGTGGCGGCGGCGGCGGCGGCGGCGGCGGCGTCACCAAATGGTGCAAAAGTGGGGACCAAAATCATAAAAAACTGTGCCGTCAGCCGTGACTCGAGGACTCGAGAGAGTTTTATTATGGCTGCACGTTTTTCCTTTGAATTGTGGGCAGATTTTCGGCGGCTGGTCGTCTGCGGCACTAAATACCCCCAGGTCTAAGGGATCGAGTGTCGATTGCGGCGGGGCGGCACCGACGCCGACGGTCAGGTTGTCGCATGCGCCCTGCGCAGGGGAAAGCCGAGGGAGGAAAGGGAAATGTCGCTCGGGGATGCGTACGAATGGTGGCGCGGGGGAGTGAAAGAAGGGTGCCGACCGAAAGGGGCTATAAAACCGGGCGGGTCTCACATCTGGCCACTGGGATCTGCACCCTCCAAAAAGTTTTTCGTATAAGTAGGAAAAATCATCTTCGGGCCAAGAATAATTTTTCTAGCATTCCAAACGAGGGGGCAAGAACCCCGGGAATCTTGTGTCCGCCTGCCTGGGAATCATCTCGATAAAAATTGATCGAAATCAACAGAAATCGCTTTAACTAAGCGGGAAACCAGCGGAACTGGTACAAATTAGTCGAAATAAGCGTTTTCTACAAACGAGAAAACCTCGGAGAAAACCTAAGGAATAAATATAAGCGGTCGGGCATCACTGGGAATCAAGTATTTCGGGAATCATGTGTACACTTCAAAAAGGAGTTATTGCCCCCTCGATTCCACATAATTTATGTACCGTAAATTTTTCTTGAATCAAGAAACAAAAATATCCTTGAATGAATCAAAATTTTTGTTAAGAAAGTGTGTTTTCATGGTTCAGGAAAAATAATTCTTGCGGCTTGAAGCAAAAAAATAAAAATTATACCCCTTTTTAAAGGACTAATTTTCTTATCGATAGAAAACTGGTTTGTTAGTGTAAGCTTACAGCTGCTTTGGACACGACGCGCGTGCTGTTAGTACCTACAGTTCCTGGTTCAATGCACCCGATAACTCTTGTTATTATAGTGTGTGCGTCTCTTTTACAAGGTGACGATTGGCTGCCTAATACAGGGTGGTCCACTGACCCCTTCCTTCGTTTTGCTGCGCATGCAGGCGTGCGGGCGGGCTTGCCTTCTGTTGCTCTCCACAGCGCCTTAAGGCCCCGTGTGAGTATGCAACCCGCCCGCACACCTCCATAAGGTAGGAAAAACAGTATAAGCAAAATAAAGGAAGGGGTCTGTGGACCACCCTGTATAACAATATTGTTATTGATTTTTTTGTGCTGTGGAAGTGCCACGTGTTTTACACTAAAATTTTCACAGCCCTCCCCCCCTCCCCCCTAAAGTTAGGGCTGAGGGTGGCGGTAAAAAGTTGCCCCACGCGAAGCTGGATTATTCAGAGCAGCCACGAGGGGTTGTGTGCGTGTGTGGGGGGGGGGGATCGAAGACTTGAAGGGGAAGACAGTTTGCTGTGATTTGGATATTTGTGTCTCAAATAATAATCTCGTCCGGGTCGTAAAAAAAATGGGAGCCGCGAAAACGCGATTAAACTCAGGCGCGCCGCGCAAAATTGCTGTGTGCGTGGTCTGGGCGAGCAGGGAAAATAATGAGAATGGTGATCGGGTATGAACCCTGTGGTCCTTACTCGATTTGTGCGCGCGCCCCTAGGAGGCCGAGGCACCCTTTCCCAGAACTGCGGGCTAGGCCGATGGGGGTATGTTTGAACGATCACCTGAGCGTCGGGCCGGGCGGGCCAGGCCCGCTGGGAGGGAGGAGGTGGCCGATGCCGATGGCTGTTGCTGGACGACGCAGCCTCCTGTACCTGACCTGCGCCTCGCCCCGGACCTCCGCACAAAAGCATTGCCGCTCTTAGTGCCCCTTCCCCGCCAGGACCGCGTCGTTGGCGGCTGCACATGCCCCCCCCCCCCATCGCTCACGACGTGTCACAAGGTCAGAGGCGGCGCGAGGGGAGCGATGCAGTGTGTGTCGCGCTCCTCACCTGCCTAGGTTAAAAAAAAAGAAACGCAATCAGAATGACAATTTGAATATACAGCGAATCTTGATCACATCGGTCGTAAACATTTCAATTTCTTTTGCGGGGACTGGCTGGCCCGCCTAGAATAAAAACCGAGCAAATTCGTGATTGTCCGCGGCGCGGTGGGGTGCAATGCAGACTAGCTGGAGCACCCCGCTAAGGGTGGGGCGCGCGGGCCGCGGGATGCAATGACCCCCTCACGCATCAGCCTCCTGCATCGCATTGCTCTGCCCAAGCTGTTCCCCTTGACCGGCGCCGCGGGACGGGGCGGGTTTGTATACGTCGCGTTCGACCCTGTTCGACGCCGTCCCCTCGAGTCCATTCAAACGTACACAGCTGTTGCACAGCACCGGGTGTTTTTTGGAGCACGCGCACAGAGTGGCCACGGCGCCTTGTGGGCAGAGCAGAGCAGGCAATCCTGGACAGTGTCTCTCTATTTGGCCCAGTATACCAGGTGGCTGATTAACCCCGCGCACATCTGTAGTTATGTTGTACCGCACGCACTCGTGCGGGCGGGTTGCCGACTCGCTCGGCCCGTAAGGCGCCGTGGACTGGGGCGATAGGCAAGCCCGCCCGCACTCGTGCGTGCGGTACAGCATGACTACAGAAGTGCGCGGGGTTAATCAGCCACCTGGTACGTACTGTGTCTTGTAATGTTCAGGGGCCATGCTGTACCGCACTCGGGCGTGTGTGCGGGTTGCCTGCTCGGCAGCAGGCGCTGCAACAAAGTGTAACCGAGTCTCGCGCCTAGCCGAAGGTTGCCGCGGACAAGCCATGGAGGAATGGGACAAGCGCGTGCATTGCGTGTGAGTGTGTGAAACAAACTGTTTAAAACAGCTCTCCCCGGCACCCGTGCTTGATGGTCATGGTCATAAATGCTCAGGCCTCAAAAGACCTCTAAGCTTTCACGGGGCCGCGGTCGGTCCCCCCGACCCGACCGCACCGGTCCTTGCGGGGGAGACGTAAAGCCGCGCTGATTCCGAAGAGAGCTCAAGAGGCGCTGCACCATGCGTGCGACTAGGGCGGAGCTGTGCGGCAGGTACAGGAGGAGAGCACTGTTCGAAATCAGTCAGCTGCAGTCGGGCTGCCCGGGACAGCCTCTGGAAGCCTGGCCTCGCACCCTCTTTCGTCCAAGTCCGCCCCGATGTCTGAGGCTCTGTCTGCCGTTCTCTCTCTCTCTCTATCTCTCTCTCTCTCTTGTGGGAGATTACGCGCGCATCCTCGCGGCCGCCCCCCCCCCCCCCCCCCCCCCCCCCCCCCCCCCCCCCGGGGGGGGGGGGGGGGGGGGGGGGGGGGGGGGGGGGGGGGGGGGGGGGGCAAGTGGATGGTCCTCCTCACACAGAAGACGCCCACGTGTTTATTTCCGCGCACAGGTTGCGCGGGCCGGCTGGCCGGTGCACTGCTGCGCCTCTGCACTATACTGACCTGGGCCGGGCCCGGCCATCGCTGCGCTGTGCTGCGCTGTGCGCGCTGCGCTCGCCCGGCGGTGCGGAGGGGAGGGGGCCGTCGTCTCCCTCTCCTCCCTCCTCCTCCTCCTGCCCGTCCCCTCCGCACCGCCAGAGAGTAGTGTTTGGCGGGCGGGCCTGCCGGCTGCACGCATACGCTCACGCTTTAGCCACGCTCTTGCCGCCGAGGAGCGCGGCTAGTGGCGGCGCAGCGAGTGCATTTCCCGGGTCGTGCGCGCGAGTTTTGTTTCTCGTACTGTGGTTTGTGTTTACTGTGCGTGTGCGCGTGTGGCATTGTTTGGACTGCTTCGGACCGGACCTTGACTGTCATTGGCGCCGTCGCCTTTAGGAATGAGGACAGCTTGGGGTGAGTGGAAGTGTCATGTGCATCGCGGGTGGG
>NW_026267132.1:2070682-2072026 GCF_000697945.3 Frankliniella occidentalis | reverse complement strand
CCAGAATTAGACTTCCCTTTCGCACCTTATCGCAGGCGCACTCGGTGCGTCACAGGCAGTGCCGTGCTAGAGCGAGCACTGGTATCACGATTACCCTCAAAGCTATTTATCTGTCGTTGTTTTGTAGGCCGCTGCTTATAATGTTTAAATATGGAAAATGGCGGTCCAATTTTGGAATGATAAAAATCGCGGGTGTTCACTCTCCCTCTGCGCACTACCCCTTCCGTTCCCGCCCTCCCTCGTAGTGACCATGACCCAGCGCGCGGCATAGCGGCGCCAGCGGAAGTAGATTGAAAGTGAACCGTTGGCTGCCCTCAGTCGGATGACTACGCTGTTGGTCCGGTACCTACCTGACCCGCTGCTTCCTCATCGCGTCGCGCCCGGGGCTCGCCCGGCTTATGCTGGAGACGCCCCGAGCAGGGCAGGGCAGGGATGCCCGCGGGGCGCGGGGCGCGGCGGGGGGCTCCACAAGTGCATGTGTCCGGGGGTTCGGCGGAACCACCGGGTGTCCCGCAGGTCCCGCCGCTCACTAGCTCCGCCCCACCCCTGCCTCGCTCCGCCCCACCCCTGCCCCGCCCCGCGCACCCGCACGGTGCAGCTTACAAGGGCCAGGACTCTAACAAGGGCGGCGAGCACCCTCCTGGTGGCTTGTAGAGAGATATCTCTCAACACCGTGCGCCTGGCTGAAGCTTTGCAGGCGTACCACGTTACCCTCGCTCATCCGTAATGCATCTCGTCTCACGTGGGAATTTATTTTTTCGACGGACCCCTAAGACTGTTTCTACCGGAGGGCAAAGTGCCCCCGCTCCCTATCCCTCTCGCTCTGTCCCCCCGAGTTCAGTTCATGCGTGTATTTATTGAATGATTTTTGAAATGATTTTTCATTGTGGAAAAGGGGGTGGGGGTAGGTTATGACGTCCTGACCCGTCCGTCACGGTGGCCGTGGTGTCAGTGTTTTCGACTGTGTCCTGTCCGAGAGAGGGAATGACCAAGCCGTGTCGTGTTTGCATCAACTGGCGCGGCCGGGGCAGTTGGTGGAGGGGGGGGGGTGACCTGTGGAGACCGCTCGAGAGCGCTCCACCTCCCTCTCAAGCATTTGGGGGCGGAGGAAAAAGTGTGGGGGAGGGGAAGGGGGCTTGCAGTGGAGTTTATGGTGCGGCCGGCCGTGACCTCGGGCCCGGCTTCTCCTTTTCTCTCTAGATCCGTGTGAGTGAGAATCGGTCGGAAGTTTTGAGAGCTGTTTACTCCGCTGGCCCTGCAGGGCCGTGCTGATCCCTCCCAACCGCGACCCCTTCCGCCCTTACATTCCTGATTGTAGGCGGCCCCAAATGGTTTGTGTGGGTC
>NW_026267132.1:2068974-2070438 GCF_000697945.3 Frankliniella occidentalis | reverse complement strand
CCCGCCCCTTCTGTCCAGGCTGACAGAGACGACACGCAATCAAAGGCGAGGATCAATGCAAGGGATGGAGACACTTTCTCGGGAGATGTGTGTGCCGTATCGAATAATTTGAAAGGGCCGTGGGGTGGAGGGTGTTGGATGGCATAGCAGGTTCATATCGGCGCTGCCGAGGCGGTGATGGCGGGCGGTGGAGGGGAGCGAGGGCAGACACTTTACGACTGCCGGCCTGGCCGTGGCGTGGCGTGGCTGAGGGTTGCCCCGCCGGCGCGCGGGTCTGTCCTGCGTCCCTCCCTGTGAGCTGTGAGCTGCTTCTGGCGCGTCGCTCTTTCTTTTGCCTGTGCGTGCGCGGGGGCGTCCGTAAGCGCGGTGCCCGCCGGGGAGCCGCCATGGAGCCGCCGTTCTACATCAGCGTCCAATTTGTAACTCGACGAGCGACACGACACCTGACTCCGTCCGCTGATAACGCCGGGTCGGTGCGAGACCGGCTGCACCCTGCAGGCAGGGGGGTCCTGTTCCCCCCGCGGGAGTAGTCTGCGTCATCCGTCCAAGCTCAGCAGTCGGGTTTCCTAGGCCGGCTAGCGCCCCCCCCCCCTTTTCTCCCTTTCCCTCCCTCTCCCATTTCGCATGGCGGAAGTGAAAAGTACACAATAAGAACCTTTAATTCCACGTCGATGGCTCATGGCTCTCCATTCAAGTCTGAGACAATGCTTGTCTCCTGCCACTTCCATTGTAACGTGTTTGCACGGATCGGGTCCAGCATGCTCAAGACCTTTCCTACTCCCTTCCCATTACCTCCTTTATTCTTTTCCCTAGTGCCCTTCCACCCCCCACCCCCACCTCACCTCCCAAAAAATCCAACGTTTATAAAAACACTTTTTATTTATTTTTCTGATATTGTGCTGTACTCTACTTGGCGAGAAGTGGCAAACAAATGCGTAAAAAAATGTTTTCACGTTAAAAACAAAACAAATCAAAACTTTATAATTTTTTTAAAATGTTGACAGATTCGGAGGCAGGCCAATGCATTAAAGAAGGACAGCGCTGGCAAAGTGATCCAGGACCTTCTCGCTGCATGCACGGTGAAGATCGCAGGCCAGGAGAATTTGAACGCTGCACCGTGGGTCATGGGCCAATCGTAAGTCGCTGGCCTCTACTTGTTTAAGTGCCCATAATCCTCCTGCATGCACTGCACTTTCCTTTTTATTTATGATTGCAGGCGACACATGAAGCCTCAGAAGAAGAAATTTCGCAAAATAATATGCCTCTCCGACTCAAGGTAGGGGTACATTAAGTTTAAGGGGGCTTTTATCACCCAAAATGCATTTTGGGTACATTTGTCAATAAAATTAGTTTCTGAGCCACTGTAGGTTTAGGGATGGAACCTGAGGGTATATTCCTCAACACAAGGGATGGCTTAACACATTAACAATATCAGAATGCCATGAACTTTACTTTAAAGAGGTC
>NW_026267132.1:2056878-2060044 GCF_000697945.3 Frankliniella occidentalis | reverse complement strand
TTATCATTTTGTATGATCTTGTTAATTCTTAAACTTTAATGAGCTTCTAACTTAATACGCACATTGATTTTGGTTTTGTTAATCTCCAAACCTTTCCTTTTCTGTTGACAGGTTCCTCAACATCAGCACGTCCTAGAAAAAGATGCTCAAACTATAACTCTAAGGAGTTTACTTAGCACTGGACCACAATCAAATCCCCTTCGTCTCGAGCAAAATAGAGAGGAGATCCCTCTGACGCACAATCAAAAGAATCACCAAGGACATGTGCAACTACCAAGTCAAGTGCCTGGACAGCAGGGCCAGAGAAATCCTGAACCTACCAGAGAAATGTGTCTGCAGTCTCATGCTGAGTCATCGGTAGACCCTCAGGAGCAGAGAAGATCCCTTCTAGTGGAGCAACAGCAGCAACCCAAATTGGGTCAGCAGCAGTACAATCAAAGTCAACTGCCTGATGGTAATGTATTGCAATGGAACCATAGAAATATGCAAATGGCTCATTCAAGAAATCTACTGCCTCAGCAAGAGCCATTACTGTTGCAATCAACTGTGCAGAACAGCAGACCTCATTTCCAATCAGAGCAGGGGCAACAGCAGCAACAAGAACTAGAACAACAACAAAATGTACAAAATCACCCACCTGAATGTGAAGAATTCTCAGAGGTACAGGGAGCGCCTCCAGTGGTCAAGGAGACAACAGCCCTGGCACCACTTGCAGTACCCCAGCCTTCATCTACAACACAAGCTTCAACACAAGCTTCAACACCTGAAGCAATACCTCCCCTGGTGTCCATTTCTACCACTGATATTGATGAGTTGTTACAGAGTAGAACGTGGGTTAGTATTCAAATTATACTGTCTTCTACTGGATGCTTTACAGATTTACCACTGGTTTTTTTTTTTTACAAATTTTCTGTCTTCTCATAGATAACTGATTTACCTGGAGACGCAAATTCAATATCATCTATGTTAGATGATGACATCCTGAAGGGGCATGATCTAAAGGTATGCCAAATCCAGCATTTAGTTATAATGTGCTAGGATATTTTAGTTCTTTGGTGTAATTCCTCATAGGATTCACATTATTTTTGAATAGCTTTTTCTTGCCAAAATAATCTTACCTCATTACCCATTTTTGTTTGTCAAAATCTGCGTCTTGTAAGTTTTCTGTGGAAAAACAGGATTGGGTAGTTTTACACTGACTCCAAAACATATACACAACCAAAAAGTTATAAGTTGTTTTTGGCTCTATAATTTTTATCTATTTCTGTTTAAGCATAGATGTGTTTTGTTTTTGTCAAAAGTTTACTTCTTTCCTTTCCTTTAAGTTTTTGTAGTAATTTAAATAGTGGATAATTAAATTTTGAAAAATCAACAGTGTTATTTGTGGCTGGTTTCTACTTGCTCAACTTAAAAGAATTGTTGAAGTGTTGTACATTCAGAAATTGCCTCTTAATGCCTTAACTGAATACAAGACAAACCCAACTAATTGGCTCCAATCCTATCTTATTTTAATGTGGTTTTATTTATTTTTTAAAATAGACCACTTTGTGACTTTTTGTTATTTCATTATGTTTCAGGCAAAGGAGGCTTCAGTACCAGAGAGAACAAGCAGCTCAGGAAATCCGAGGAATGAACAGGAACCATTAGAAGATGAGCTGTTTCCCTCATCAATTACTATTGAAGAAGCTGGCTTCGAAAGTGCATCAACAAGTCCTGAGGCTAATGCTTCACAAGATACAGTCGTATCTGAGGACGAAGAAAGTGGTCTTGATGATGAATTGGATAGGATATTAATCAGTGCTGAGGAATTTGAGATTCCACCAACACCAACCCCTTCTCACTCAGAAACTTGTTTAAAAACAAAAATAGGAGATCAGGATGACGATGTTGATGATGGAATTACAGATGTACTTGAAACACTTGATCAACTGTCAGATATTGAGAGTGAAGAGGAGGCAAGTCAAGTGGACTCTTCAGCACAAGAAATATCTGCAAGACCCTGCAATTCATCATATTCAGAGCAACAATCTGACAGTGACTTCAATAAGTCAGATGATGAGGATGATGAGGATGTCGATGACGATGTTGATGATGGTATTGCATCTTTTCTTAAAGATGTTGATGAGTTCTCAGAGGATGATGAAAGCTTATCAGATGCTGATGCTTCTGTTAAACCAGGCACAACAATTCCGGGTAGCGCTTCCAATAAGCCAAAGGGTGGTATTCAAGCTGAATCGGTTGTAACACCCGAATTGATTCAGTCATCTGGACCACCTGAGCTAGGCTTACCTCATCAGTCAGAAATTGCTCCAGTTGAAACTTCTAAGCTAGAAGCACCTAATATCAGCAAGTGCAAAACAACTTCTTCATCTGCTGTACCCAAAGCAGCGTCCGCTGGCTTAGTGACTCAAGCTGAGGTAGTTCCACATGGGCTTTTAACGGTTCCCGAAGTTGAAAACAGTAAATCTGACCTTCATGCTCAAGCAGAACCAGCTTTACCAGTTCTACTTAATGAAGTCAAAGAAACTAGTTCCAACCCTGAGTCAAACCCTGAACTGGCTTGTGCGTTATCTACTGAAGCCGAAGTCGCTTCACCTGTTCTTGTTCAACTCACTGAAACTTCTTCTGACCATGAAGCTCATTTTGAAGCTGTTCCTTCTGGGTTATTTTCTAAAGCCAAAATTGCTTCACATGTTCTAAACGAACTCAAAGAAACTACCTCTGACATTGAAGCACAACCTGAAGAAGCTCCTTCTGGGTTATCTGCTGATGCCAAAACTGCTTCACCTGCTCTTAATCAACTTGAAGAAACTTCTTCTGACTCTGAAGCTCCACCTGAAGCAGCTCCTTCTGAGTTATCCACTGAAGCCGAAGCTGCTCCCTCCGTTGTTCCTATTCAACTCGCTGAAACTTCTTCTGGGTTGTCATCTGAAGCCAAAACTTCTTCACCTCTTCTTAATCAGCTTGAAGAAACGTCTTCTGACCCTGAATCTCACCCTGAACCGTCTTCTTCTGGGTTATCTGCTGATGCCAAAACAGCTTCACCTGTTCTTAATCAACTTGAAGAAACTACTGCTAACTCCGAAGCTCCACCTGAAGCGGCTTCTTCTGGGTTGTCAACTGAAGCCGAAGCTTCTTCACCTGTTCTTAATCAGCTTGAGGAAAC
>NW_026267132.1:2023606-2056823 GCF_000697945.3 Frankliniella occidentalis | reverse complement strand
ACTGCTAACTCCGAAGCTCCACCTGAAGCGGCTTCTTCTGGGTTGTCAACTGAAGCCGAAGCTTCTTCACCTGTTCTTAATCAGCTTGAGGAAACTTCTTCTGACCCTGAATCTTGCCCTGAGCCGACTTCCTCTGGATTATCTACTGACACCAAAACAGCTTCACCTGATCTAAATCAACTTGAAGAAACTACTGCTCTCTCTGAAGCTGCACCTGAAGCGGCTCCTTCTGTGTTGTCATCTGAAGCCAAAGCTTCTTCACCTGTTCTTAATCAACTTGATGAAACTTCTTATGACCGCGAATCTCACCCTGAACCAACTTCTTCTGTGTTGTCTACTGAAACCAAGGCAGCTTCACTTGTTCCTCCAAATCAACTCGAAGAAACTTCTTCCACCTCTGAATCTCCAAATGAAGTGGCTGCTGGGTTGACTACTGAAGCTGAAACAGCTGCACCTGTTCTTCCTAATCAACTGGTAGAAACTTCTTTAACCCCTGAATCCCCACCCAAAGTGGCTCCTTCTTTGTCGACTGCAGCCAAAGCAACTTCACCCATTCTTCCTAATCATCTCAAAGAAACTTCATCTTATGCGGAACCTCCTCCTGAAGTGGTTCCTTCTGGGTTGTCTCATGAAGTCGAAGCGACTCCTACCAGGTTGCCTGCTAAACCCAACTCGACTCCTTCTAGGTTGCTTGCTGATCTTGAAAAGTCGTCTTCTGGGTTGCCTGCTGAACTGGTTCCCTCTGCGTCCACGACTGCACCCAACGTGGCTCCCGACCTGCGTACTGAACCCTTGGAATGTCAGTATAAATTGACTACATCAGACTCACATTTTGAGCTTGAAGCAAATATATCATGCTCCCTTACTGACGCAGAAAGAGCTTCTCCAAAGTTCAAAGCAGGTTCTTTTGACACCATGAAGCAACATAATTCCAACTTATCAGCTAGACCTACTCAAGCAATGTTGTGTTTAGAACCCATAGCAGATTTAAGTGCTTCTCAACCTAAAGCAACTTTATCAGGTTCTATGTTTGAAGCACCTCAATGTGACACTTCTAAAGAGGTTGATTTGAATTCATCATCTATGTCTCTAAGTGAGCTTGAATCAGATTTGTTAATCCCTCAAATTGCACCTGAAACAGCTCCAGTATGCTCTTCTACTGAACCAGAACCTCTAGAGCATAATGAAAGCAACGACAATACTCTTTCAGCCTCTTGTCATCTGTCTGAGATGAGCCCGAGTGGGTCCTCTTCGATTGGAGACCCTCCTGAGTCTGAATCGGGTGATTCTTCCGAATCAGATTTTTTGCTGGTCCTTTCTTCTGACTCAGAAGGTAGTCCTGACAGGTCGGAAGAAAATCATAACGATGTGAATATGATTAACATAAATGATATTTCAAAAGATGGCTACTCTAAGGACTCATATCCTTATGATCCATATGAATTGCAACCAGCAACACCTGACATTCGTCCACTGCTAGACAAGCTCGTCAATTCTGCCTCTGATGATGAAGATTATGAGGTGTCGCCAGAAATGATGGACATCATGGCACTCACGGAGATAAATAATGAAAGTCAACCAAGAGTTGTTGCCCCAGAGATTGATACAGCTACTCTTGTTAATATAGTTGCTAGACAGCATTATGATGATGCTGATCTTCCAGACGAGTTGATGGCCGCACTTGAGGAATCGGATGTTGATAACATTGTCATTGATGTGGACCCAAAGACTAAATGTCAACAATGCGGCAAAAATGCCAAATTCACTTGTATTGCCTGTCTCAAAGTCTGCTATTGTTCCACTGAATGTGCAGTAAGTTATTCACAATCTTTATTTATTATTTATCTTATCTTTAAGTAATAACAGTGATAACATTTTTGTAAATACTTATTTTTCAGGAAAAGTTTTGGGACGAAGAACATGCAGAAACATGTGATAGAAGCAAACTCCCTAATAAAGCTTCATAAATACCTGTGAGATTGAATATTTTAAACGTTGATATGTGACTCAATTTTTCTGTGATATGGAGAGGTGTAGTGTATTATTGTTTACTGATCTACCTCAGAGCCTGACGTAATTTGTAAGATTAATAAGAATTTCATAATTTTTTTTAAGTATTCTGTAATGTAAGATTTGTGTTATTGTAAATTGTTAAAGTAAGTTTATTTTTTTTCAGTAGCAAAGCATGTGTTTAAGTAAATTATATACCAATCTGTTCTTACAAGTATGTTTTATCTCTTTACCTGGTTTCATTCTCCTTACCATGCATTTAATATAAAGATTTTCGGTTTTCACTACTTTATTTAAATAACAATGGATTACACCAACTATTCACAATGAAACAGTTTCAAGTTTAACAATTTTTACAACCATCTATGATTTTAATCAGCCGTGTGAATCAGAAAATGTTGATACAGTCTACAATTACAAAGAATAATTAATCTTTCCCGTCAAGAAATTTACCAAGGAAATCAGTTGGCTTCTTGTTAACGGTATCTTTCCAATAGGCCATAACATGACCAACTTGCTTCCATTTTGTTACTGTTTCTTTTAACTCCATCTGACCCTAAAAAGAGAATTTACAAAGCTGATTGATTGCATTCAGAAAACATTTCATTTCTAAAAGAAAAGGCTCCTCTTACCTTGATAATCAACATGTCAATGACACGAATATCTTTTACATCTTTGTGCTTTAAAAATTCTTCCCTTAATTTTTCTTGACACTGCTTCTGGTTTTTGGGAATATCAATTTCAGAAACTGAAATAAAACGGGAAAATCACATTATACTATGCTATAGAAAATTCACTTGCAAGGAAGTAAAGGCAAAAAGTTAACATTGAAAGATAGGTCTGACAGACTAAAAGTGGGACTCTGCACTGATTTAAAATATTTTAAATGATAATTAGTTAAAACTGAGGACATGTATAGACCTGACAATTGCTATACTCAGATTATGAACAGCTGATATTACACCTACTAGCGTAGGTTATGTCAGGACATTTCTATACCTGACGTGATACAGGTTTATTTACCTATGTGGGGGATCTGGCGATACCAAGCTTTGTACAAGGCAAGAACTCTTCTCCGAGAGTCTTCTTGAGTCAAAGACAATATTGGACGAACTTGGCGAGTAACAACAGAAGCAGCCTTAACCGTCGCCATTTTGCCTCCAACTGACGACTGACGACTTCGGGTCGGGAAGTGCCAAAAATGGCTTAAGCTGTGAACACATCTTTGGGCGTTATGTGCAGAACTTCTGTTTTGGTTTTGGGTGTTTGTAGTGACATGTCAACCGTCTGTTGATAATTCCAAGTCAACTAACTATGGTACCTTCGAACATGTTGGAAATTGATCCTGATAAAATATTTGAAGAGAAGTCAATAAGTGAGATTGAGGTGGTTCAAAAGAAAATCCAGGATGAAGTTGAAAGGAAAAAAGAAGAACTACGGACGATGGTTGGGTAGGTTAACCCAAAGGAAACTAAATAACACTTAGGAGGTGCATTTGAAACAAACATAACATTTTACTGTCATTTCGTGTACCTTCACCATCCTCTTATATTTACCCTTACCGAACAGTTTTCACATACTTGTAGTTGTGAGTCATCTCCTCTGTTTTATTTGAATTTCAGGGAGCGATACAGAGATCTAATTGAAGCGGCAGACACAATAAGCGACATGCAGCACACAGCAACTGGAGTCATTGACCGTATCAATTCAATGGAAAAGCTCTGTGGAGCTTTTCAACAGAGACAGCTGTTAGGCTTTCAGTTAGATCTTTCAAGAGCTTCATACGCAACACTGGACAAGTAAGGAACCCAATCGATGATCATGTGGCTTACATATTATTGTAAGGTATTTTGTCTAACAATATTGTCATGTTTCACTTATCCTTGTAAGGAATGATGGAGTTGGGATTGGTCTAGCTGTTCAAGTTAGAATATTAATTGCAATCCCAGAGCAAATATGGGTAGCAGTTGAAAGAGAAGACTACCTTCTGGGATCACAGTTATTTCTTTTTGCTAGGCACATCAAAACAGGCTAGTTGCATTGATTAAAATGTGCAATTTTACAAGTATCTTACTATTTGTGTGCTAAGAAATGGCTTGTTTCAATTGCAGGTTTGCACCTTGAAAGTTCATTTCTTCTAGAACAGATGATGCCTGTTGTTTCTAGACAGTGGTCTGCTATTTCACATTTTCAAGAGAAGCTTGTAAATGGTGCATTGAGAGCACTTTCATCAGCTGATATCTCTGCTGTGGTTAAGTTTCTCTGTTTTAATAAAAGGATATTTATACTTTCATGTGCTTTTAAACGCTCATCTAAATATTTTCTATTAATTTGTGTCTATCCTTTTTTGAGCAGTTAGCAGCAAGATACTTGTGTGTGCTAGCCCTCCTTGATAATATGAATGGAGAGGCACTTCTAGTCCGTTTCCTTCAAGTCCGAGAAAATGCTCTCACCTCTGTACTTTTGGAAGGTGATGATAAAGCCAATGTCAAGCACAGAATTTGTGCTAGCTTACATTTATTAGTTCACACATTGTCCCTTTTGAGTTCGTGCTTTGTAGGTCAGTAAAAATTTACTGCACTGTTTTGCTCGCACAAAAGAATTTGAAGCTTTTTGAAAATTATGCTAGGTAATTAATTTACAGAGGGAAGAGGAGGATTTCAAGAAGGTCTCATATGGCAACACCTTCAAATGCTCACTCAAGAGGATAACTACATCAGTAATAATCAGAATATCAGCTGCTTGAATTCTCTTGAGCTGCTTGACACACTTGGTTTAGAACCAACATCTCTTCGCCTCCTCCCTCCTGTCATCAGAGATTTCAGGTGTGTACAGCTTCTGTATCAGTAGCACTAACACACTATATATTCCTTTTTTGCAAATGTGAAATTCATTGTTGCAGGCCTGCTAATAAATCCTGCAAGGATTGCGTTCCTCTTGAGGATGTTCAGAACCGTACATCAATGTGGTTACAATCACTTCAAACATTTTTGAATAATGCTCTTAACTCCTTACTTGACCTTGTCACATCTATCCGAGCCCTGCAAAGCATTAGAGATGCATCCATTAAAGAACAACAAGGTAATTTCATTTTCCATGGCACAGATATTGAGTAGAAATGAGTATGTTCCACAGGCCTTTGATTAATTAATGTTTATTTTTTTAATTTATTTTTTTTGTTTGACAAGGACTTGCGGGATGTGATCTTGCCATACAAAAACTGCAGCTACAATGTGGCTCAGATATTTGGAATGCATATTACCAACCCTTAGTAAGTTCTCGAGTCCGTGTTCTTATGGAGCTACAGTGGACCAATGCTCTTTCTAACACAAGACAGAAACTAGCTGATCAACTTCGAGCCATCCTAAGAGATAAGTAAGTGCAGCTAAGAGTGCGGTTGAGATCTTCTTGGTTCTGAAATAGTATTAATTTGTAATGATTTTTCAGAAACCACCAACCAGAGCATGATCTACGCTGGTTTGTATGGAGAGAACGCATGGCTGATCTACCTCAACAATCCGTACAGTCCCAATCTCTCTCACCTAGTCATGGTCAGTGCTTTGTGTGTGAAAATATATGGATTAAATTTTGACTTTAAATTTGATTGTTTAAAAAACAAATTTGTACTCTTCTTCTCTCTCTTTATTTCACAGGTCTTCTTTTAAAATGTCAAGGCTACAGTCCAAGAGTGGAAGCAATTTGTCAATGTCTTGACAGTCCACTGTGCACCTTACTTCAAGAGCTAGCCTCATATGTTCAAGAGTCTGACATGGACCGTGATGAAATACAACAGCATTTGCTAAAATGTAGTTCAAAGCAACTTCAGGAGTGAGTCATTTTATAAATCAGCTATGTATCTAATTTTTTATTTTTGTTCCAACAAGGTTAATAATTTTATGTTCCTTTTTTAACCATACTTATCAGATTCTGCAAGCATATAAAAGAAAATTGTTTATCAGGTGCAACAGGACGTGAAGAAGCATGCATTGCCCTTGTTGCTCGGCTTCCAGCAGCTCTTTGTGATCTGAGCCCTGCTCTCAAATCATGCTTCCTTCCATTTTCAGTTGTTGCCTCTTCAAAAGTATGGCATTTCCTTACAAATTTCATAATGTTTTGTGTTCAATCTCATCAATTAGTTAACTCCTTAATTCTTTGTTTTCATCTTATTTTATTTTTTTTATTTTTTTATTTTTTTAACTCTAGAATTTACTGGGATCATCTGCTGCTTGGTCAGATATGGTTGGTGTTCTTCAAGACTGTAGTAAACAAGCATGGATTGTATGGCAGGATTTAGTGTCTTCCCACTTAAAAAGTACATTAGAAGAAAAATTAATACCAGAGTCAGGTAATCTGTCAGCTATCCTTGCCCATTCCACTCCTGTAAGTGATTTTTAAGTTACGATGCACATTCAGCAAAAGTGATGTGAGTTCATCTAAATTAATTTGCCTATTTTCAATTTTTAGCAGTGGGAGGAGCACACTATGGAAGAGCAGGGGGAAGAGGGTGGGCAGTTACATTCAGTAATAAGGGTTCCTGCTCAGCCAAGCCTTGCTCTGCAAGATGTTCTTTCCTCTGCTTGTCAAATTCTTTCAGCAGCTCAACCACACACTATTACAAGGTCAGTTTATGGCAGTTAGTTTTGTAGTATTATCTAGATATTAATGTTAATGTTTCACTCAAATTATTGTTCTTCTCTTCACAGTGATGTCAAAATTACATTTGTTGAAAAACTTGTGTCTCATATTCTGACCCATTATAACAATGCTGTAAAGCTGAACTTACCTCAAGCACAATCCCTCCAGTTTTTGCTTGACGTCATGTTCTTGTCATCCTTGCTGATACCTAGAAGCCAGAAGCCACTTTCCCAATATGCCCAGCAGATTTGTCAGACACTAGAGAAGAAAATTGATCCGTTTGATTTAGATGTGTTCTCACCATATGTCCAGGTTAATGTTCGTCAAAGTGTGCGCAACATGCAAGTAAGAAGTTTATTTTTTGGTATCGTAGAATGGGACTTGTGGCATACTTAATTTTGTGCAGAAATGTAATATGTTCCAAATTGTTTCCCTACAGTGTTTGTTGGGTACCCTGATTGCATGTTGGCCAGAAAAGCTTGCCAGTATGTGGACTACATCAAGTAGCACGGACAAAAGCTCTGATCAGCCTAGCATGCTCGCTGTCTGTCCACCTGTTCCCTTGTTTCCCCTTCTTCCTATAGTTGTACCTGGTACTTCAGCAGGTACAACTGGTGCCTCTCGGCAACCACTATCTCAAGAAAAATCACAGGCAAGAGCATCACTGACTTTACACTCTTTGTACTCATGAACAGAAAAAGTATAATAATAATAATTTATTTTTCTGCATCAGGGTAAACATAATACAGGAACTCGCAGTCCTAAGAAGAAGGCAGAACCTATGGAGAATATAAAGTCTGGTGCAGCTGCTTTCTTCGGTGCTATGAGTACAGACTGGTTTAGCTAGAAGTATTACTATCAATAACTTGTTCACTATTGATCAAGTTCTTTCTTGTGCAGGTTGTTAAAGATGAATGTGAGGATATTTATTTGTTGAATAGATATATTATATGCAATACTCAATTTCCTTTATCTACTCCCATCCTTCTCTTGGTGACATACAACTGTAAAAAGATATTTTAAACAAATAGAAAGCTCAGTACAGGATTAGTTTATTATGTATTGCTTTCAGAACTTCAAATTTCACAGAACTAAGTAATACTCTAAGTTGTTTATCAAAGACACATTCTCTGGATCAAGTTAAAAGATTATTGCAAAAATATCACAGAATATTACGTGCTAATGATGTATTTTGAACATTCTCAATGTGTGTCTCACCAGACAGATTTCATTAGTGCATTATGTAAAAATAAACATGTGAACAGTAGCAAAAGATGGAAAACAAATTGTACTTATAACAAATAAGTATCAGGAGAATACACTTAAAGGTAGAATAGGTTATTGGCTGTTAGCAATCAATAGCATGTTTTAAAATACAATTTCAATACATGAAAATTTTTTAAAAAGGATTTTAGCAAATGAATAAGGCACATGTCTTTCAAATTAGAAAAACTACACAAAAATTTTCATATCCCTGACCCCTGACCCTGACCAAGAATCAGCAGTGAGGTAACCTGCTTAGAGGGATTGCTGTAACTGTGAGAAAAACTTTTGATCCAGGCACTCAAGGGCAGACATTAAAATGGCACTGAAACTCTCCAAACTTTTCTCTGAGCATTTTTGTGACAATATGAAAATACACAGCCAACAGTGAAAAGAAATTCAAAGCTAAAATCTAAGTTCCAGCTGAGGTGTCAAATAACACATGTTTACTGTATAAAATGGAAGAACAAAATATTCTTTTCATCAATAAGACATTTCTACATTTATTCTTGAAAAAGAAACATTTGAAAAAAAAAGAATCTAAAAATACATATTTTATTAATAAAAATATATGAAGTAGCTAAGCATAAAAACAATATTTTACAGTTATAACAAACCAGCTGTGCTGCATTTTTCTTCTACACAAAATAAACTATATAGAAAGTGACAATGACTAGAAGGAAGAAAGAAAGCGTGTAGCCTATAACAACCCGTGTTATTTTTCTCTGTTCCTGTGGTGTCATTTGTTGCTGCCTTTTCCGCCTTCTGGCATTACTGATTTTCCTTGCATTGACATCACCTTCCCATTCTAACTTGTGCCCTACAAGAAGAAGAGGTTCTTCAAGATATGATACCATTTCTGGAGGTACTTGAGGGCCACTAGAAGTAGGAACACTACTTGAAAGGCGGGCAGAAGCACTTGCACTTCGAATTGTATTTGACAAAGGCTCATTACTTGTCTCAGAAGGAAATTCCGTTATGTCATTAATACTGCATGGATCATAAACTGGTCTGCGGTAGCCAGGTCCATTTCTTTTGGACTTTATGTCAAAATCAGTAGCAGATCGCACAATATCTCCTTTGGAAGGTGGAAGATTTACAATAACTGACTTCTTAGGCGCAAAACAAGGAACACCAGAGGAGCTTTGCACTTTCATTTGTTCAAGAGCTTGAACATCCAATGCAAGAAATTCAATATCTTTACCGGACTGTAATTTGCCAGCATCCCCATGAGTAGTAGAGTTATCCTGCTGTACTGGAAGCTCTTTCCCACCATCTTCTTCAAAATTGTCCTGACTTACCTCAGTCACAGACATTTTGACATTTACACTATTCTCATCAAAATTTTCGATAGAAATTTTCTGCAATAGACTAAAGCGTCTCGATGGTTTTGGTACTTTGACTTTCAGGTAGGCTGAGTCAATTACACGGCCCAATCCCTCTTTGAGGCCATGTTTAAGGGCGTCATTTGCAAGCGCCTCACAAAATGATAAAAGCGACTTACCACTAGGACCATCCTGATTAACATTAATTCCTCTAATGACACAATTTTTCTTGTGATCATTGTGGAAAGTTGCAGCAATTTTAACATCAGCAGTGTGATAACTACATATAAACGGCAGTGTGCTCACTAGTTGGGTTTGTTCGGGGGACGCGGGATGCCATAAGAATTGATTGACTGCATCACGCGCCTTGTAGCTGGGTCAGTTATTTGCCAACTTTTCCTCCAGCTTCTCCATGTCATATAACACCTGAGTAAGTTGCAAAAATGAGAGTTAATCTCTAAAATCTCTAAAAGAAAATTTTCACTGGCAAAGAACTATATTTTACCTCAATCAAAGTACTCATGCTCCAAGCCTGAGTTCGGCAACTATCATGACAATAAGCCCCATTGCTATTGGTAAGTTCAGGCAGACCCCTCCAGTGAGATGACTGGATTTCAGAGAAATGTTTCGACATTAAAGAACGGGTACTAGCAATGGTTTTGCAGAGCTGGGAGCCTCCATCAACTATAGATGCAAAATGCAGCCTTGCTCTCAAGAAGAAACCAACAGGCCAAACCCATTCCTATGAGAAACAGAAGTATATACAGTCAGTCTGTAGATAAAACAAAACTTTCACTTCTGTAAAACATTAATGTTATTAGAAATTGTTTCTTACTGGTCCTTGGTGATAATTGAAGCCATGAGCAACAGAAGCATCTTCAGAATCGTTGCTATTGTCATAATCGGGGCGATAAGACCAATCACTTGGATCCAATGTTTTCATGCCAAGTGGTCCTAGTAAATGCTTTTCTGCTACTTTTAGAGCTGTCCATGCGTGATTGGGATCAACCATGTCAGGGGCCTAAAATGTGAAAAATGTAAATTCCCCATGGAATTATCATTTTTAATTCTTCTCAACTTCCATACAACTTACCACTATCAATGCAATTGGGAAGTTACAGCGGAGCTGATAATCAGCCCAAGCTTGAGTTGCTCCGTGGGAATCTTTGTAAATCCCACGCCTATTTATGAGATCTGGTCTGAGCTCTCCAGCAGCAGGAGCTTCAGAAATCCAAAAGAATTTTTCAAAATTTTTAGCAATCTTTTCTGACCACTGTTCATAGGTCCAAGTTGTGGATGTTCCTGTACAAAATAAATATGAAAATATGAAATCGAAATTGGAAATTATTTCAACATTTATCAGGGGAAGCATACCATCACGATTTGTATGTGTAACCGATTCATAGGGATAATGTCCTTGACGATGCATGTTAGACAGCCATTGAACAGTCATTTTGCTTAGACCAACCAGCTCTACAGCACTCCCATCTCGAGGGGTTGCTGGTTTTCCTCTTATGTGCGCTTTCTCACTAGATCCCATTTTGTCCATCCATGTACCACAATTCCATTCATTTCCACCAAAAACAAATCCTGTAAACGGTACTCATTTAAAATAATATATTTACGTCCAATTATAGAAATCTGAAATGCTAGTTAAGAAGTTTTACCAGTTTCAGGATGAACACCAATTTGATTGTTGAAGCCCTTATCTGTCATATGAGCATCAATACGTGTACCAGCATTGCGCTCACGGAAAATGAGACCTTGAAAATGAGTTTGCATTGCCTCTTGAATGACATCATAAAGAGGTTGATCCTATAATTTGCATTTTGGATTTAGTGTCAGAGACTTCTTTACTTACATACCCATAAAAACAATGTGTTCCAAAGTGTTTAACTCACATGCTTTCCTGGCTCTTGAGCCTCACTGTCATCAGTTGGAAAAATTCGAGATACTGTGTCTTTTAAAATACTGACACCATCGGGAGCCATTTCAACATAAGTTTTGAGTGTGTACATCCACCACCATAAAGCATCACGGCAATTAAACCTAAAAGGAGACATCGAACAATGTAAGAAATAGAAGTCATTCTGCTAGTCTTGTATCTATGACCAAAATTGTTTATGGAGACTATGAATTATAAAATGATGACCTACCTAGCATTCTTTCCTCCATCCAACAGATTCGGTAGAAGTCCATGTCTCAAACATGCTGCATATCCCAAAAGGTGATAACGAGTTTCTTGGAACCTTCCAGTAAGAAGGAACAAACCTCTCAGGGCAATGAATGTGTCTCTACCCCAGTTCCTCATATATCCAGTAGAGAAATGAGGTAGGCCTAAAATATAAGTATAGGTCAGTCTAATAGCACTTCCCACAAATAAAGAAAAAAAACATCTTACAAAATTTAACCAAAAAAAACAACATAAAAACAGTACCAGCCGACAGAGTTGTAAACACTTGTTCAGGCTTGTCAGAACGAGTGTTTGGCAGCGGAGGTGAAAGATTTGGAGAAAGTTGAGGAAGTTGAGCACTATAAACAACCCCACCACACTGAAGTGAACCCATGGCAAGACTTCGTAAAAATGTACTGCCCCCTTTTACAAACCTGTAAACAAAGATAATAGTAAATATCCTATTGTGTTAACACTGCCCTTCTATATGCATCAACCAAAAACAGTGAAAGCCTTTTTACAACTCACTCTGACATAGAATTCCATGCATGCTGAATCAGAGCTAGATAGGTATTAGTAATGATGACATCAAAGTAACGTGGAACAAGATATCTTGGTATTTCTTTCACAGGCTGCAAAGAGCGTTCCAGCCATAAACCTAAATCACATGTGCCAGGGTTACGCTTTAGACGCTCGTGCATGAAATCTGAGGAGAGAGAAGAAAAAGTTAATTCATGGAAAAATTGTATGGGAGTCCCACTAATACTAATTTACAGTGAAACATAACAAAGCCAGTACCAATCATCCAATTGCCTTCACGAAGGTTTCCACACACTGGATGGCCCAAGTCATTTTTAGGTCTAATTTCACTCAGTAAGGACATAATACCTGTCACAGATAAAGAATACATATAGAATCCTATTTTCATTTTAATGTGTGTTTTGAATATTTTATAGAATAGTGACATACCCTGAAGTCCAGCATAAACCATTGGAGCAAAACCAGGAATTTCATATGTGCCAGCATGAGGAGGCTCATCTTTTTCCTCCTCAGAACAACGATATAAAGCCCGGTTTAGATCAGCCAAAGACAAGCGCGACACTACAGTATCCAAATCTAAATCTCCAGATGATGAACAAAGTGCTGATGTGATTCTTCTAAGTTTTTCAATAGCAGGACGTACTTTTTCATTGAGTGAAACTCTGTTTTACAAGCAAAGGAATCATGAACTGACATAAATAGTGGTAACATCAATGAAAAAGTGCTTGGTGAAGGATTGGAACTGACCTAATTGCTACGACAGAGCCCGGCTGGAAATTCTTGAAATTTAGAACTGTTAGACCCGGGTCAGAGGAATGACCAAGAACCAAGGCATCCGACTCCGAGAGGGGAAAACTCTCTCTTAAGGAGAGTGTATAATCACTCAATCCGTTAATTTTATTGGGATCTTTCTTAAAAGTTTCCTGTTTTCCAAATCGTGGGCCATTGTTGCTTCTAACAAGAAATGAAAAACATGTTACAAAGAAATATTTAGATATAAAAATAATAACTTAAAAACAACATTGTTTTAAAGTTAAGCATACTTAAATGCCGCATGAGTTAGAGTTGTTTCCAAAATGACTTCATCTACTGTGCCTTCCACAGTTAGAGGTTTCATGCCATTTCGGTAGAAATGTGGTTCAGGCATGTGGAAGGCTGTGTAGGCAACCAAGATAACAGATTGATGGGTTGACGGATTGTGGCGCGTGACAGCAACAACATCAGCGTCCATTTGGTCTACAAATACCTGCATTTATTTTGAAAAACCTTTGTTTAAATTAAGTAGACAACTGAGAACGCAATGAAAAGCTTGGATGAAAAAATATGGATTAGATTGATATGTACAGAGGGAGATTACATACCTGATTATAGCCTTCCAGTCCAAGTTCAAAATGTAGCTTGTTCAGGGCCCTTTTCCCAGCTGTAATACCTGTTTGTAGATTGACAGCTTCAGGATTGGATGTGTCTCCATCCACCCATGATGTATACTCACGGTCTTCCTCAACCACATGAATCTACAAGAAATAAAAACACATTATACATATTATGCATGTAATAAATATTTAACCGTTGCTAATACTGTAGATAAAGATGGACGAATTCATCTCAAAGCAATAAACTTACATGATGAGGGACCAGTTGATCGTACCCTCTATTACTTCCAGTTCCACAACATGCCATAGACACCAAAGCTGCAGATGGAAGAAGATCAAAGACAGAACGTTTGTCTATTGGACTCATGTTGTCATGAGTTTGATCAAGAAACAAGGCATGAGCTACAGAGGGGACGAGGGGTCGAGCTACAGGCTGTAAAAATGCTCCAACTGGCTCCCCTCCATACCGATAAACCAGCCTGCCCAGCTCATGAGAATCCCAAGCAGACATGGCCTCTGTAAAGAAAAAAAAATAAAACAGAACAGAGGCAAATCAAAATCAGAAAAAAAATCCTAAAAAATCCTAAAAAATCATAAAAAAAGGATATATTATTTTAATTACCGCGAATTAATGAAGTAATCCCAAGACGATTGACAAATATGTTATCTTTAGCATCAGAGTTGGTGAAAAGTTCAGCAACAACATAGAGGTCAGGACGAACTTTTCGGGCAGCATCGAGAAGATACTAAAGAATACATAAAAGAATCATGAAATAAAGTTTGTTGATAATACTGTACAAGACCCAAAATTACAATTTACACACCTCTGCCACAGGAATAGGAGTAGAGTGACAGTTATCAAGCCTTATACCGTCAAAAACCCTGGCTGTTTGTTCAACATAAGTTTTCATGTGCTGCCATAAGAATGGACAATCCTCAGGTTTTTCACCAAATCTGTACCAAAATGAATTGTGAGGCTTTGAATTTGACAAATTAATTTGAGAGGTTGTAAAAGTTCAATATAGTACCTTAGTTTTACACTGTCTCCCCAAGCAATAAGTTCTCTGCGAAGATAAACATTTGAATCAGGACCTGCAAAGTTTCTAAGAGGATCATCACCCATGACCCAACCGTTGTGTGCCATCATGAAGCAAGCCTTATCAGAATACATAAGTTGCTCATGCTCCTCAAGGCTTTTTGGTTCTCCACAATCAGTAAAATAGCTGCAAGTACAAAATAAAATAGAGTTTCTTTGCAATACAGAGACTACAATACAAAATTGTGCAAAATAATCTTTTCATACCGTGGAACAAGAGGATTTTGGACTGAAACTTCTCGAATATGAGGACCGTTATCTTGAACACGGAAATATCGCATACCAGCTATGCAATTTTCGATTGCTGAGTTGAGGTGATTGTTTAAGGCCTCTTTTTGAATGTTGTTTAAACCCTCAATGTGCTGTTTGAAGTCTTCACCACACCGTCTAAGTCTTGTTTCTTCATCGTAGCAGTCTCCTCTATACAAGACAAGGAGATCAATCACCATGCACAATAGATAAAATAAAAAAGATATTCCAAGAAAGTAAATACTACTCACCGATAAGTGTTAAAGTACTTTTGGGCTAGCTCCATGTCAACCGAGGATTTTCGGCGTGTCCATTGGTCATCACGCACAATAACAACAAGCTGTTTATCCTCAAAGGAAGCAGGGTTTTGGGATGGAGGTGTGGTTCTTGCGAGAGCTAGGAATTGTGCTACCAAACTATTAGTATCAATAAGGAACAATTCATCAAGTTTGATTCGAGGAAGGAAGCTGCTATGCATAGCACTACGTATGGCCTGATCAAGACAAGAATAAAAAACAGCATTAAATTACACAAATTACAATAAATTTTTAGGGGAACTGCAATACAAGTGTAAAATGTACCAACCTGAAGGTGTGCTTCACAGTCAACTTCTTTCGGAATACCTGAGTATTCCCATTTACCAGCAGCCACTTCTAAAGTAAGTTGATGTAAAGCAGCATCAAGAAGGTAAGCAGGTCTCAAGTGAGGACAGTTAATCAAATTGTAGGTGCATTCTGGGTGGGACTGTAGCCACTTGCTTTCATTTGCAGTATGATTCAAGACAATGTCACATATGCTCAGTACCTTCCAGTCCCGACGCATTTTGTCTGTGACTGCCTCTACATCAATTATGTCAGCTGTCTTGCCATCAAAGTCAAATTTCGGATTCAAGCGAAGCTGATCGCTGAGACTGTATGCAGAATTGGAGCCACCCAATTCCTGAAAGAAAATCAAAAGTACATGTTAAAAACCAAGGGCAAAGTGGGAAGAACGAGGAAATAACACAAGAGAAAGTGAAAAGATATCGGTTGGGAAATTTTCCTACCTGAATTGGAGTGAAGTGGATCATATTGTAACCACTTTCCTTGGAGACTCGAAGCTTGCCCTCCCACGTGGGCAGAGGGCCAAGCAGCTTGGAGAGCACAGTTTGGCACTGGACGCTGTCCAGCGGGAGAGGGGTGTCCAAGTCGGGTCCGCAGGTCAAGACTGGGTCCACGGTGAAGTACCCAGAGCCCGCCCGGTTCTCGGCAGACCTGCAACACGTCGAGGTGAGGGCCCCTGCGGGGTGCCGGGTAGGCAGTCCCGTGGCGCGCGCGTGTCTCGCGGGACCGCCTCCCGCGCACTCGCAGGCGCTCCAGGTACTCACTCGTCGTAAGTGAAGTAGTAGTGGAAGGAGCCCGCGCGACGGATCACCACCTCGGCGAACTTGGCCGTGTCGTCGCTGGAGCCGGAGTCGCTCTGCCAGGGCAGCACGCGGTAGGCGGCGCGGCTGAAGTCCTCCTCGGGCGCCGAGGGGTGGTTGCAGTGGAGCGTGACGCTCCGGCCCAGCAGCGAGGTCCCCAGCCGGAAGTGCAGGCTCCACCCTGCGGGTCAGGCAAGGGGTAGTCAGGACCCGTCGGGTGTCCGGGATAGGCTCCCCAAGGGCCAACGACACTCACCTTTCCGCAGGCGGTACAGCGTTTCCTCCTGGTGCTCGCCGTCGTTGAGGGTGAGGACGCGGACCTCGGGCCGGCCCTGGAGGCCCTGGCCCAGCGCCCCCACCACCGCCCCCGAGACGCTCAGCTTGCGCTCCGACATTCTCCTCACCGGCTGCGGACGCAACAGGGCGGATCAGTCATAATCAACAGCTTCCAGAAAAATAAAATAAAAAAAAAAAAAAAAAAAACAAGAAAAAAAGGGCGTTCCAACGAAGGAGCCTGGAGCGGCCTGGGGCCTCTTCCCCAGAGTTTCACGAATAATCAAAAAAAGCGCAAGCATGGGAAAACAAGCCCGCTACAGCTGAGCACGTTCAATGTGCCAAGACTAAGGATGGGAGCGGGCGATACCGGGGCTAAACAGTCAACACTAGCAGGGAAAGGGTACGACCGACTTACAAAGTCCATGTTGCCGGCAGAGCGTCAGACTGGACACTGGTCTGCGGGTGCCTCAGCGGGTGCCCACCCTGACTCTGGAGGACCCCCCTCCCCCTCTCCTCCCCCCGTACCCGGGGTCACCGCGACCTCCCAGGACGGCGGCGTAACACAACGCCGGGCACGCTTCTCACGTCGCAAGCCCTTGCACGCCGAAATATACACCACGCCCACCGCCGCAAAGGGAAAAGGAAAGGGGGGGGGGGGGCAAAATGTGAGGTGGCAAAATACCTCCATACGTGACTGCGGCGATCGACACTACGCAAGCAAGCGAATTGTGCTGCGCCTTGCCTTCAAGGTCGCCATAGAGAGGGGCGGGGGGTGGGTCTGGGGTCACCCCCCGGGGGGCAGCCCCGCACATGCCGGGCGGGGGGCCAAGACGCCGCGCCACGCCACGCACTACCACGTGCGGGGGACAACAAAACACCCTCGTCCTGGCCGTGGGGGGGGGGGGGGGGGGAAGCACAAACGGGACCGATAATATCGAATACGGCAAACATGAAACACCCCCAAACTGGGACGGTTCCAAAAAATTCCAACCCACTGCTGACGAGTGTCATAACAATGGTGTGTCGACGAGGGTGTCTATACACGGGAAAAAATACAACATACAACAAAATATAACAAAGACAGATCTTTATCAATGCCAATCGGCTTATCAAAACTGGAATACTGGAACGTCAATCGGCAATCTTTATCAAAACTGGATAACGAGAACCGGCAATATTTAACAAAACGGGAATATTTTACCTTCGGGTAGAGACAGACCACAAGGGACTGCCTAAAAACCCACCCGCGCCGGCGCAGTGCGGCCACCCAGCCCAGCTCAAGGGCCTCAGGAGGGCGGCGGCGAGGCCCCTCTAGGCCCCTCGGCCGGCGCAGCCTTGACCTGTGACAAAGCTATTCCATTGATACGGGTGCGGGTGAGCCGCGAGGGGGGACGAGACAAGTAAACACTAGCTGGCCCAGATCGTTTATGTTTGGCCTTATCTTTCTCTATACGCTTCGTAAGACCTCGGCCGGTGTCAAAGAGGGGTCATTTGGGCGCTAAAACTAAAATAACGTCGATCGGTGATGACGCTCACTGATAAATCGAGTGCTCAACCGGGAAACACTCCCCAGTGCGCAACTGTCGCACAGTTGAACAACTTCATGAGTGGTTCGTTGATGCAATAAGTGGTCGTGGTGTTCGTCAACTTGTTTTTGACGGGTCGCCACGGCATAGGCGTGAGGCGGAAAGGGCGGAAACAGCAGCAGCCTCGCGAACAAAGGGCTCGCGGTCGAGTTTCGCGCAGGGGACATGTGTAATGACGCCAGTAAGGAACACCGGCGAGAGGGGTCTCTCTCTCTCTCTCTCTCACACACACAGAGCGCGCGCCGGCGCGGCACCCTGCCACCACGGTGGCAACACGTGCGCCACTCACTGAAACAAGTTCCTACGCAGTCCTCTGGAAACGACGTGGCTCAGAGCCACAAAGATACAGCGCATACAGCCCCCCGGGCTGCTGGCACGCGGAAGTGGCTGCCCTCTCGCTTACCGAGTCGCGGGGGATGGCGGTGGCGGCGGCGGTGGAGGCCGGCGGCGGCAGCGCGCCCGCCGACCCGGCCGAGGCAGAGAAGTGCACCATGGCGTAAAGACTCTTGGACCAAAACACGACCGCGGCCGCCGAGCGGACGAGCGCGTCTCGAATGGCAGCGACGGCGCGCCAGAAGTCCAACACGGCGCCACCCTCCTCGCCGTCCTCGTCCATCGCGGCGCGGGGGGCGGGGCGCGGGGGCGGAGCACGCTTTATCACGCCGGGCTGCTCCTTGGCGACGATTAGGAGCCCAGATTACTCGGCTACAATGACGCTCCGGTTACAACACACACGCCCCCGACGCACCGCGGCCCCTTCCCTCCCCCCCTGGCGCCGCGCGGAAGTGCAAGGCCTGCACCACCAACACCACCACCGCACGGTGCAGCGAGATGGGCTCGCGAGGTCCCCGGTGCGGTCAAGGTGACCAGTGTGTCGTCCACCGCGTGTCCGGCTGTGCCCGGCTTGGCCCGGCTGCGATCGAGAGGCAGAGAGCTGAGCGCAGCAGCGATGCCCCCCCGACTAATAGTCGAGCCGGTCAGCTGGCCGCCGGCCGGCCGATGCCGGCAGCGACAGCCGTGGGAAAGGGCGGTGGAAGGGGGAGGGAAGCTCCACGGCGGGGCGGTGCGTAGCGCAGGGAGACTACCCCGGCACCGTCGCGTGATGGTCGGGGGCAAGGGGGACGGCGGGGAAGTCCAGAGGGCCCGCTTGCCCTGAAACCCCGTAGTGTTTCAATCAGAACACCAGAGCACTGGCCAGGCATCCTCCATTCAGCTAACGGCTGGGTGGGTGATTCCGTAGAGTGGCTAGTCTTCTCTCTCTCTCTCCCACCTAATGCCAGTCACCCATGAGGGGGGGGGGGGGGGGCCCGGGCAAAAGTGATCGAATACAACAAATGAACGAACGAGGTGGATGAGCGAACGGAAGCGTCGAAAGCGCCATAAGAGCCAATGGGTCCCGTTCGTTCACGCGTTCACTGCCCGTTCGTTCACCGGCTGGCTTCCCCCCCCCCCCCCCCTGTGCGGAATCACGGGAATCACCCTACAGACGGGCGCAGCTATGCGCCAAGTTATCGCCGAGTCCCCGCCTCCCAGCAAAAGGCGGCAAAAAGGCTACTACACTGCCCGCGCCGCGGGCCCCGCGGTCAGGAGGGACACTTGTGACGGATGATTGTCACCTACTACTCCCCCCCCCCTCCCCCCTCCGCGCCTGATACCACACGAAGACAATATCACATGGGAGCACATGGTGGGCAGCGCGTGCTTGGTGCGTGCTCGGTGCAAAGGCCTCAGAGGGGGGTAGAGTCCTACATGGGGAGGGGTTTGGGCTGGCAGCCACTTGCAGCCTCGGCAGTGGCAGGGGTTAAGGGGGGGGGGTGAAAGTCGAAACACAAACATTTGGGCTTCGGCGGCGAGGGGGGTCCGAAGGCCTGCTCGGCACCAAACTCAAGAATCGCAGAATCTAGTTTGATTATTTTTGCAGCATGTGTCACCACAGTTGTCACATAGCAGGGAATTAACAAATTGGAGAACACAGAAAACTAGCACGGAAATCTGTGTCCTAGCACAACGGGGTTTCCCTTGAAGCATTATTGTTTTGGGATTTTAGGATTATTACATTGAAACCAAGAGAGTATTTTAACAATTAACTCCCCGTCACACAATTTAACTCATGAACTCAAGAGTCCCTTTCATTTTCTGGAAAAGAACCGTAGACAAACAGGAAATGTAAACAAAGTAGGAATAGTGCCAGGTTAAACTGTCTATTCACGGGGAGAAACTAGATCCTGTCACACTGACTGTTGTGTGCCGTCCAGAGCGGAACTTCTCAAATATCCGGACGCACTGTCAAGAAGAAGCGAAACAGTGAGGGCAGCAGGCGGGAATGGAGGAGGGGGAGAGGTTGTCAAGCAGTGGAGCCCTAACAAGGACCAAACTGCACTGACCTAGCAGTCAAAAAACTGTGGCGACCAGGGATACGCTGACATGTGTTTTCTGATGCTTGACAAAATATCGCGTCAGGAAATAAGTGGAAAAAGGCAGTCGAGCAATTTAGTTAACTGTCAAGAGACATTTCATAACCTACAAAAAAGCATACCTGATGTAGGCGATAGTAGCTTGAACAGTTACAAGATGCGATGGGAAATCAACGATAAAAGACTTCTAATGTGTAGAACATGACACGAACGTGACTACCAGCGAGCGTCAAACACCAATTCTGGTGAAATGGCCCTGTTTTGATGCTTCAAATGAAGGTCACCAGCGGTCACTTGTTTTCATTCAAACTCGCCAGCCCTTAAATCCTAGCAGAAAGCTTCACAGCCTTCGAGAGACATCAACATAAGATGTCATTTAATCCCCCTATTTTCAACTTCCCATTTTTTTCAGACTTGATAATGAAGCAAATAAACATGGATAAGTCTAATTAATTTTTTTTAGTAAAAATGGTATCAAAAGCGCCAAAAATTACAACCAAAAATGCGCAATTCAGCGAGAGTGCTGCCCCCTGCGGATGTTGCCAAAATCAATCACGTAAACAGGCTGTTGGCTGTTCAAGGATCACGATCTAGTAGATGGCAACGTAGTTTAAAGACTGATATGTGCTAAAAGCTTCAAAATGACAATGAAGCATTACAAGCTCATTGTTCACGAAAGATCATTTAGCGGTAAGTGCTTGTAGATCAGACGTACGTGTTGTTTGTTGAAATATTTCTTTTGTGACTTAAACGCCACGAATGGGCACCAGTAACCTGGAAACACATTTCCTAGTTAAATCAAAATTGTCATAATTTCTGTTTGTTATTGTATAGATTTTCCGTTTTCTTGTATCAAATTAACGCCCTCCGAAAGAAAAACTCAGAACGTCTTAATGCCCTTTTAAACCCAACATTTTTTTTTTTTTGTTGAATTATCGAGATTTCTGATACAATGACCGCCAAAGTTCTTCAAAAATGCACAAATTGTTATTGTTCAGTCACCTCAATTTACCATTTATTTTCTAGCGGAGGATTTAATAATTAATCCCAGAGACTGTCCATCGCTTAAGAAAGGCGACATTGTAGAAATCTATCACCCAGAAGATGAATTCAGTAGACTTCTTTTGCAAGTTACCATATTCAAAGAAGATCTCCAAGGAAAAGGTGTGGTAAAAAATAGCAAACATACCCTTTGCTTCCTAACCTCTTTTGATATCAATGTAGACACTGGGTGCCAAACATAACTTACATGTACTTTTTCTATTGCAGAGACTATAAGTGTTGAGTCCAGCATAGCTTCGGCTTTTCAACTCCGCAAATATGTGGATGTGTGTATGCAACTTGTTGAACCAGAGACAGTTAGTCTAGACTCTGTTGAGCTTACCTTCAAAGATCAGTATATGGGTCGTAGTGAGATGTGGCGATTGAAGAATAGTTTGGTAATTGTCAGTTTTTTGGCATCATTGACATTGTTTTTGTAAAGCAGATCATTCATTCCTTTCTACGATTTCTAGATCAATACATGCATCTATCTTAATAAGAAAATAGAATTTTGTGGAGGTTACATAAGATGTCAGGTATATGAAATGTGGTCCTCTGGTGTTAGAGTAGCTTGTGGTGTTATCACTGAAAATACTAAGGTATGGATGGTTCAAACATAATCACCACTTATTTCATTATCATTGTTTGATTAATGTCAATTTTCTCTGATCATTATTTTTCTCCCGTTTAAAGATTGTATTTAGATCCTCAACCAGTATGGTTTACCTATTTCTTCAAATGAGTTCAGAGATGTGGGACTTTGACATTCATGGAGATTTGTATTTTGAGAAAGCTGTAAATGGGTTTCTGGCAGATTTATTCCAGAAATGGAAGGTTAGACTTATTGATATGAATTTAATTGTTTGGCTCAAAGTACATTTTTATCCGTCTTGTATGTAACTACATTCTACTTTTCAGAAACATGGGAGCAATCATGAAGTTACAATTGTCTTATTTTCAAGAACATTTTACAAAGCCAGTAGTCTAGAAGAATTTCCACGCCACATGCGAGATTGTCTTCAACAAGACTATAGAGGGAGATTTTATGAGGACTTTTATAGGTCAGAGAATCATATTTTTTCTAAAGTGGTACACAACTTTGTCTTTTTAATTTCTATTTCAGACTAAAGTAAAACTGGATTATTTCTTATTTTAGAGTTGCTGTTCAAAATGAAAGGTATGATGACTGGAGTAGCACTCTTGTTCAACTAAGACGTTTATTTATGGATTATCAACGCCTTGTGTTAGAATATCACAAGAGGCCTGGTATTGAAATACCCAAGGCTGTAAATTCCACTGCAGCCCAGGGGAATTTCTTAGAAGTACTGAACATGTCTCTGAATGGTATGCTTTGTTTTATCACAAAATTTTACCTCTTATATCTTTGAGTTCAAACCAAATTACAATTTTCCTATTTTTCTCAGTGTTTGAAAAACATTACTTGGATAGAAGTTTTGAACGGACTGGTCAACTCTCTGTAGTCATTACTCCTGGTGTTGGTGTTTTTGAAGTAGATCGTCAACTAACTAACATTACAAAGCAGCGGATCATTGACAATGGTGTTGGTAGCGATCTAGTTTGTGTTGGAGAGCAGCCATTACATGCTGTACCTTTGCTTAAAGTGAGTATAGACCTGAAATTTAAGTCTATTTCTTCCATTTTCTTGCATGTTGCATTGGACTTCTGCCATTCTGTTAATTTTTACAGTTTCATAATAAAGACACTTCCATCAGTGCAGTTGATGATTATAGCATGCCACATTGGATCAACCTTAGGTATGCCTCACTTATCTTTTTATCTTTTATCTATTTTTAAGTTCTTGTGTCATATTTTTTTAAATGGCTTTTTTTACTTTTTACAGTTTCTATTCAACCAATAAGAAGGTGGCATACTCAAACTTTGTCCCAAGAATTAAATTACCTCCTCGTACAAAATCTGTGAGAACACGCTCTCATTCCTCTCAATCCCAATGTGCTCCTGGAGAAGTTGCCGCTCTGCCCACTACCCCAACCACACCAAAAACTAAGCTTGTGGATGAAGAATTTTTTCCTGAGTCTCCATTTGATTATGATGCCTATGATAGGCAAGTGTTTCAGATGCCTACAGTCCACACAACTAGGTACGAGGTGCACTCACATCTATTATCAAATAAAACTTTTGATAAATTCTTTACTTTTTTGATTATTTTGTTCTTCTTTTACATCTGCATAGATTTTCTCGTCAATTGCAAAGGGCTTCAAGCAGACACAAGAAAGGGAGTGTCACCCTTGATGGTGGAGTAAGTGTGAGCATAACAGGGCCTGGAATGCAACATCTTCCAAAGTCTATAAGACGTAAGATATCTGATCCTGATATTCACCATATGAACAATGGAGAGGTAAGATTCTGGTCATTAAAGCTACATTGCTCTATCTGGATATCTCAAAAAATGTGTCTTTTAAAATTTTCTTGCAGAATGTAATTGTTGGTTCCCCATCTAATGGTCACAGCCACTTAATGACTAGCCCTAAGATGATCAGTGGCGGTCCCAATGTTGGACCAGCTAGTCCATTGTCTACTTTGATGGGATCATCTCCTATTCTTGGCTCATCTTTAACTCCAAGATCAGCTGCCATCAGTATACCACAGATTCGATCCAATAATAACTCTCCCCAGCCATCTCTTTCTGTTAATGCTAATGAAGATGGTTTTGCAGAAATGGCTAAAGGTTTAGTTTTCATATCTACTTTTTTCTCTGTATTATCAATCAAATATTATCAGTTTTTACTAATAGATCTTCTTACAGTTAAACATAGAGCATTGGAAGATCTTCTCGAAGGGGAAACCTCACCCCCACTAAGAGTAGTTGCAGGAAGTATGGGATCGCCTACTTCCCCCATATCACCCACATCACCACCTCAGAATACTGCTTTACTGAGACCTGGAAGAGCCCTCATCAACCCCTTCGACCCATCTCACGTCACAATTAAGTTGACTTCAAATCGGAGAAGATGGACTCACATTTTTCCAAAAGGTAAAAGTCTGAACACCTGTTAAGCTCTTTACCAAGTCATCTTTCAATCAGAGTGAGTAACACTGGCTATGTTTGGTTTGAATATTTGTAGGTCCCGAGGGGGTTTTAATACAACAACATCATTATCAAGCTGTTCCCACATTCACCTCTAATGAAGATCAGAGCCAGTCTCAGACAACTGCCCAAATGCAAGGAACTAACGGACAATCTCAAGAAGTTGTGTCTGTTAGGAGTACATCTCCTATTGGGGACCTGGCTCTAAAATTCAATAGCAGAAGTGGCATGACAAGATCTGCATCTCAGATAGCTTTTCAGGATCGTGAGTATCAACCTGGGAAGCTGATGCCTTATACTATTATTATTACATGTGTTCATGTGATTACTTTGGATTCAGATGTTCGAGGAAGAAGCTTAGGCCGACCACAGCTGTCTGAACGCGGACAAATCCCTACTCAAATAGTGCAGTCAGCAAATAAAGCTTTGCTTTGGGGTGCAACTGGTGAACAGGAGTGGACTCCTGCTTTGACTACAGGTACAAAAATATTGAATGTTCAAAAACAATTTAACATTTGGTTGTTGCTTGCTTGATTCATCTAAGTTAATCAAATTGTTGTCAATTAAAGCTACTGCTGTTTCCAGAAATAATTGATAAAATTTTAAGAAATGATAGGTTTTATCCACAGTATTGTGGTGGACAGAGCCAAAATACTCTTTTATTTAGTATCTATGCTAACGTTTATTACAAACAAATGTGATGTTCTTTTGTTTTTTTCTGTTTGATGAGTGAACTGCCTTCTGTGATTTTAATGCCATAACTCTCTCTTTTTTCCCTCCATTTTTCTTTCCATGTCTTTGGGGTCCTGTGTGCCTGTCAACTGAATCAAATCAGTCGGAAAAATAATTATAGGTTTGAACATTATTGATTCTAAAAATTAGTATAATTGTTTCGTAGACTTTTCTTTCTGTGGATTCCATCTGGTGTGAGTAGGGGTAGTGGTTAAGCACAGTTGTATTTCAACAGCAACCTTTTTCTTTTCCATGTGTTTTTTTCTTTTTTCTTTGTGTCTATTTCCTTACTTAGGTCGGTGTTGTGATTTTAATGGGATCCATCTAAAATTTTAGATTAGATGAAATTATCTGCATGCTCTTAGAGGGTAGTGAGAATACTGTATCTTGCTTCTTTGCTAATAAACTAATTAACAGGAAGTACACAACACAAATGTGGGTTGGTAACATCTTCTTTTATGTATTTTTCTGCCACTGTTTTGATTTGTTTCTGTTTTGTTTTGTTTTGTTTTAACCACATGCATGTTCTCATTTAGTCATTTTGTAGCCTGGAAGAATGTCTGTCATCAGTATTACTTTATATATGATGTAATACCATAAGTGCAATAGCAATATTTGGGCATCGTGTAGTAAGAAATTTTCTGTTACAATACCCTTTGTTCTCATATCTTGTCTTAACTATGTATAAAAATTTGTAGCTCTCTTCTCTGTGAATGCGTCTTTGCTATCTTTGTGATGGTCATTATTCTCTGTCTTTTACAGACCTGCTGAAATCAGACTAGAAAATTATTACAGTGCTCTTATACCAAGAGGTAGTAGGGATGTATTCAAACTTACAGCTCTTTTGGGTTCCAGAAATATTACCAAAGTTTAAGCTAATTTTGTGTATGCGCTTGTCTTTGTTTACTTCATCTCTCTAGCTGTGTGCATCCCTTCACAGTCTGCAATGGTTGTTTTATCTATCTTAATAGAGTTTAGCAATATTTCTCATTTTGTAGTTTATTATAATTTAAATTATAACCGTAGGAGTTATTGCATGGTCACCATAACACATGGCTAGCTAGTTGGACAAAGCTTAACTCATGTGTACTCCCAGATCTAGCTAATGTGAACACTTTTGTCTCAAACTTACTAATGAAAATATTTATGTTTTCCCCACAGGGGTTGATTGGAAATCTCTAACAATATCTGCTTGTCTTCCAATCACAACTGATTATTTCCCAGACAAGAGAAGTTTGCAAAATGACTATGTTGTTTCGGACTACTATCTCTTACCTGATGACGTAAATGCTGATTTTGCTCAGCGCAGAGCAATTTATAAAAAACCATTGACTACGTCGGAGGTTTTCAAGGAACTAGTTTCACAGCGTTTGGCTCAGGTATGTTTTTGATTTTAGACAGTGTCTGAAAAGAGTTTTTCAGTCCCTGCTGTTTGATTCATTCCCAGTGTTTTCCCCTCCAGGGATTCCAGTTAATAGTGCCTAACAAAGACGGTGCACCATTTGGCTCTCTTGGCGCAGGAGTTAAGATAGAGACTCCTGCAACTCCCAGCTCAGTTGTTGGACCCCGCACCACTGATATGGAGCCAAGTGAGGAATACTTATTGAGTATAGGAAGAATATTTCACCGCATTTCTCTGAAAGGTTCTTGTATTACCGTTACGCGATATAGGCCAAGGTAACTGCCAAAACATGGATTCCCTACTACGCAAATTTACTGAACATGTTTTTCTTCTATCAATTTCCTTTCTCCCTATTTGTTGTATAGGCACCCTTACCCACCATTCAACTTTTATTATCAGTATCGTTTCCAAGCACCTGACCATGAATCTTATGAAGTTTCTTGGGTGTCATTCACAACTGAAAAGCTTGAAAACTTCAACTGGAATTATGTTGACCATTATATCTGTACAAGAGGAGATACAGATTTTGCTTTAGCAGAAGTAAGTGGCCGGTGGTTCCATCTTGACTCAAGTGGAGTTATTTGAACATTTAAAAAGTAGGTTGAAGCGTTGACTTTTAAATTCTGATTCAAGGCACTGAAGTACTGGCGTTTCCGAGTCTATTTACTTCCTGTCAATCAATCTGCAACAAGAAAAATTCTTGATGGTTCTGAACATTGTGATATATATGTGCCTCCTTCTACTGAGGACCAGTGTCAAATGGTGAAAAACTTCTTACGATTCATCGAAACATTTGTGAATAGGATTCGAAGACCAAATGCTCATAAAAAGCCTAGGGTAAGTCTTTTAAATTCCTAATTTTAATGTTTCTCTTTCTTCTTTCATTTGTGAGCGAGTTCCAAAAACAACAACAACTAAGCTTTGGAATTTGTGTAACTTATATCAAATTGTTTTATGTACCAAAGTTTTGTGTCAAGCATGATGTAGATGTTCATCAACGTAATCCTTCAGTGGTTTTGTGTACAGTACTTCAAAAGTTATCTGCATGCCAGAATATTTTGATTTAAATTAATTAGTACCTTTTTAATTAGCTGTCACCATTTTGCATTGTTGCATTAAGTGCCTGAGTTTTGAGAGCATGTCAGTGTAGTATTTGTGTATTTGAATGATAGTTATAGTGGGATAAGGATCAACTAATGGGGTCAAAAGAGAAAAATTGACTAATCCTTTCTTTTCAAATGGATTAATTGTTTCAAAGCAGGTGGTAAGTTTATACTGTACATTGGAAAAAATTGGTTATTCTCCTCAGGGCAAAATTTTCCCGTGTATTTCTTTATTCACTTAAGCTTTGTGTGAGCCACTTTTTTGTTTTCCAAATCCTGGCCTACATAAATACACGTATATTTCTATCCATTGCATGTACATATATGCTGCATGCTGTCTTTGCTTGTACATATCTTTGAGCCAAATGCGTGTTACAGGATCCCCACAGTTTTCAACCAGCCCCACTGCCCTTGCAGCTCAGCCATCTGACCCGACGCAGACACAGCACCAGCCTGACTTTCCTTTCGCACTCTAGTAGTTCGGCTAACCATGCAACTAACATATCTCAGGTATTACATTGTGTCAGCAGACATTAGGAGACATTTTCTAGAGTTAACCTGGGGATTTCTTTGATCTCAACAATGACATTAAGTCCTTTGAAAAGTGTTGCGATTTTCCTTCAAAACTTCAGTGTTATTCATCACTTTGATTATTAAATTACTTTAAGTCTCAAGGTAAGTGTTACCACTCTTCATATAGAAAACGACTACCTAGCTTGCCCGTATGGTAGATTTTTCCAGAAAGTAATAAACATATTTACAAGTCAAAATATTTTGCTGGTTCTCAAGTTTGCTGTCTTTATTCTTCCTTTCCTGTTCTTTCCCTTGCCTTTGCCCTGTAAACGCCTTGAAGCCACTAAATAAACAAGATATTCCAGCTTTCACCTCTCATTCAAAAGTTGTATGTGGCTTCTTGCTGTTTCATTTATATTTCTTTACCTCATACCTCTTATCCTAATTTGATTCATTTATGAAATCAATTTTGTTGCGTTATCCTACCAATTAGCAGTAATTTCTTTCTGTGTCTCTGTCTTCAATTCGTAAAGAACATTCAGTATTTTCACGATAGTTGTTTGCCAGAATAACTAATGTTCCCGGTACAGTAATTTCAAGTATGCATGTTTTGGTTTGATTGCATGAGTGTGGATAACATTTGTGCCCTGTATTTATTGTTTATGAGAATTTTTTCTCGACTAGGATAATTTTCCTAAAACAATTGAGAGTACAGTACTCACTCAGTCAAGTCAGCAATGTTTTTGTGCAAACATGTTAAATTCGTGCTGAAGAAATAGCCTATACATTTTCTTATATAAGAAGAAGATTTTTCAACACTTGGACCTTTTATTTATAGAGATTTTATGTTTTTAGCACGCGAGTATTGTTGGTAACTCTCCATTCCGAGAGCGTCTTGGTAGCAATCGACTACCAGATAAACCCAGACCGAGGTTTGTTGGTGCTAGTTATCATTTAATTCACCTGCGGTGGCGTTCTGTTTGTGCATCTGTGTGGAGGCATTATTAATACTGTAGTATCTTTCCTGCTGGTTGGAGAATGGCTTCCATTCCTGTAGCTTCCACATATTTCCACTTTGCATGCCAAAACACACTCAATTTATATGAAACATCACAAAAGAGCAGGGGTATTGGACCCAAAAAATGAAACAAATAACAGAAAAGTTCTTTACTTCTTCCCAGCTATAAGGCTGTTTTATCATTTGAAAAATGAGCTCGACCATTTTATGCATTGGCTTGGGAATTATGAATAAATGTGTGTGATGATTGCATTTAATTTATGTCATAGTACCACCTGTCACGGCTGGTAGTGGTTTCTTTACTTATGCTGTATCGTAATTTCTTGGTGAATTTTTACTTGCAATGTTTCGTTGATTGGTAGTCAGTAGATCACTTAAACTAATGCATGCTTTTGGAGGGATATTCTTTGGATAACTTACGCATAATACTATATGATTGGTATAAAATTTACAATAATTGTGCATATTTACAGGTCTTGGGATATTGAAGCCTGAGATATTCTTTTAACCTATGATTTTATCTGAACATTGTGAACCTATAATTGCTTCATTGCTTCTTTTAGAACTTTTGTTTTCTTTTGACGTACTTGTGAGTGAGATAGCATTATAAATTCTTTGATGGTATCCTTATATTTTTTTCTATGCAGCACTATGTAAATAATAATCTGTGATCTGACACTGATTAATTTGATTTTCAATTTTGCATTTTTTTGCCCTTGAATTTCTGCTTTGCTTGTTTCTTCAAACCATTACTCACTTTCCGTAGGATAAACATCTTCCATCGGGGCGCTTGGTGGAAAGGTTCTACGCAAGGTCAGTGGTGTCATTCTCAGAATGGGGTTTCAGAAGTTTTTACTGTAAATTTGATAAATTTCTTATAACATGTAACTTTTTTGAGGGGAAATTCAGATCAATGTAATTGAAACTAAAATATAATTTGAACTACGATTTTCTTCAGTAATTCAAACAGTTCTTTAAAAATACTAAAGGCAACCTTATCATCTTAAAAACATCTTTATGATCCATTCCAGTTTATTTTTAAAAAGAAGTAATCTTAATTTTGTACATTTGAAAGTGAGTGCTTAGCTAGATTGTCATGGAAATGTATCAGTATTTTAAGCCTTGTTTAGTGAATGAGTAGGCAAATTAGGCAAATTGTGGCATTGCTCCCCCTCGCTTCATTTTTCAACTTCTCTTCATACACTTTAAACCAATAAAAATCTGCTTACTTTTTTCTGCTCTTAAATTTGAGTGCAAAAATTAAATTACCAATTTTTAATCTATTAAATTGTTTATAGATCGGGCTCAAAAGTGCTGGAGAGAGGGCGGGCATCACCTGCAGGGGAAGGACCAGTTGACTTTACATCCAACAACGATCATCAAGATTGGCTTGAGGATGGGTGAGATATTTCTATCTTTAATACCAGACAGCCCCCAGTGGAATGTCAGTTATTTTATTCTGTTTTGTAGTCTTGCACAGCCAGAGTTACGTCTAGGACGCAATGCATCAACAAGTGATATAGTGGATGCCATGCGCCAACCAATGACTGGAGTTGGTTTCTTGGCTCATCATACATCCTCCCTGACTTTTGCGAGTGCTGATGCTGTTCAGTGGCTGATCAAGCATGTTGAGGACGTAACTTGTCAACAGTCAGCAGAAAAAATTCTTGAGGTACATTTATTTTAAGTCCACAGAAAAGTTAATCTTAATCTTATTAGGGTAAGGATTTTTACCAATCTTCTTTGTTGTAGAAAATGTTAAGTGAAAAGCTCATTTGCCATGCATCAGGGGACCACACTCAGCCTCTAAAGATTGGCTTTTATCTGTACCACATAGTTTCAGATCATGACCATCAAAAAGGTTTGTGTCGTGCTATTGTGTATGTTACCTAATTCTATTGAACAGCAAAACTGTTACTGATCTCAATTTTATCTTTTTTTTTCCCTTTAGATGGTGATTCCAGCTCTGCTTTGTTTGGTGATATTCAGAGCTTTGAAAATGAATGGTTAGAGGTAGAAGTTCGCCATCCAACAAATTGGATGCCTCCAGCCTCAGGTGGTGTTGACAATGTTCCCAACTCACCAACATTGCAGCAAACACCCATTACTATTCCCTTACCACCACTGCCTAAGTTTTTACAAGACAAAATGGAGGAAATGTGTCAGGGAGATGGAGGTAATAACAAAGCAAGAAAGCTAAAACCCCAAAGGCCATTTTGATCATTTTATATCTATTCTTATCTTTTAAATATTTGATTTTTCCCACTGTGTTTCTAGTTGCTCAGTATAAAAACATTCATTTGGAAATTGATGTGAATAATAAAAGTGACCGAATAGAATGGGGTCATTGTCGCTACCAATCATTATTTCGTCCAGATAGAGCATATGAACTAGTGGTACAATGGTTGTCGGCCTCTGGACCAATAGTGGCGGAGCTGGTAAATACAACTCTAAGAGTATTTTATCTTGATTTTTAATGTATCGCTTGTATATGATATTTCTAATGCATTCTCCTACAGATTGTTTCTGGCTGGGCTAGGAAAGCAATTCAATGCAGCCTTCAGATGGTTCCCATCCCTGCAGATCCATTAGCATTACCATTCACCCACAAGTCAGATCCACTACGAGGACCTGTCTTTGTTCCGCTAGACACTGAATGTTTAATGGGTAGTAAAAGCTATTTATTTCAAGGTAAAGTTCTATAGATCTAATTATTCTTCTGTTAAATTTTTATTCATTCCCACCAGTAGTTTTTTCTATCCACTAAAATTTTACTCCTGCAGAATTCCCAGAGGATTCTTGGGCTCAGCGGCTTTTACTTTTCCAAGAGACCATTGCACTGAGATTCGGTTTCATTGCATGTGCCATGGAAAACCGTGGAACAAGTCCACAAGCAAATAGATTTAATCGTGAGAAGGGTAAGTTTTGAGCTATATCTTATAGACCTTTCTCTGAGGGTACAAGAAATTTTAATTTGACAAAAATTGACCTTTTCTTCTCCCCTAGAAAAAGAGCAAACAAGACATCATCATCAATACGTTCATATTACTGGCAACATGTTCCTGCTAATACCATCTCCACCTTGTCATCGGTCACATGCTCAGGACATGGATTGTCAAGGAAAATCCAAACGGACTGTGGGACGTCAACCTAGCGTGCAGTATCCAACACACCACGATGTTATGGTATCAAGTCCTCATGAAGAATATATAACAAGACATGTCAGTGGAAACAGTAATCAAGATGAATATGGTCCAGATCGCAAGGTAAACAAGTTATACATACCTACTGTATTAAAGTGTCTTGGTTTTACTGAATGAAAACAACTTCCTCTCATTGTATTTCCTCCCAGATTGGCTTTCTGTGGTCATGGAATCATATGCTGACACGAAGATGGAGAGGCCCTAACAGCGCAACAGGAGATGAACAGTTCCAAAATAAAATGCTTAAGGACTTTAGGGAATTTTGCAGTAATCAAAATAACAGGCTATTGAACTTTTGGGATCAGTGCTGGATTATCCGAGACCAATATGAAGAACGCACGTCAAGTGCCTCTGCATCATTCGGAGATGCACACGTGCCGAATGGGGAAGGGGTTCGTAATGGTAATTTTAATAACACTAGCGTATTTTGTGGTGTACATTCCACTCTAGAAGAAGTTCCTGAGAAGGTATAAACCTTAGGTTAATGGCAAAAAATTTTTTTTACCATTCTCTATTGCATGACAGTTATGTCTTACAACATGTCAGGCACACAACAGATATATGACCACAGAAGCTCATCATATGTTTATAAATATACTGTATAACCAAAAGACTGTAAAAATACTATACCTTGTTTCGATTTACCGACATTATACAATTGTTAGTTGTTAGAAATTTGTTATATCTGATTGCTTCTGGATCTGACGCAGCAGTTTAAATTACCTATTTTATGTTTTTCTGACCAACAAATTAGTTTTAATTGTTAAATATTGGGTCTGTGATTAGATAAATTATG
>NW_026267132.1:2021780-2023556 GCF_000697945.3 Frankliniella occidentalis | reverse complement strand
CTTTTCTACTCCGGATCTAACACTGTTTACGAGTCCAGGTGCCATTGCAGGGTGGTTCCAGGGCCCTTGAACGCAACTATGTCGTTTAGCACGATATTTCATCTTTGGCTCCACTTCCCGTCCGATCTTTGATACTTAGAGTCGCGTTCGGCAGCTAGAAATGTTCCTTGAAACCTCCTCTTTCAAATGAAAAAAACGTTTATCCAAAAATATGCATTTTTGGACGAGATATTGGCCTTTACAGGCGCCGAAGGCGCGAAAACGCGGTGAGTGTGCGACGGGTTGCCTACCCGGACCTCCCGTAAGGCGCAATGGTAATTTTGAAGGCCTGTAAAATTTTCCCTAAGGGAAATTTTTGTTGCCTCTGCGGGTCAAATCCTTTATTTGGGCCATAAGTAGCCGTGTGCAAAGCGGCATCGCGTGCGAACGATTTGCCACTATCCGTATCTTTGTGTGATGTACCCCGTCCACTACTAGGGGTCGTGCTGCTGGGTGCTACCCGGCCGTTGCGTGGCATGGCAATGCGGCGGCTGCCCTGCCAGCACGAGGAGGGGCGGCGGGGAGTTTTTTGCGCCGCCCCTGCCCCGCCACCCCGCCACCGCGCCTCCCTCCGCCCGCTCTTGGCTCTGGCTGGCGCGCATGCTGGCGCTCTGGCTGTGGTGCCCGCCGCCGCCGCCGCGGGGGCGCTGCCGGCCGAGCCCTGCACACGGGGGCCGGGGCCCCTGCGCCCCCTCCCGAGCCTCAGTCTTGCGTTGGTTCTGGCTCTGGCAGCGTGAGGCGGTCGCGGCGCGGCGTGGCGTTGCGAGGCGGCGAGGCGAGGCGAAGCGAGGGGCGGCGAGGGCGGCGAGGGCGTCCAGTCCCGACGAGGCGCGCGCACTGCGAGCACCGCTCGGCTCGGTTCGGCTCGGCTCCGGCTTGTCGCCGGTGTTGTGTTGCGTGGCGTGGCGTGGCGTTGTGTTGCCGGCGGTTTGAATCGTGCGCGCGTGTTCGTTTCTGGGGTTGCCGGCCCGGCCGTAGGAGTGCAGTGTGTGTCTGTCACCAGTCCGTCTGTTCTGTTAGTCCGCCTGTCTGTCTTCTCCACTAGCCCGGCCGTCGTCCGTCCCTCTCCGTCACATGGATTAAAAGCTGACCGGCCGGCGTCCTCGCAACAAAACACCATTCCTCGAGTGAGTTTCTCCCCCCGCACGGGTGCTTCAGCAGCAGGTCCTGTTCAGTCACTTGTTGAGCTCGTCGAGCAGCAGCAGCGGCAGCCGCAGCCCCCCGGCCAGCCGCTCGTTCGGGGGGGGGGGGGAGTGAGGGGGACTGGGCTTGGCGGCGACGCCGGCCGTCCCCCCGCGCCGCGTTCCCCGTGACGTGGGCGTCGTCGGGTATAGCCGGCGTCAAGGATGTGGGAAGCGCGCGCTCGTCGCTGCGGGGGGCGCGGGGCCGCCGCCGAGATCAGCTGATCCGCGAGCACCGCGCTGCTGCTCCCTGCCGCCGGTGCCCCGCGCCCCGCGCCCCGCTGCTCAACAGGCTCTCGTCATCTGGTGGTGGTGGTGTCGGGTGTGACAAAGATGCACCAGTCTCGCCCCCCCCTCGGCTCGCACGGGGGTGACGAGGGCCACCCCGCCCGTGACGGGGCGTGACGAGCCGTGACGGCTGTCGGTATGGCGCCACCTCTCTGTGTTGTGTCTCCCAACAGTCAACTAGTTGCCGGCAGCACCCATGATGAGCGCTCGCGGTACAGTTTGCATTTGGCTGGTGCTCCGCCGTTCCCCCCTGCCCACCCCGCCCCCC
>NW_026267132.1:2018074-2020189 GCF_000697945.3 Frankliniella occidentalis | reverse complement strand
AGCGGGGCGGGGCGGGAGTGAGTGAGTTTGGCCCGCCGCCGCGCCCGCTCCCTCCCCCTCGCGTGGGCTGTGAGGCGCAACACGGCGTCGAGGGGCTTGGTCTGCATGCGGGCGGCGTACGCACGGCAGGGCACGGCGCGCGGCGGTAGGGCTGAGCCCAAAGGGAAAAGCTCGAGATTATACATTTAACAGGCAGCAAAAGGGAGACAGAGGCTTTCACGTTGCGCGGCGGCCCTGCGCCCGTTCAGTTTCAGAAGCTGCGTGTGCATGTTCGGAGCCATGGGTATCAACTGGGTCATGGAGATCCTGTCGTTCTACGTCGGAGGCCCGAACTACCTCTGGTGAGTCCACGTAGCAGCAGGTCGCTCGGTCACGGAATGCTTTCGAGTATGGCGCTCGTCGCTTTTCTCACTCGTCGGCTCGCCTCCAGGTACGCGACGGACGCGCTCAACTGCCTGCAGGGCGTGTGGACCTTCGTCATCTTCGTGCTGAACCGGCCCGCGCGCCAGGAGATCCGGGCGCGCATCCGGGAGCTGCGGGAGCGGCGCGCCGGCCGCGACGAGTACCGGGTGCCGGAGCACCCGCAGATCGACGACTTCCAGACGGTGGTGAACCGCCAGAGCCGGCTCGTGACGCACCTCAGTCCCTGGCAGCAGGAGGTGCGCGGCCTGCTCCCCCAGCACCCCGACGGCGGCGGCAGCGCCTACGCGGCGCCCGACCAGTCGCGCTTCAGTGCCGACGACAGCGACGACAGCGGGAGCGTCACCGAGCCCCTCAGAACGTCGACGGTGCCCTAGGCCGCCCGGCCGCCCTCCCCCTCCAGGCCGGCGAGCGCCCGCGGCTCCGCGGATAGACAGACCCGCAACGCACGGCGCGCTGCCGGGTGGCCTACCCCGCGCGCCCGACTGACTGTTGCCGACACGAGTCCGGCGCGAGACGTGGGGGACGAGTTGAGATGTGTTTTCTGTTCTGTATTTCATTATTTTCTTGTGAAAGATCTGCTTCTTTTCACATACTGCCCAGCTGTCTTTTGCCAATCATATTCTATGTACAAAGTGTTTGTGTCTCTCTTTTTGTCATTACGTCATTAATTTATTTACTTATTATATGTATATAACGTGTGTGTCCCGTGTGTTAAGTATTTTCCCGTCATGAGGTTAAGAAGAGTGCTGTGATCCCAAGTCGCCAACACTGCTGCCAAACATTTATAAGCATTTATTTATTGAATCATTAAATTTAAGTTACACCATCTTTTGAAAAACGGGTGACTTTGATTTCACCCTTGCCTCCCATCACAGGCTGGGGGTCTATGTCGTTTGTCCAACCTTCGTCCGACCTCAGTCAAATGACAGTTCACCGAAAATTTTGTCCGACCATATAAGATGCGTGGGAAAGAAAGAGAGGGAGAAAAAAGGCGGGCTGGCCGGATCCCAGGTGGGACTCGAACCCCAGGGCGAGTTGCCGACTAGTCGAGCTTCTCGCACAGTGCGATAAAATTCAAACCCCAAAACGAATACTTTGTCGACGAGTATTAGAACCCCCGATTCACAGTTCAAACATTGCAGCGATATCAAAGAGCCAGGAGGCCGGTCTCGGAACGTGAGGTGAGAGGGTGTCGTGATGGAACCGGTTCTTCTCCCGCTCAATCTACTGCGCTGACTCGTGCCTTGAGCCTGGCTCGCCCGGCCACTCACACTGTGGCGTCGTAGCCGCGCCGGTAGAGAGTCGCCTCCGTGCGCCACAAGCCAGGGGCTCGAATCTCCGATCCGAGCTACATTTTTCTGAACCGGTCGAACTCTTGGAGTTGAACTTAAACCCGTCATTTCAACGGGGCACCTTTGTGGATGAACGAACGGTCTGGTGGTTAACGCTGTCCCGGGGACGATGACTCGGCACTGGGGTCCCATTAGGGGCAAAGGTTCGACCCTCGGCGAAAGCGTGCCGAGTAAGGGCCATCCCAGCCACAGCGGGAGTGGTAACCCGTGTGGAATTGATAAGTCCTTAGAATCTAGCTCTTCGAAGGGATTCCACGACTCGGAAGCTTTCCGCTCGGATCGCATCTGGGTGCAGTACAGGCTAACCACCGTACGCCCGTCTCCTCTCTTTCTAACTCCC
>NW_026267132.1:2006799-2012474 GCF_000697945.3 Frankliniella occidentalis | reverse complement strand
CCCGACCCCATCCCGCAGCAGATGCCGTGCCGCGCGCGCCGAGCGTGTTCCGAACGGTCTGTTCCGTTTGGGACGTTTGACACGTTGGCCAACTCACAGAGGCACCTGATCCAACCACTAGTGATAAGGGAGTTTGGGGGTCGCGGTCGGGTTGGGGCAGCAGCCCCCCCCCCTCCCCCGCAGGCCGCTTACTCCTTCCGGGGGCCCCGCGGCACGCGCTACCGGGGCTGGAGCTGGAGCTCCGTGGCCCCCCCCGGGGCTCCCTGCCGAGGCGCGCTGCCGTGCCAGTTCAGTGTGTACCCAACACACACACACACACAGGGGCCAGGGCCGGATAGGGCGGAGGTACAACAGCTTTGCGGGTCCAAACACTTCCGGGCGAGAGAAGAAACCGAATTTTGTTTATCATTCTAAACGCGTGTGGCGTGGTCCCGACCCGCCACCCCCACTCCCCCAACGGCGCCACCGGACCCACACCGGACGCGGACCCTACCGTCCGCCCAACTCCCGACAGAATAGTGGATTGCGAAGTTGGTAATAGTGAGTAGCACCGCAGGCACACAGAGCCGCCGCCGGCAGCAGCAGCAGCAGCAACTTGGAAGTAGGGCGGTCTGGACGAGGTCGAGGTCGCGACCGAGGCCCAGGCCTTGGCTGTAAGGCCGACCAGCCCCGAGCCAGGCCGCTCGCCCGGACCCAGGCCCCAGACCCCCGGATCTGGCCGACCATCCGGGACCGTCCCGCCCGCACCGTTTGGTACGTTTTTATCTCGAGAGGCGAGCGGACAGACACCAGAACCAGAGAACGGACCTATGTGGAAGAGCAGGCGGTTGTACTCGCCCTTTTATAGGATCGTCCAGAAAGTGCATCCGCTTCCCTCGGATTCATTTGTCAAATTAAGGAGGCAGCTCGGCGCCTGCGAGCATTGGGGTAGGCCACCCCGCAGTACGCACATGCATGGCAGGCGAGATGTTGCCTACCTATCAGGCGCTTGTAAGCTTGTACAGGCCGAAGTCGGCTATTTTTGTAGTTACGTCGGAAAAATTTTCTCAATGGCCTCGAAAGCGGGGAAGAAAGCGCCTCAACCGATCGACCCCCTTCGACACTTCTCCAAGTTTGCTGTTAAGTGCCCGAATTACTGGCCTCGAGTGATTCCCATTCGGAGGCTGGACAGAAACCTATCCAAATGTATACGCGCTGAAAAAGAAACAAAAAGTTGTTAATCTAGTCAATTAACAGAGTTTCTTGCTTGATCCCGTGGAACTCTGCTTTGTCGCCTGCTTTTAGTGACCCTTTTTATTATAGTGGCTTTTAGCCTTGGCCATTCTTCTGCAATAACTTACATGGTGCGAGACTTGTGCCGCCCGGACTTGGTCGCTCCCTCTGGTCGCTCACTTTAACAGGAAGTGTCTCGTGCGTCACGTTCCAGCCTTCTAACCCCTAGCCACCCCCTGCAACTCACTCCATTTTCCTGAAGCATAGGACGCAGGACGCAGGGGGCAAGGCGCGTGTATGTGTGTGTGTGTGTGCGCGCGCGTTTTGCTGAAGGCCAGTCGGTTGGCAGACGGTTGGCGCGGGCGCCTCCTCGTCCTGGCTCTCGCCCTCCTGTCTGTGTGTGTGTGGAGAGTTTTGTATGCGACTTGAAAAGAGGCGAGGGTGCGGTGCGGAGGGTGGAGAGACTCCAGGCTGGCCCCACTTCACCTTGGACCTGCTCGCCAATGCCAAGGGAACACAGTGCGCCCCGCCGCGCCGCGCCACGGGGCTTTGGTCCTCCTCAAATAAGAACGTGCCCAAGTTTGCGTGGTCCGAATAAAGTTGGGATGGCAATAAAGGGCTGCCGACAAAAAAAACCTGGAGGGGATAGGAAAAAGGGGGGGAAAGGGGTGGGGAAGGGCAGTAACGTCGCCATGCGCGCTGCTATTGATGGTGGGCGCCCTGCGGGTCAAGGAAGTCGACGTTCCCTCTGAATGCCAAAAGGCTGTGCGAGGGCCCGGGGCCGGCGCCGCACTACTGGCAGAGTGATTGGGTTATTATTTCGCTCGAAAAACGCGACGAAGCAGACACAATCGAAGAAAGCGATGTGTGGCGGCAGGAACCATTCGAGAGGATTAAATCATTCTCTAACTTATACGTAATTTAAGTATGGCGGGTGTCTTCTGGAGACAATCTGCACTGAGAAAAATGTTTGGTCACCACGGCCGAAAAAATTTGGTTGCTGTCACTAAAATGGTGTTCTATCTGCCCCCTTAGTCATAACCATAGAACGTTCTATCGTGCCGGATGAGCGCTCAGACGCTCCAACCAAACACTCCAGCCAGCACAATAGAACGTTCTATCGTTACGACTAAGGGGGCAGATAGAACACCATTTTAGTTACAGCAACCAAAGTATTTTTCTCCGTGTGACAGTTTCGCATACGCTCCTGCGGGGATCGGCTGCTCCAGCTGACGGGCACTTCAACAATCATGAAAAAATCAAGGAAACACTCAGTAAGAAATCGGGAAAAGGTCAGGAAAAGGGCCTTGTAAAAAATTCACAAAAATGTAGAAATACTAGATAGAAAACCAAGAAAAATACAGAAAAAACAAGAATCTGTATACGCTTGAATTAATGGTGTAGTATATGCGGTCTCGGGCCCAGCCGAAGGAAAGGAACCTACGACAACAATAATGAGCGACCGTCCTGATAGAGTGAAAAATGAGAGGAGGGGTGGGGGCTGGGGGTACTCTGCAGCGGGGTAAGGGAACAAGGGATGTTTGTATGGGTCATGGTGGGCCAAGCCGGGCCCAGCAAACAGCCTCTGGCAAAGAAAACGAAATTGGAGCCCGAGCATACAACACCCGACTTGTGCAAAAGAAAAGGGGGGACGGGCGGCACCTTTAGTCGAAACACATGCCATGTGAGTGATTGGCTTGGGCGATATGGCGTGAGAGTAATCCTGTACGCCCTGCTCCTTTTTCTCTGGTCCGTTATATACGTCAAAAAAGATGAGCCAAATTAGACAGACCAGGTATGAAATGAAACAGTTTCCCGCCGGCCCGTTTGATTGACGTCGCCCGCCTGGCAGCGCGCCGCCTGGTTGGGGTTGGGGTTGAGGGGGCCCGTGCGTCCACCCAGCTGTCTGCCGAGGAGAGCGGGGGGAGCAGACCGTAACGCATCGACGTGAATGCTAGCATGCTAGCACACTCACACGCTACTAGCACGCTCGACTAAAGCAGCAGGCTCGCGCAAGTTCGTTAACTCAGATCATCTCCTGCTCATTAATTTTGTCCGCATACCCTCACCCTCCTCCTCCTGCTGTGCTGACCTTGTGCTTATATATTTCAAAGAGTAACCGATCCACGTAGTTCGTTAGCAGCGGTGCCTATCGGAGCGTGGGGGAAGAAGAAGGGGGAGAGGGAGGGGAAGGGGGAGGGCGTGCTGGACGCGCGTCCACATCCCTCGTAGTGCGTGGGGTAAGGGAGAGGTGGTGGTGGTGGTGGTGGTGGGGGCACCGTATCAGCTCGCGCGCTAATTGACGACGTGGTCTGAAGGGGGCCTGGCCTGCCTGGAGGGGCCCTGCCTGGAGTGGGCCTCCTGGAGGAGCGGGCCGGCAGAGAGCGTTGTGCCCCATTTCTTTTTTTGCTTGCGTAGCCCCCCCCCATACCTTTCCAACCCCACCTCGGCCGCCGCCCCTTCACGCAACTCCTGTGGGACCTGCAGACCTGCGGGTCTGCAGCACGAGATGGAGCAGGTGTGTTCTCCCCCCCCCCCCACACTCAGACTTCTTCCACCTCCAAACTTTAAATGTTCGAGTCTTCAACACTTGTTGAACAACAGAGGTTTGCGGGGAATTTTGTTGTGAAAATTTTCGTGCTCGACTATCAAGTGTTACCTGATGGTATCTCGTTGTAAATTATTTTTCCCGTCCTCGTAGGAGCAGCTGCTCCGTCACACACCTCTTTTCCTTACGGCCCCCTCCCCTCGCACAGCAGCCCCCGCAGCGGCAGCAGTGCCATTGGATATGAAAATTTGAATTTCATTAGGAAGTACTTTCCCCGGGCAGCCGCAGTATATAATTACTGCTGCCAGTGCGCGTAGACAAACACTCGCACACATCCACCCCCTTCTCTCTCCCCCCCTCTACCCATTCTCTCTCTATCTCGCTCTCTTACTCCACCCAAACCCCTCCCCCATGGGGCCCGCGCCAAGGCATATGGCCTAGAGTAAGTGTGTTACAGCCGTACACAGTTATGATGACGTCGGCGAGTGATAACACACACACATCGCGCGCAATTTTGCTTTCCCAACAAATTGTTGTTTTTTCTGTCTTTTTCTGTTTTTTTTTGTTTTGTTTTGTTTGGACTTATTCAGCTTTTCCCTCCTGATCTCGTTCGCCTAGTCATGAATGGACTCATCATCGATTATCCGTCGGGCGGCTGCCTGGCGGCAGCAGCAGAGGGCCCGGCGGGGCGGCCAGCCCGGGCTGGCAGGGCAGTCTACCCCTAAACGGCTAAAACAGGGTAAAGACGAAATGATAAACATGAAAGCGTTCTGTTTTCAGTGTCATCACAAATGGAGGAATATCTTTTCCTGTGGTTTCAACCGTAGTCAGCGACGGCAGAGCGACCGTTGGCTAACCCACCCGCACCCGAACATGGCGGCACAGAAGAACAAACAAAACAAAACAACAACAACAGCAACAACAACACAGCAGAGATAATCCTTTTTTAAAAACAAATTGAGATGTTATGAATGGAATAATGCAGGGCGTACAAGGGAACTTTCCCTACCGCACGGCACCGCCTCGCAAAGGACTATTCCCGCCCACCGTAGCCTTTCATGCACCTGGAGTACAGTTCTGGCGGGTCGGGGGTGCGCTGGGCCCTGCCCGCCCCACCGTGGGAGCGGAGGGGGGTGGTGTGGTGGGGCGTAGCGGGCCCGTGCCGTGCGGGCCCCTTGGATGCCTGCTCATCGTCTTGATTCCCCGACTCCTTTCTCCTCCCGGGGCGGGGCGGGGCGGGGCGTGGGCCGGCGTTGTTATTGTTATTTATTGCCCCGAGGAGAAAGACCGCGAACTCGCATGGCACATCCGCGGGGCCCGCCGCCCATGGGACCTGGCGAGCGTATGGTTAGTGTGTGTGTGGCTCGGTTCGGCTCGGCTCGGCTCCGCTCGGTACAGCAGAGGAGGCGGTGGGAGGTGAGAGAGGCTCGGCCGCTGCAACATCTGGGATTATTATGCCGTTTATTTTTGAACACTTGTCGCCGTCCCTCCGCCTCGCTCCGACGCGGTGCCCCGCGGTGTCCCTTCCCCCTCCCTTTTCCTACCCCCTCCCGCGCCCCTCGCCCACTTCCCTCCTGGCGTCCCCTAAGCTCACGTCACCCCCCCTCCCCATTTTCCCCCAACCTCACCCACCCTACCACTCTCCTATTTTCCTGCTCTCACTACACCCCGACCCTCCCCCCTTCCCTTTCTCTCCCACCATCTCTCCCTTCGTCTTCGCCCGGCCCTTTTGTGTTTTGGAAGAAAATTTTTGATGGTTTTCCTCCGAGTTATCTGACGGCTCATTACTTTTTTTTTGCGGTGTGTTTTCCCCGCTACCGTGTGTACACGCTCCCGGCGGCGTCTCTACGATAAATATTTATGGCCAGATTATAATGCATATCTATCCCCCCTCCCCACTATAACCGCCCCCCCC